>NC_091474.1:85031800-85346443 GCF_036971445.1 Narcine bancroftii
TTTATGGGGAGTAAATCAGAGACGATGCCGCGCGGTTGGATCACTGCTCATTGGGTCAGACTTCAAAAATAGCACGGTAAATACTTGCAAAAAAAAAATGGTGAATTCAAACACCATTAAACCACACACACTAGTCCACCTTAGCCTAAAATACATTTAATACGCGCTGCAGCTAAATTACATATCAAGGATTAAGGGGGATTTCCTGTTTAAGAAATAACGCATTGAATTATATGTATTGTATAGACACAAATGCTATGGGTTGAGACATACAATACAGGCAAAGGGCAAGGCAACTCAGGAAAAAAAGGATCTCAAACATTTATCAATGAGAACGTCGATACCGATAATCACTTACAGCAAATCCCTCTTTAAATGAATAAATCCGGGGATAGGATAAGTTTACCGAAGATTAGAGGTTCCTGGATCTGTCAGAATTAAGAGTTCCTTCGAAAACACGCGGCAGGTCCTTGCAGTTGCTCGGAGAGTCTCAGTGAAACCCAAGCTATGCGATCCCATTTGCTGCAAGGATTGATTTTATGCCAATATCATCGGCTGCTACGAAACGACGCGACCTCTGTGTGAGCTGAGAGGTCCAGCCCACTGGAGTAGCACTCTCAGCTACCACCCCCCTCCTCTCCGCCCCCACCCCCACCCCACTTCGCCCATCCCCGATTCATTCAGGAGTTGAGAGAGAGATTGGATTGGATCTCCAAATAAACACGAATCCATTAGTCTGAACATTTTACAAGTTCACAAGAGGTGGAAAATGGCTACTTTTCTCCACCGAGAATCACCTTATGCAGCGAAGGAGACGTTTGGTGTACATCGGTTCTCCATCAGAAATTCAGTATCGCGCGTCGTTATTACGGGTGTTTTAGGAAACTGATGATTTAAGATATAAGCCATGAATTCTGGAATAGGAGATAAAAGAAGCTGTCATATCCCCGCGACAGTAGTAGGCGTGAGTTAAATATTATTCGGAGCATATTCCCAATGAAAATAAGAGGCTCTGGGCAGGGTTAAAAGTTTCAAGTCACTATTGTTAGAAATGACTTTTGCTTGTTGTAATTTGATTTAAAATTTGACCATGATATAAGATCATATACATATCTTGGCAGTTTTATTTCGGATTGTTAGAAAAGTTGTCATAAAGAAACTGTGAAGAATGACCTACATGTTCGCGGCATCTTTCGGGTTATTCACAACCTTCCACAAACAGAAATATGACCATGCTATTGTGATTGAGTTTAAATAGTGAAGCTATTTACGTGCACTATTTCCCCCCCCTCCAAAATAGTATAATGTGATTCAAAAGACAGGATCCGTGCCCCTCCTGTGTTTTTGTGTTCAAGTGTCAGGAAACTTCTGATGATACGATTCGTTGACGAGGTGAGCAGTATTTGCAATTTTTAGATGTTCACATCAATACGCTTGTTTTACTGTTTATTATAGTGCATTACAAAAATGGCAAGAGCAACATTTCATAATTTGCCACGTCATTCGTTTGAGTGCCAACATCGATTGCGGAGTTCAAGGTTCACTGTTGGATTGAACTGAGTTCACAGCTGGGGCATTGGATCAGAATTAAACAAAATGCAAAATGCGGTCCCAAGCAGAGAACAGGCTGATATGCTGCAAATTGGGCAAGTTGCAATATGTTACCAAATACCCATGTCCCAAGATCAGGTCCTGTCGCTATTACAAAGCGAGTTTGAGGAAATAGCAAATGAAGTAGCTTGTCCCAATGATCTTTGCGAAACTCTGTCAGCTCGATCTAACTTGATGACTAGGATTCTGCCTCTCATTCTGCTGATTGGGTAATGTGTCAGTTAGCGACGTTCGATTGGCTGTCAGGAGCCGTCAGTCAAGGCGGCCGTCAGCACGTTAGATCGTGGTCGGCGCATCACGTCACGAAGGCCGTGCCGGTTTCCAGGGACCTTGGCCATTGCTTCCTCATCTGTGTCTGCTTCAGCGTTTCGCTTCATTTCGGGGTTGGGATTGAGATGCAGCGGGGAACTCGGGCGGCCATTGGTATTGATGTTCGAGGCAATCAGTGAGCCAGGGTGTCCCGGTGTGTTCACTGCCCATCACCCGCCGCTCTGGTGTCAAGGCCGCCATTTTGGATGTTGGTAGCTGCCCTGGGGGGTAAGTTGGTCAGTTTCAGACTCTGTGCGTTGATCACCCATCCATTCTCCCCAGTTACGTGTTCGTATCCTCGCCTCCATCACAGTGGAACGCCCGTGGTCCAGTTTAATTTGCTCTATTTTATATCAATTAGCAATCCCTCCAATCAAAGTAGAGGATTAGACAGTGGTATAGGTCTACCCTTCATCAGAGCCTTTCCATACCTTGATGAAGGCTGGTTATGTATCTTTATCTTTGCCATTTGACCTGCTGAGTTTCTCTAGCATCGTGTTTTTACCTCACCAAAGTCTTTGCTAATTCTTGGAAGTATTCCCAATTGGTGTGGGTGTGGAAGAAATTCAATGGAATATTCAGTTACATGGAGAAAATGTAGGCTGGGTTGTCCACCAATTTCAGAATGGAACTAACTACTTAATTCAAAGACTGTTGCCCTTGGATTCATCTGCTGTGAAAGAATAGTAAAAGCAGTGGCGGTTAAGGTTTATTAGATGTATTTGAAATCACGAATGGTTTTGATAAAGATATTGAAAGAAGACCTCCACATGACTGCTATGTGAAAGACCGCTATGTGACAAGATCTTCACAAACTGAATTTGGTATCTGGATAGTTTAAAACTCAGGTGGCTTGGAGCTTTCCTTTACAATTTAAACAGTGATCAGAAACACACTTCCTGAATGGATGATGGAAGCAGATTTGATGGGATCTTCAAAACTGAATTGTAAGAAAAATGGGTTATGGGTTGGGAAATGTTGCTGGAAGAGGTTCCTGTAGGTTGGCATAGTAGGAGGAATTGAGGGGTATTGTGAAAAGGCAGGTAGGTGGAGACGAGCCTATTATCAGATCACCCATGATCTCATTGAATGGCGGAGCAGGCTCGACTGGCTGGATGGCCTACTCCTGCTTCTCTTATGGTGGGTTGATGGGCTTGTACTGTGTAAACTGTTCTATGGATATATTTAGCATGGAAGAAATTGTTATGTATTGTAGAAAGAGGAGAAGAGTAGTAATAATTGGTTAGTTCTGACAAGGACCAGCGTAGGTTTGATGTGCTGAATCATGTCCTGAAATGAATGTTCTGTCGTGACAACTTGAATTTTGTACTAAACTATTGTTGTAATGAAATGCCCCAAGATTGTTGCCTAAAAAGGATTCTGCAGATTGTTTGTTTCATGCAAGCACCCTTTGCATGCCTTTTCAAATAAATTTTTTTGAATGTTTTGTTTTTGATTTTCCAAGACTCACACAAATCCAAAACAACAATGCAATCTTTCTCAACAATGATGTATTACATTCAGAATCCATTTTCCCCCCGCCCACCCTTCTCCCTTCCCTCCCATACCAAGATTATGTAAATTAACAAAACATAAAGAACCAAAAATCTATAGAGTCACAGACCCTTAAAGGAACCATAAAGTAAAATGAAAAAGATACGAAACAAGAGCACATCATCTGTGCCATGACCCACTAAATTTATCTCAGTCATTCCACTATTAGTACGATTTACCTTTCTTCTATTTAGAAGGGGTGTAACTATATCTGCGAACCTGTATGTTGCAGATAAGGCTGCCACGCTCGAACAAATGTGTTATATTTTCTTCTTAAATTGATTTTTCTCCAGGGTATTACAATTCTGTATCTCCGTATTCCATCATACAATGTTTAATTGGGAGTTGGACCTCCACATGACCGCTATACACTTCAAGGCTACGTCAAGATCTTCACAAACTGAATTTGGTATCTGGATAGTTTAAGATTCATGTCCATAATGTTTCCAGATCCTGTGGAAAAAATTTTTTCAGAATATTCCCCCAGGACCTCACCTTTGTACATAGCCAGGTTGAGTGGATAAAGGTTCTAATCTCCACACCATATCTGAAGCACGTTTCTGAAATTTATGGTTTGTAGTTTTTGTGGTGTGAGTTACAATTGATGCAGAAAATTGTATTGCACCCTTTTCAAATAACTCTTAATCAGATATCATTGATCCAGTCATTGAATCCACACACATTAGTGTAACATAAACATGTTTTGAAAATTTGACAATTAATGTTTATGTATTCTTGTCACTGTCATGTACCATTTTGCCAGTTGTCTTGTGGCAAACTTTGCTTCCTAATTCTCCAGAATTGTTCAGCTACTGTTTGTATTATGTGCTCATCACTTCTCTGCTTCCTAATTACAATCCCATCACTATTAGTCGTTGGTCTTTCTATCCCTTATCTTGCCTTTCTATTTCTACATCCTCTTCTGACTTAACAGTTTTTAAAAATCTGCTTGAACCAAAACTTTGCCAAGACTTTTATCCTTTCTGTAAGACCTATATGACAACTTTTATTTTTGAGATTTGGGTATAATTGAGGAAGTGATGAGCTATCACCTCAAACTGCAGCAGTTTTAAATTTGGAGTTGCCATAGTAACAGGCTCTTCTGGCCCATGAGCCCATACTGTCTCAGTAGACCCATGTAATTAATGAATATATTAACCCCAAACAACTTCAGAATGTGGGAGGAAACTGAGAAACCCACGCAGTCACAGGGAGAACGTCCAAAACTCCTTGCAGACTTTGGCACATTCATCTCTGGTCACTGGCACTGAAATAGTGTAATGTTAACGACTACACTAACTGACCTGCCTTGTGGTGAAGATGTGACCACAGTGCTAATGGGGAGTTCTGTAAGAGTAGCTGGGGTAGTGATTGAGGTGCATTTTGTAGATGGTACCCTGCTGCCACTGTGTCCTGATGGTGGGGGAAACAAATGCTTTGGGTGGTTGCAATGGTAACAATCCAATGTATGAATTGTGTCAAGCTTCTTGGGAATTGTTGATGTTGCACTCCACTGGACAAGTGCAGAGCATTCCAATGCCCTATTGATGGTGGGGGAGGTGGGGGGGGGGAGGCCTTGTTTCACTTGCCACTGGTACCCAGCCTTTAATCTGCTCTTGCATCTATTGTATGAATAGGGCTGCCCCAATTAAGGTTCTGATCAATTGTATCCTCCAAGATATTGATGATGGGGATATCATTGGTAGTAATGTTGGGGGTAGATGGTGGAATCTTATTTGTTTAACAGCTTCTGTTTGGAACTTCTGGTGGCATAAATGTTCCTTGCCACTTGCTTGTGCTTGAATGTTGTGTAGGTTTTGGACTGTTTCGTTTGTTGGGAAGTTGCAAATGGAATGAAATAATCATCCGTGAGCATCCTTGCTTATCAGAATTCATTATTATGAACATGACACAAAATTTGTTGTTTTATGGAAGCATCACAGTGCAAGCTTTTATATAAACCACCAAACCACCTTACAAAATAAATAAAAAATAGTGCAAGAAAAAGACAAAATAAGGTTGTGTCTATGGTTCATTGTTCATTCAGGAATCTAATGGCAGAGGGGAAGAATCTGTCCTTGTTCGACTGAATGCTCATCTTCAGGCTCCTGTCTGTTTTTCCCCAATGGGAACAGAGTGAATGGGGCATTTGAATGGTGCCAAGCCACATAGTCATGGATATAGAGTGAGTAGAACATCCTTGAGGTGCGCCTGTATTATCATCATTGAGGAGGAGACGTTGTTTCTAATTCGCACTGACTCTGGTCTTCTGATGAGTAAGTCAAGGATCCAGTTACAGAGGGGAATGCTGAGGCCCAGAGTTTGGAGCTTGTTGAGCAGCACTGAGGGAATAATGGTGTTGAAGTCTGAGCTCCAGTCTGTAAAGAGCTGCCGTATTTATGAGTGGTCGAGGTGATCCAGAGCTGAGTGGAGAGCCAGTAATATTGCTTCTCCTGTGGAGCGATTGTGTTAGTAGGCAAATTGCAGTGGGCCTAGTCCTTCACTTAGGAACGTGTTAATTCTGGCCATGATGAACCTCTCAAAGCATTTCATCACAGTAAATGTGAGGGCTACTGGGCGATGGTCGCTGAGGCAGCTCACTCTGCTTTTCATGGACACTGGGATGATTGATGCCCTTTTGAAGCAGGTGGGAAACTCTGACTGCAGCAGTGAGGTTGAAAATGTCTGTGAACACTTTGGCTCGTTGGTTGATTCTGATATTTTGATAAGAAGGAGTCATTGATAACAATATTAAGACCTAAATGCTACAAGCATTTTGTAATTGTATTTAATTTTTAACTTGTCAGTGTTTGAGTTGATGCATTATTTGTTTTGCTATTTACTTCAGTATTTTTCAGGCAATTGATGAAAGCTTGTGCATGAAATCTGAAGGAATACATAAACATTAATTACCAAATTTTCAAAACCTGTTTACACTGATGTGCGTGGATTCAATGACTGGATCAATGATATCTGATTAAGAGTTATTGGAAAAGGGTGCAAAGCAAATGTAGAAGAGGCTCAAAATTGACCTGAACAATTCAGGAACACATTAATAGGCTGTATTCAGAAGGTGCACTAACTGGAGGGAAAAAACTGCAGATTTCTGGCCATGCAAGATCTCAGGGAAAATGACTCAGTTGCTGTTCATTGACTTATTCTGAAGAGTGAGACTGAGTATATTAGAGGAAGCAATAGTTCATTAATTTTGAAACCAAGTTTTGCACTAAAGATATTTCAAAGTATAGTTTTAAGAAAAAGTTCAAGAAGTGGTGACCTGAAAGTATGTCCAAAAGGAATGTAGATGATTTATCATTTAATTAATGAAACAAAAATTAAGTCATGGAAATAAACTGAATAAGTAATTAAATAGACTAATTGAATCTTGAACTGATTTTACTGCCAGAAATCTAAACATTTAATGTTATGAAGTATACTTTTTCAAGCATTCCTTTGTTACTTTTGCCACTTCATTCATTCAGGTGGCTTGCCGTTCAGCATGGGCAACCATGTTTCTCTATCTGTCCTGATCTCTGACCCTCCAAATTGTAGTTGTTGCCTCCCCCGTTCTCCTTCGGTTAAGGCTCCATCTTTGATCTGAGACCATAGTCACTTGAATTTTATGATTATACAAGGGAAAAATGCAAGTGGTTTCCTTACAGTAGCAGGGTTACTGTACTGGGTTATCCATTCAGTAGCAGTGTCCTGACTGAATGGATAACCTAGCCATTGATCAGCAGATTCATCTGCCCAATGTTTTTGGTTTTGCAATCATAAATTCCAATTTGTCGAAGCTGCTTGTAAAAACCATCCACCATCTGCCATCTCTGGCTTCATGTGAGATTGGGAGGCTAAAGAAGCGCTACACCTTGCCCAAGAATTACCTGTAGGCTATTGGACAGAAGGAGTGCCTTACACCTGAGCAGTTGTGCAGCACTGACATTGCTATTCTCTCAGTAGAAATAATAATTAATCGGCAGCAATATTTTAAGAGGATAGTGTCAAGGCTTTGGGGCTTGGACATTTTTGGATTCTGTCAAGACAACTTGGCTCAAATTTAAATGAAAAGGCCGAATTCAAAAGAAAAGAAATTGGAGTGATTGGGTTTGGTGTTAAGAACTTTGGTCTTGTGTGTAATCAAGGTGTTTGAATACAAGTCAATGGGAATAATGGCAGAGACCCCATAGCTGAGTCGAGTCACAGTGAAAGCTTGTTCACCATGCATTGCTGCATGAATTTCAGGGTCAAGCATCCATTTCATCAGTTGTTTACCTCTTATCTATAACATAACAAAAGGAGACTATAACTGATGATGCAAAGTGTTCAGTTTGAATTGCATTGCCTTGGATAATTAAGATTTCAGTGTCCTGTGCACCAAGGACTTCGCAAAACTCAAAATTGGCTTGTGCCAAGCAATGATATCCCCAAAAAGAAAAGGCTTAACCATCTACCCCTGTTATTTAACAGGATTCTTGCAGTCAACCCCCTCACTGTCATGTTCTGAGGTTTGACGGGTGAGAATGTGGATTACTATTGACCAGAAATGTAACTGACCTAGTCATATTTGTCAGGATTCACTGCTCGATTTCACTATTAACACTGAGCAGAAGTTCTTGTGAAGAGAGATGTGCCACTGTAACTTACAAAGGCTCTTTAATCAGCCAGCACCTGTCAAATCCTAACCTCCACAATGTCGGAGAAGGGCAGCAGGTGATCGTACAGTTTTCTAAACTATCACTTCTAATCCAAACTTGTTTTCAGCTGATTTTAAAATAAAAAAAAAATTAGACAAACAGCATGGTAATAAGCCATTTCGGCCAATTTACACCCGATTAACCTACACCTCAGTACGTTTTGAACAGCGGGAGGAAACTGGAGTCCTCGGGGAAAATCTACGTAGACCCACAGGGAGAACGTGCAAGCTCCTGACAGACAGTGTGGGATTCGAGGTCTGGTCCCGATTGCTGGTGCTGTAAAGGCATTTTGCTCACTGCTGTGCCAACTGTGCTGCTCTTCTTGGCTGCTGGATCCTTACCTAACAGCACTATGGGAGTTCCTTCATCTCTTGAACAGCATTGGTTCAACAAGGTGGACATTAACATTGCTCTTCAAATGGCAAATCTGCAAGGGGAATAATGCTGTCCTTGCTAGTAATCCCACATATCACAAAAGAATCAATCAACTCCTAACTGATCATTTTCAATATCACTAAAAAATCAAATAACTAGCAACCTTTCAATTCTGCACTTTTGAACTCAAGGGGACAGCATGGATTCCACATTGAATTCTAACTACTATAAATTGATAGGGTTCTGATTTATCCATTGTTAAAATTAATTGATATGTACATAATTGAGTAAAATTTTCATTTTGGTTTTGAATCTTCATTTTCTTTGCAGATTCTTCACCATGGTCGATAAAAGTATTTATATTGTGCAAGGTGAAATAAATAGTGTTGTTGGTGCCATAAAGCGAAATTCAAGATGGACTACACATACTCCACTGGTATGTTTTGTTTTATTTTTGCTGTTCTGAAAACTTCCAAAAAGATAATTTGCAGAAAACTGCTTTGTGGACTGATATATAGTGAATTATCCTTGAATCTGATGATGGGGTTGGCATTAGGTTTATTCTTGTCTGCTAATGTTTGTTTTGGTATTATTTGTGTCATAACTTTTCGTCTTGTCCTGAAAAGTTCCGTTTTGATTGTGTGGTGTTGAGCATTATTGATGTGCTTTCAAATCGTAGTCTCTAGCAAAGTAGAGACCATACTTTGGAAGTTACTTTGTGACTTGCCTTGTGTGATACTATTTTTGATTACTGGGCAATTTATTCCCAATGTTGCATTTGACATTGAGCTCAATAGTTTGCTTGTTACCATTTTAGTGGGAAGAGTGGATTGATCCATAAGAACCTGTTGACTTTTCTTTTCCCAATCCCAAAGGATTATTGTGTTGGGTGAATTCATTGGTGCAAATCTCAATCTCCGTGCCTGAACAAAGAATTTAAATTGTTATTTTCAGCATTCTACTAACATAGGCTTTTTAAACTTCAGAAAGAACCCCAAAATTCATCATCCATATGGATTTATTTGTTTTGGTGTAAGTTCAGAATAGTATGACAATTTAAGATACTTTAGATATATTCTATTTCCTTAATAACCTTATACTTGGGTGCTGGGGAATAGTGAAAAGAATAATTAATATAATGTAACTGTAATAACATTGCCCAGCTGTGAGCAGCAGTGTGTTTACTTAATACCTAAAAGAAAAGGCCTCACCAGGGTGGTCTCCTCATCTTTTTAAACACCACTCCCACTGCCTATTTCGGTCCTACTCCCACTACCACCACTGTCTCCCATCCTTTCTGAAATGTGCTAATGTCTAGGGTTGTTGCACAGGTGTTGGCCATTATTGGATATATAATTTAAACAGTGCATTTATCATGTCTTCAGATAATCGAGGCCGTGAAAGCTGTGACTGAGACCATGTTCAATGATATTCAAAATTTGTAGCAGCAAAGAATTGTCTGCTTCTCTCTGGCCCAGGTCTATAATCACTTTTGTTGCCCTTAATTTCAGTTCAGATCATGGGAGGCTTATCACTTGGTTGAGGGATTTTCTTTACTTTCTGTGGACTTGAACATAGTTGTGAATTCTGGAGCCAAAATCTCTTATTTTGCTCATCGGGTTTCATTTGAAAGGTTGATGAAAGGTTCAAAAAGATAATTGTTGGGGCAAAAAGCCTTTATGATTAGCAAATTTCTCCACTTGTACTTCATATGGCAGTGTCGTTCATTGGACAACACTGGCAAGATCTATCCTCCTCTTAGCAGCACTGGAAGATGCCAAGAGCATAGATCTTACCACACTGAAAGAGGGAAAATTATTGCTAGATTGACGATGCTTAGGGTTCCATTGGGGCATAGGGATCAGTCCTCTACTTGTCATTGTTTATTAAATGATGCAGTGCAAACTGGGAATGGTTATTATTGAAACTGAATCATTTTGGTTCTCTGATTTAATCTGTTAACTTGCTGATAAATGCAACTAGCAAGAGATTCTTGCATTAGGATGGTTTATTTTCAATTTCTTATTTGAGGTCTTTATCAAAATTATTTAAGTAACTGCAGCTGAAATATTCCTCATATGTGAATTTTTACCTCTTTTTTTTAACCTTTATATTGTTGTTGGCAACATTCTTTTATTGTAGCTGTATTCAGTTGCTTGAGAAACTATTCACAAACTATCCCTTATTTGTACCAGAAAAAAATGAGCTGTTCTTCATTGGGCTTTGGGAGATATTGATGGAGAATTTTAATGTCTATTGAATTAAAACTAAAGATTGGAGCAACTTAGAAGTATTGAAAACTGATTCAAGCAGTTACCAAAATTGAAAATGTGATCTTGATCTGGCAAGTTTGAAGTTCTATATGGGTTATTTAAAAATAGAAAATCTTGATTTTGAATAATTTGCAGAGAAAAGGGATGTGGAGTGAGATGGGACTAAATTAATTGTGAATATTCCTTGAGTTAGCTAATTAGTCTGCAAATGATCTCTGGATAACAAAACAATTAGAAAGCAATCACTAAGGAATTATTGTCAAGTAGTTTAAAAAAAAAACCAAATACACTTAAAATGTATAATTATAATTAAAATGTGAAATGTATCCTTTTATTTTGTTTCGTAATCTTGTGCATTAAAAACAAATAAATGCATTACCAGAAATCAAGGGAAAATCAGAGACTTCCATTTTATTTTGTTAAGATGTTCTTTTTCAAAAGTTTGCCAGGGAAAACTTTTCTGCACAGATTATCTGTAAGTATTTCCATATTCAGTCAGATTTGATCACATTTGGTTTTGAGTACTTTTTAATAACTTTCAATGTTTATATTGATCTTTAAGTCACTGTTAAGTAACTTATACTGTGGTGCAATTGTTGAGTATCTATTTCAATTCCTTGTTCCATTACCTTGCTGACATATCTGTCCATAATCTCATGCACTGCCAGACTTCCACCTGCAAATTGAGGGAACAATACCTCATTCCGTCTGGGCACCCTCCAACCGGATGGCATTAAGATTGAATTTTCTGGTTTCCATAGCTCTCGCCCTCCCCTTTTCCCTCTTTCTTTTTTCTGACACCTTCCTGTTCTTTGCTTATTCCTTGAAGAAGGGCTCAGGCCTGAATTGTCAGATGTATCTTTAACTCCTCTGGAGGCTGCAAGTCCAGCTGAGTTCCTCCAGCATTTCTGTGTGTTTTTATTGATCGATTGTATTGTGAGCAGCATATATTTTTAATTCCTCCTTTGCATCAGTAGTCTTTCTTCTTTCATGTTACATTGTGAGCTTTTCCTCTTTGCTCTTGAAAATGTTTCCATTTGTGATGCAAGGTTCCAAATGGTGCTGTTCCCTCTTGTGTAACAGATTAGCCTTTTTGCCTGATATTTGTACAGGAATTGTTTTCATCTAGTCAGAAACCAGAATTTTGCTTTGTCTTAATGCAGGGGTTCCCAACCTTTTTGTTCCTCTGAACTCCTTGGGCATTTTTATGGGTTCCCGTGTACCCCTAAAAATTAAGGATAAAAAAACACGACATTGTGCAATCTGACTGCAGATTACAACACCATGTATTGTACAGTAGTGGTTATTCTCTCAGACCCAATGTACCCTCTGAAAAGTGCAAATGTACCACTGGGGGTACATGTACCCCAGGTTGGGAACCCCTGTCTTAATGTATTCCTCATTTCTAAGAAAGGCATTTCAATCAATGAAGGTATCCATTTTTTCTTGGGTGATAGTAGCAAAACTTGATCAGATTGAACGAGGGAGAGTCCAGCGACATGACCTGTGCCTGGTGAGACCTCTATATTTTATGTAAAATATATAGTGACCCAGTGCATGGGAATGTATGGGTTACACTGAAAGTGGTTCCTGTATGACTTCACTTCAGAGCATGACAAACTGGCAGGAAATGAATGGGACCTGATTGTATGTGACAAGAGGGGAGGGGTGGGGGGGGGGTGGGGGGGGGGGTGGGGGTGTGGGGGAAATCCTTTGATTTGGATTGACCATGTGAGTTTTAAATTTATACCCAAGTATAACTGTTGAACTTGGATTATTTTATTTTGTTTTTTTTAAATTTAACAAGTCCTTTTAATGCATATGGCTAATTCCTTAAATAACATTGGTAAATGTTTTCAACACTACCACCATCTGCTTTATCATGTGTTTTGTCTCTGATTTGTTTTTCCCTAAAAAGTTGACATGAATTAGATCTCGCACGTTATTTTTGATTGAAGGCATATTGTTCGAATGAATCAAACGATGCTACCTTTTCTCAGCTAATCTGTCTAGCTCTGCTCTTGCCTTACATTTTTTTTTTACTGCTTTTTTTCCATTTCTTTTGCTGCAGACTGTATTTCTGGGAGAGAGCAAAACAACAAGGCCGTACCAGGTATGTCATAGTAGTTTTACTGTGATGTATCTGCTGCGTGCTTGTTACTTAACTGTAGCATAAGGTGGGTACTAGATGTTCTTGGTCAAATTGCTTGTATGTCACATATTTGAGTATAGTGGCGGCAAGCTGACATTTGATGTCTGCTTCATTTGTGACTTAATTTGACAAAAAATACTTTTTTGAAAGGTGTATAGAGCTAGCATGTTAGAACATATTGACTGATAGGATGATTGGAATGTGGAAGTTGTGATCCCTGGGATACAAAAAGTTTCAACAAACAGAATAGCAGTTCTTCACCATATGTCAAAGACAGAGAAATAATTCTGATTGTTCAATATTTTTTCAATAGCCACAGTTCAATGTGTTATGTTCTATCTTTAAAAAGAGAATATTGATGCAAAAGGTTTCTTTTTTTATTTAAAAAATGTGGACATGGAGCATATTAACAGACTCTTCTAATCCTCAAGCCCTTGCCGCCCAAATACCCTGGTTCATTCTGAAGGGTGGGCGGAGACCAGAGCAATCAGAAGAAACCCACGGGGAGAACATATAAATTCCTTACAGACAGCGCCCATCTGTTGAACTCGGATAATGTAGTGCCACCCAATGTTGGGCCACTTTTCATCACAGCTGAGATTTCGTGTTGTATCTCTTTTAATCATGGAAAAAAAAACTTTTATGTTGAAATATTGGTTTCGATTTTGCATGGAAATGCAGACACGTCCTTGTGAAATAAATTTTGTGCTTTTTGTGCATGTGCCCACAAACACAGTAGGTTTAAACTTGTGAGTGGCTTTTGGCAGTCTTTCTTGTACCACATTCTTTATTGAGTTATATGGTGGGATTTAAGCTTGTTCCAATTTTCTTGTACTTAAAGGACTTTTGCTCGTTTAGGTGTGAAGCTGCAACGGTGACTCTATCAGAGAAACCATTAAATGTTGGGGTTTTTTAAAGTGCATTTATTAGATTTTGGAAAAAAATCAGCTTTGTTTTTAATTTTAACTTTATTTGTTGTAATTTTTATATGTTTCTGAATTCTTGAAGAACAAGAGATTATTTTTTCTCTTGAATCTGTTTTTATTACTTATTAAGATTATAGTCTGAATTCCAACCACTTCTGTCCACTTTACTTGGCTTGGTATCCCTTAATAGGCAGGCAGAGATCTCTCAATTTGAGAAACATCCCATCTTTTGACTTTTCATTGCTGGATACACCAACATATGTGATTAAAGTGACTGTTGAGTTTTTTTTTTAAGCAATTGTTTCAAGGGTTGGGCTTATTCTTGTTACGATGCATCTCAAGGTACAGCACCCTACCACCATGCAGTGCTTCACTGATGAAAACTGAGACAGCTTTGTTCAGAGAGTTGATATTGGTGCACCTGCAGAGGTAAGTTTGAAGTGGTCATGTCAGTGAGCAATGAACCTATTGGCAACAAATTCTTGACCAGTAATGATTTTTCAAAAGTTATGCTGTCCTTGGGATCACGTGTCTTTTGCATTTTGGAATTTAATTTTTACTGATGATGCACGACTTTAAAGATGAACTTGTATCACATAAGAACATCATAAATAAGAACAGGTGTAGACTATTTGGCCTTTGGAGCCTGCTCTGCCATGTAATAAATTTAAGGTGGATCTGGTAGTGAACTTGGCTTCTTCTACCTGCCTTTCTCTCCAAATCTTTCCAATTTGCTATACTATGCAAACATCAATCCATCTATGTTTTGACTATATTCACTGAGGTTGGTTCCACTGCTTCCCTGGGCAGAGAATATCACCAATTCAACACTCTGGGAAAAGCAGTTACTCCTGAACTCTGTCCAAAACCTACTTTTTGAATTTTGAGGCTATGTCCCCTAGTTCTTGTCTCACCTACAGAGAAAACTATTTTACAGCTTCATAATTTTGTGTTTTTAAAGATCCCCTCTCATTCTTCCAGTGATGCTATTATCAAATCTAGATCAATTGGATAAGTTGGTCAAGCAATGGCAAATGGGATTTAACCTGCACATGAGTGAGGTGTTGCATTTTTGTAGCTTGAACCTTGGCAGGATTTGCAGAGTAAATAGAAGGTCCAGGAAAACATTGTAGAGTACAGAGACTTTCTAGTGCAGGCACGTCGTTGCCTTAAAGTGATGACACAGGTCATTGTGGTTCAGAAGGTGCTTGGCATGCTTGCCTTCATCAGGGCAGTTAGTACAAGACTTGGGATGATGTGTTGCACTTGGTGAGACCATGCTTGGAAATATAAGGGCAGACATAAGATAAATAATTATAATCATTTTTCCAAGTTAGGGGAATCCAAACCTTAAGATGAGCAGGGAAAGATTTACAAGGGACCCTGAGGAGCAGCTTTTAAACTGGAGGATGCTATATTTATATATAAAATGAGCTGTCAAAATAAAATGCAGAGATGGGAATAATTATGGAATTTAAAAGACATTTGGAAAAGATACATTGATAAGATTTGGAAAGATGTGGACCAAACCCAGGCAAATGGACTTGACTCAGGTATACAACTTGGTGGGCATGGGCAAGGTGGGTGGAAGGGCCTGTTTCTGTGCTGTGACTTGAGTGTGTAACCTTAGTGCAAATTCATAGATTGGTTAAGATTAGCTTTTAAAATTTATTGTTTAGGTTCTTGTCAGATATAGTTGAACTTTGATTGAGCTAGTTCATTTCGGTTGGATTACCAAGCATTTTGGAATCCTTTGTTGTATATTTCCTTTTTTTTGGTGAAATAACTAAAAACATTCGTGGCATTGCTGCCATACATCATGATCAGGAATCAATCTTTTAATTGGTCATTACCCATAGACAATACAAAATGTATTTCTTTGTGACTATCAGTTTAAAAGTGTATGTAGCTTTAAATCTTGTATCTATTGTTTTTGGATGATGCACTGTTCAATTTGGGCTAGGACAATGGTTCTCAACCTTTTTTTCCCACACTCACATACCACCTGAAGTAATCCTTTACTAACCACAGAACAGCTATGGTATATGAGTAGGGGAAAAAATTCGAACCACTGTACTAGAATTAGCCAGAAAGGAGATGGTGAACCCTGCATCTTGCAAGAACATCAACCTTCAATTGTTGATACCTTATTTCTCCGTTTGATATTAAATCCTGACTCGCAATTAATGTTTTGACATGGAATAAATATCTATAATCTACATTGTAATACTATCGGTTTCTATTTCAGGATGAAGAACAAGACCCACTTTTAAATAGTTTCAATCATCTGAAAGAAGTGTTGAACAATATTACAGGTACTAACTAATTTATTGATTGTATAATATGTTGTATTATGAACTCCCATTTTACTAAAATGAGATTATCACTGAAAGACAGGAGAATCTGATTGGTCACAGTTAACATTTAACATTTCACACAAGCACCATCACAATACAAGCAAGTCACAGCCCAGCGACAATTCAATATATTGGAAGAACTGAGGGAAGGTTTGCCACAGTCTGTTCCAGATTCAGTACATTTGCAAAGACATTTGTGATTATGCAAGGGAGAACCATTCTGGCTGCTGAAGAGAAAACAGCGTTTTGAAGCAGGTCTTGTGGCCAACCATTTTGTGGAATTCAGAGCAAAGCCTGCTCTGTGAATTGACCTGTGCCAGGAGGGTCTTTTGGGAAAGAAAGTGCTTCATTTTGATTGTGACTAACATTGAAGGTCACTTGGAGAAACTGGTGCCAGGGTGTTGGAAGCTTCGTGGAGGCTGCGCATTTTGAATACCGCCTACAAAAGGACCAGGCATGTGATGACTATAGCTCATGTAGATGGACATTTCTTCAAAGGCAATGCAAGGAGAATTCATGAATCTGTAGCAGCCACAACTCCAGACTTCCCATCAGTTCATTATTAATAGGGCATCAAATTTCAAAGGCCTGTGTTTCAACACTGAATTTGAAAGACTGAACTTTGAAGTAACTTTCTAGATTTTGGCGTAGACTGTAATGGTTTGGGTATAACAGTGACATACACAGACATACTCCCACCAACTATGCTTAGGTGTACGTACGTATGTGTGTGTGTGTGTTTAATATAATTTCAACCAGCTTCAACAACATGCAATCATGAAACACGCCTTTCCTTCTTTCACTTTTGTGTTCTGAAGAGACTATTTATTTTGCAGCTCCCTGGTTCATTTATTAATTTCCACCAATGCATTCTCTTCTGGCACTTTCGATGAAGCAACAGGAAATAATCCACCTGCCTTTTAACCTCTTTTTACATGCAGGGATTTAAACATAGTAGTTTGTAACTTAGTGTATTGCAATAGGTGCTCACATTGTGGACTTGGATTGGAGAAACTAATTACAAGTTGGATGACTGGCTTGCAGAATACTTATGCTCAATAGGCAGGAGTGAAACAGATCTTCTTGTTGCCTGCACTCTATCTCTCTCTCTATCTTTCCCTTATGACACTGTCACATCAAAATAAGCATTTAATTTTATGATTAAGATAACATAACTAGTGTTTTGGGCTTGAACCCTATATCAGCAGGTGCCTGAATAAAATGATGGGGGAAGGGGCAGGGGAGGAGCACAGGCCCACAGGAAAGAGCTAATAGGTGGATGGGGGGGGGGGGTGGGAAAGCACAAGAGAAAACAGGAAGGTTGGGGGAGGATATTTCTGTGAAAGGTGGTGGAGAGCTGGAGGGGACATGGGGAAGTGAGAGAATGTTAATGTCATCTGGTTGGAGAGTGCCCAGATGAACTATTAGGTGTTGCCCCTCCAATTTACGGATGACCTTGGCTTGGTAGTGCATGAGGCCATGGACAGAGATGATGGCGAGGGATTTGGATGCAGAATTGAAATTGTTAGCCACCGGGAGATTCATGTCTTTGATGAGGACAGAGCGAAGGTGCTCATCGAAGTGATCTCCTGGTTTGTGTTTAATCTCTCCAATGTAGAGAAGGCTACAATGGACCACTGGATGGAGTAGACAACTTTATGACTCCCATAAATTCAAAGTGAAGTGTTGCTTCACTTATAAGGACTGTTTGGAGCCCCATAGAATGGTGAGGGAGGAAGTGAGGGTGCAAGCATGGCTCTTCATGTGGCCACAGGACTGATGCCAAGGGGGCGATTTGTGAGAGGGGATGGGTGGATAGGGAAGTCATGGAGGGAGCGGTCCTGACAGAAGAGGAAAAGATGTGTCTGGTTGTGTGATCATGTTACTGGTGATAAGAAATGTGGAGGATAATGTGTTGGATGTGGAGGGTGGTAGGTAAGGACAAGGGAAATTCCTGTTCTTGGTGAAATGTAATCAAGGTAGTTGGTAGCTTTGCAGAAAATATGTGGGGAAAGTTTGTCTTTTGAGATGGGGTCAGAGAGATCAATAAGGGGAGAGTGTCATTGGAAATGGAGCAATCCATGCTGCAACCCTACACAGGCAAAGCTCCTCAACTCTTCTACTGCCACATTGACGACTACATTGGTGCTGCCTCATGAACTCATAATGAGCTCATCCACTTTGCTGCTATCTTTCACTCTCACCTCAAATTAATACTCGGTCTTGCAGACTTCTGATTTATTTCATTTTATGATTAAACAAGTTACAGAGCTCAGAGTAACATTTGAATTCAACAATTGAAAAGTAAATATTCAACGTCGGGCAGCAGGCATAGAGTGCTGTTTCAGGTCCATGACCCTTCATGAGTTAGAAAATGTTACCTAACTTCCTAGTTTTGATGAACATTGAAGCATCAGCTCTGCCTGTCATTCTCTTAGTGCAACCTGACTTGTAGAAATTCCCAACCAGCATTTATTTTCTATCATTTTGGTCTCCTTGAGACCGACAGCTTTTGTAAAAAGCCTTGCAAACCTCCCTCAACCAGCACCACCACTGCTTGTCCCTGAATATCTACTGGAATGCGTGTGATAGGGAAGAAGTACTTTGTTCTCGTCACCCTCCCACTTCCCTGCAACGGTCCAATTCTGATGGAAGAACATTGACCAGAAATGTTAATTTGTTTCTTTCATCACACTAACTGGTTAAATTTATCCAGTATCCTTTGTTTTTCCTTTGGATTTCTGGCCTTTGTTGTTTCTTTTTATTTTAAGTAATTATGGTAATTTCAAATAATTTTATGATCATCAGAGCTGGATGATTGATTGAATTGAGGATAAATAGAGAAAACAGTAGATGAGAATTACTGGTCTTTTAATTGCCTAGCTTTGGATGCCTTTTTGTTGGTTAAAATCTGAATTAATCATTTATGTAGGGAATTGAATGTTATCTAAAGTTTTCTTAATTATACAGCAAGGTGGCTAAGTTATCTATGAGAATGAATAAAAGAAACTGCATGAAAATATGAATACATTTAGCAAATTGTAACTTTTAAGTTTTTCATGAGTCATAGAATATGTACTTTGGACCAGAAGTGCACTGAGCATTGACCAATTCGATGTTTGCAATAAATGATAATGTGGTCTAAGAAGAATCAGACCTGTATTCCCTAGATTTTAGGTTATCTCAGTAAAACGTTAAAATTATTGATGAGGTTGACAATTTGGATACTGGTTGACTCAGATTTACTGTCAGAATACATACATCACATACAACCCTGAGATTCTTTCTCCCGTGGGTGCGGCAGAATTACCACTAATCGGTAGTACAAAAGAAACTGCACAGCGAATACGTGCAAACAAATCAAGAAATGTAAACAAACTGTGCAATACAGAGAGAATAAAAAGTAAAATAAAAATGCATAAGTCAGGGTCCTTAAATGAGTCTCTGGCTGAGTTTGTTGTTGATGAGTCTGATGGTGGAGGAGTAGCAGCTGTTCCTGAACCTGTGGTGCAAGTCTTGTGGCACCGATACCTCTTTCCTGATGGCAGTAGCGAGAACAGAATGTGTGCTGGGTGGTGTTGGTCTTTGATGGTTAGAGAGATTGCACCTTGCTAGGGGCTGTGCTAACAGAATAGCCCATTTTGATGATGCAGTGTTAAAAAGACATTTCTTGGAAATTACCATCTTTGCTTTTACCTCAAAGGGTTGTGGAAGCACAATATTATTTACTTTTGAGACAGTACATGGTTTTTGAATAAAAAGGGAATAGAAGTATGAAGGTGAAGGAGTACATGGCTTTACTGCTATGCATATTTTTGTATATTCTTCAGAAGTCAACATTTGATAAATATTTTCATAGCAAATAACTGGTATGATTTTAATGTACATTTATATAGCACATTAGTCAAGTTAATATTCTTTTGAAGGTTAGTCTTTTTTAAGGTTAGAATAATTCAATAAATTTTTCTAATCCTGTGAGCTGCATTGTAATAAATTCCAACATTAGTTTGAAATTCTCTTTTTTTTGTTCCAAGACTGAACTGAAATATTTGATCAGGTGTGGTAGAAATATCCATTGTGAATCAGTGTTCTTAAGATTTGTCAATATTATCTCTTTTTCCCTTTTTATGGATTTCAGAGTTTATTTATAATTTTCAGATTCCCCCAGGAAGTGGTAACATAGTCTGTTCATTATTGAACCAAAAATTGTAATGAACTGAGTCAGGCAATGTAAATGTTAAGCAGTGTTCCAGTAGTGCACAGTTTGCTCCTGTGTGTTGCCTCATGGTATCTCTGTGCAAAGTGCTGCTGGTAATCCCTGACCCACCTGCACAGAGCTGTGCTTCTGTGCTCCAAATTGAGGAGCAGATGCTTATTGTAGCAGAGCACACATTGAATAGAGTTTATAATGTTTATGCTGTATAAACAAAACTGGTTTAAAAATAGATGCATCTTGCCCAGATTACTTATGCTGAAACCATTTTAATTTAAAAAAAAAATGCTTGTGGTTTGGGATGTTTGTTTTTGTTTTCTTGAATGATGATTGCAAGCGAGGTGTAATAAACGGTGCAAAGCTTGGGAGCACTTGAGAGGGTAAAGCCATCTTTTAGGTTTGGTGCATGGATTGCCCATGTTTGGCTTAGTTCAACATCCTGTTTTTTGTAACAAAAATATGTTAAATGCTATATTTATTTATTTGCAAACTTGTAATGGTCAGGAACTCCAGCAAATTTGTTGTCTGACAAAGTCACAGGGTCCAGGTGTGGGGCTGGTAACTTGGCTTCGCTGAGCGAGAAAGTGTGGAAGGTCTTTCTGCAGCTGAACAAGGATCTTTTGATGACGAACAATAATGTACATTAAAAATGAGAAATACATTTTTTATTACTTTTTAATTTAATGTTTTCTTTTGAAGCACCTGTTTGGTACATATTGACATTTACTGTTAAGGGTGTATAGTTGTCAGAAATAGGCAGTACTGTAGTATCACACAAATGCTGCTACTTTCCACTGATCTAACCAAACTGGTCCTACTGTTCAAGTTTCCTCCATGCAGGCACCAATGTTTTCTTTTTTTCCCTCTAAGAGTTTTTGAATAGAATCGAACGTTAGGAAACATTTCCTGCTCTCACTTTATTCTGGGGGTGGGGGTGGGGGGGAGGGAGAGACCACATATGAAGGTGCTGAACATGATTGGTCTAAATGACTGCTCTAAAGAACTACTGCAATGATATTTTGTGACAAGGACAAATAACCTTCAAGACCTCCACCACCTAAAACGACAGAAGGAGAAGACAACGAAATGAACTGACTCGATATATAAAAGTAAAAGACAAAAATTTATTTTTATTAAGTGACGACATTGTTTAACGGGTTTAATGTATCTTATAGATTGAACTTTGAATAAATGGGATGGGGGTGAGGGAGGGAGGGAAGGGAGGGGAAAAAGGGGAGAAAATGACACTATATATTCAAGAGAAAAATGTCTGTATGTATTTTGGTCAGTATGGTTTATAGTGTGAAAAATAAAAAATAAAAAAAACAATTATAGGCATCTTCCTTTGGATGAAATGTGACTCGTATGAGTGGAATGTTTTCCCCTTGATGTCCTTTAATAGAGCTGCAGTCAATTGAATAATGCATTAATATTAAAGCAGTCCTTCCCATGTTGCCTTGCCATGGGATGAGTTTTTTTGACCCAAACTGCACTCTGTGCGTATTTGCAAAATGGAACTCCCAGTTGCCCGCCATTTTAATTTGCCTCCCCATTCCACATAGACCAATCTGTTCTCCACTTTATTCATTACCAGGGTGAGGCCAAATGCAAATTTCAAGAACAAACTGGGCAGACTAAAATGTTGAATTTTCTAATTTGCTGTAAATCCTCTCCATCTGGTTCTACTGTTTCCTTTTTTTTTGCCTGCTCCCATTCTCACCTTGTTCTCAAACCATTTCCATCTTTTGTCCAGTATCCTATCATCTCTTCCCCACCCCCCCCACCATATGCTTGTTGTCTCCCCTTTTCACTTAAATCATGATTAACATGTCCCAACCTGAGCTATTGATTGATGATTTGCCTCCATGGATGCTGTTTGACCTGTTGAGTCTTTCTCACTTCTCATTTATTTGCTTATTGATGAGCAGCATATTGGTGAGTGGGTTTTTACCTTCCATTACTTTTATGGATGCTTTTGGAGTAAACAGAGTTGTCTTTAATGAGCTGGCTCAGATTTATTGTACTTCTAATGAACATGATGTACCTGGGCAATTTTATAGCATTGGGAACACACGAGATTAATTTGCATTGGAGAAGTACGGCTTGAGCCAGCTTGGTCTGAAGTTCAAGTCTTTGGCACACAGCTGAGATGTTGGGATTCTGGGTGTAAAGTGTCTGAAGAACTATTCCAAAACCATGATGTACATTGGCTAGGGTTGCTTGCTAGTGAGGGATGTATTGTTCTGCTGGTCCTCTATAACATCTGTTTTAGGTTAGCTTCTTCTGCCCAATCAAAATTGTGGGTCATCTTTTTTTCTTCTGGAGGTTATATGCAGACTTCTAGTCAATAAAATCATCGTATTAATGGAAGGAAAGAAAATCGATCCTCTGGTGTTGTCCAGTAGGCAAGCATGATATTGTCCAGTAGGCAAGCATGATAAAAAGAATCAGAAATGTCACCAGATTTTGAAATATCTGTTTTCATCTGATGAAATGCAGCTGTGTATGATATCAGAATTGCCCAACCTTTGGTTTCAACTTTTCCCTTTTTAAAAAAAATGAAAAAAAACTGCAGGAATAGAAACAAGATTTTTTTTGACTGAATGGATGAATTAAGAGGAAGGGACTAATTCCAAATGTATTCAAGGCAATTGAAAAAGCACATTAGGAAGTTTGCATTATTTAATTTGATTTGTTTCAGTATAAATGGCAAAACTTCCCACCTCAATGATTTGAAATCCATGTTGTTTAGCTGTGTTATAAAAGCAGTGATTACTGTAGAATGCAATGGATTGCCACTTGTGATTTGCTTTGTACCATATTCAGCACAGCTGGCTCCTCAGGGAAGGCATTAGATGGACAAGCACTTGTGGCAGTGACATGGCAAGCATGCTACAATAGAGTTTATTCAACAAAAAAAAATCTTGTTAGTGCTTGGGTATTCTGAAGATTTACCACGTGCTCATAACTTTGAACAATTTTTCATTTAATTTGCTCTCCTATAATGATTGGTATCATTTGCTTGATGCCTGTCGTTTCAAGTGGCAGAATTTGACAGTGAAGAGTTGCTGCTGGAAATAGAGCATCTCTGTTGCTTAATGGATTTTTATTTTCCTTTATGACAACATGGGGGAAGGAGAAGGCAATGGAGACACGAATATTTGGCTGCAATAGTTTTCTCCCTTAAAAGCCAGGTATCTACTAAATTTGCCATTTGCGATGGTAAACAAAGAACAAATATTTGGAAAGCGAATTTACTTTGTAATGCTGTGGTTTCCCAATGCATCCCTCTGTCATGATGACGGTTCAAGTTCACTCTACCAATTTTTAATATGTTAATGAGATATTCTGCAATGACAAAAGAGAGTGCAGATGTTGGAATCCAAAACAAAAATCAGTGCTGGAACCAGATGGAGATGGGATGGTGAAGCCGCATTGGTGAGGGCAGAGAGACTGAGGCTGCTAGGTGATGGGTGGAAAAAGGGAAAATTCATTGTTCGTTTCATGGGTTGAAAGCCATCCAAGAGAACCTATTGTTTTCTTCTGCCATGCACATGCATTCATTCACCTAATTTTGTTCTCCCTTGTGTTCACCTCTCCTGCATGTCTTTCCACCCCACCTGGTTCCATTTGCCCATCCATCATCCCTTTCCATTTCGTTTCACCTATCACTTAACAGCCTTTAACCCATCCCTTTTTGAACTGCTATACACTGGCAATCTTTCAGGGTGGCACGGTTGGCATATTGGTTAGCGCCATGCCTTTACAGCACCAGAGATTGGGATTAGCGTTCAAATATGTAAGGAGTTTGTACATTCTCCCTGAGTCAGTTTTTCCAGGTTTCCTCCAACGTTCAAAATATACGGTGAGTGTTGGTTAATTGGGTGTAAATTGGGTGGCACAGACTTGTGGGCCAAAGTACCCTGTTACATTGCTGTGTGTCTCAATTTAAAACTTTAATTTAAATTTCCTCTTCCTTCTCAGTCTAGACTTGAAATGTTAACTTGTACTCTTTGGTTCCACAAATTTTTGCTTGACCTGCTGAGTTCTTTCAGCTTTTTGGCTTTTAAAAAAAACAATGATATTTTGAGATGCTTTTCACCTTTTGCATTTTCACAAATGTTAAGTTGTTAAAATAAATTTAGCAATTAACCATTTTTTTGTTTGAGGTCACCAAAAGAATTGTGAATCAGATTTTCAAGACTTGAATTGAGAACATCAGCAAAAAAAACGATGCTGAAATCGAACAGACTAAAGTTTGTGCACCTCAACCATTAAATTAAGCTGCACTTGAATATTGATAAATGGGAATTTGCTGTTACTACTTCTTGTGTAGGCCATAGATTGTGGTGTTGTTGAAGGCCAATTGCATTTATATTTTATGTTCAACCTTCATTAACATGTAAGATTATGTCGTTCACCTGTGTCTCAAAGCAAATTGCACCTTTTATAATATTGGGGCAGTTTAGAAGTTTGACCAAGCAGACTGAGCCATGGAGTTGTACAGCATGGAATCAGGTTATTTGACCCAACTCATCCATGCTGACCAAGATGCCAATATAAGGTAATCGCATTTGGCCTATATTTGTCCTGATCCTTTCCTATCCATGTACATCCAAACGCCTTTTAAATGTTACATTAGATTGTACCTATCTCTGCCATTTTCTCAGGCAGCTCATTCCTTTTACCCACCACCCTCTGCATGAAAAACTTTCTCTCGGATCTCCTTCAGATCTTTCCCCTTTCATACCCTCCGGTTTTAAATACGCATAGCTTGGAGCCGACTCTCTGCCCTGTTTGTGTCCCTCATGCCTCATCCTTTGCTAATGGGAAACATTACCAACCTATCCAGTCTCTCCTATCTCAGCCAGCATTGTAGTGAATCTGTTCTGCTCCCTCTTTAGCTGAATCATATCTTTCCAATAAGTGAGCAAACCTATGTTTTGTACACTGTAACATGATGTCCTGACTTATTGGATTTGATGCCATGGTGAATGAAGGCAAGCATGCTACATGGTCTCTTCATCACCCTTTTCTCCCTGTGATGCTATTTTAAGAGAAGTGTACTTGTACCCTAAAGTCTCTCTGATCTTCAACACCCTCCAGGGTCTTGAGATTTACTGGACAGATCTCCAATCTGTGAATCAACCCTCTACTATCATTCCTTTTAAGCTACTTCATGTCTTGTTATGTTCAAGCATTTCATTAAAAAAAAATTCTTTGTCACCAAAATATACGAGAACTTTATTTATTTATATATTGTGCATTTTTATGTAAAATAACTCTGGGCCGATATGGGCATGGATTTAAAGATGCACACAAGATGAAATTGAAATCTTGAAGCTGGAAATATACTGTTGAGCAGAGGCCACACTATGCAAATGAAAAAATCCCCAAAGTAAATTAAGAGAAAAATGGGTAAGGATAAAAGTGCTTGAGATTTTGTATTAATACTAGGTTTTTGTCACAAATTTTGCGAATGAAGTTGGTCTTATCTGTGGCAAGGACTTTTAGTCAGGAATTGTACCTTTCATCCATTTGCAATGAAACTGTACGACAAAATTGTGTTTTGAACTCACCAGGAATTTTCATGATGTCTTGTTGCTCCATTTATAACTTTGGCAAATGCAAATAGAGTGAAAAGGATAGTTAACATTTTTATGTGGCTTTGTAAATGAAAAATTAGGCTTTATCTTTTTATATGTCAAAGTATTGCACAATGAGTGAATCTGTTAAATTCACAGTTTAAATTTATTTTGCCTGGTGCATTGAGCATAATTACTAATTAATGCAAACTTATTTAAAATGTAAACTCTGCTATTATTTAGTGCTGTCCGTTGAACGGTGATTTAATTAACTTTAGTCAATTGAATTGGCATTGAGTTCTACCTTTGTTTAAATTGCAGTTACCTAGCACATGATCTTTCGATACTTTATATAAATATATCAGTTTTTATTTTGAAGAATTGTCCGTGTGATGAATTTAGTTACCAGGTCATTTCCGAGTGCACAATTCTCTATCACTTCTCGAACAGTTGATTGACAGGAACATGTGTATATTGTACAGCTGGAAGTATATCATCTGCAAATTCAGTTGAGTAAATATAGTAGACAGTCTGTCCAGTTGAGAGATGGATTGTTCTGGGAAAGGAAGTGCTGTCTATATTCTGAAAATAATTTCCTTCACTTCTGGGGCTCTTTTTTACAAAGACAGTACAGTGAGGGAATTGGCAAGTCTGCATACAATTGAAGAATCACTTGTGGTTGTTTTGATTTCGAGAGGGGGAGAAATTGTTGAAGTTAGAAGCCAACTGGTTTGTTCTCTGATGGGGTTTGATTGAGGTGCATTTTGTTTTACTGTTAGTTTGCTGAAATTGTTTCCCAGAGAACTGTCATTGTACTGAGCAAGGAGATTTTTTTCTTAAATTTCAGTTTTTCTTTTTCAATGCAAGTGTAAAACAATAGGTAAGCATTGCTCTTGGTTGTGAGATGTGGTTTAAAAAAAATCATTTTCTTGCTGTAAAGGTCAAAGTTTGATAGCTTTGTGGAGGAGCAGAGCTGCTAAATCCCCTCATTTTTATTCATACAAATACAAGCATTTAGTGAATCCCAGACAACCACAAGACTCAGTGGCAGGTTGGATTTTGAGTGACAGCTGCAACAGGCTCCCCTTTCTTTCTCCCCCACTCGTTTGAATTAAATTTACAGGCACATATCTTTTTATTGAAAAACTGCAATTAATGGATCTTTTTTCTGTTGGAACAGATGTTAGTTGGTCGTTCTAAGTGCATTTCTGATTGTTAAGATTGTCATCATTTTAAGTCTGGCTGCACACCAGACCCTTGTTTGTAAAAGAATCTTCAAGGGCATATATAATTTTCACAATTGGTGATGAAGTCAGCAGGCCAGGTTGGTGATGCCAGGCCATTTTGTTTGCTTTGAACAAGGTTTACATTTCTACTTTTTTTGAGTATTGCCATGAAAGATTTAAAAGCATGTGTTTTCTCGGACATAGTTGCTTTAAAGTAAAACTCAAGTTGTGAAATAATTATTCATGTGATAAGTAGAATTGTGTTTTGTTGCAAAGTATCACCTTGGAAACCCATTTATTTTGTCAGCAATCAAAGCTTTGGAAAATAGGATTTAAAAATGTGAAATTCGAGTTTCTTTTGTTCGAATTACTGGTAATTTCACCTTTGGAACCAGATGTAATAGTTGAACAATTATTTCAGATTAAGGACTTTAATCCGCTTGATTGGCAGAGTCATGTAAATTTGTATCTTTTACCCCATTGAGAGGCCTCATCGTGAGGTTCACATTTCTGTGACAAATATTGAGTTTTTGAACATGTTCAAATGGGCTGAAATTGTCCTGTATGACTTGACAATACATTGTTAAAGATCTTATTTCTTGGTTTCATAAAAGCTGCATATGGTGGTAATGCCATTATCAAGGTGATAATTATTGAATAATCTTTGTCAATCAAGTTTGGTAATCACAGTGATACAAGTGCCTGAGATTGAATTTGTTCAAATAATTTGTATGCAACTAACCCTTATAGTGTTTTTTTTAGAGGAAAAATGACCCTGCCAATTTTGGAAAAAAGATTGCATAGCTTTTTTTCCCCACAGTTGACAAAGAGCCTCACTTTGTCTCCCAACATATTGGATGTGATGTCAAAAACGACCCTTTATATAAATTTATAAATTTTTACTAGAGAAGCTAATTGAGCGTAATAACTCTTTTCCTCTTAATGAAAAGATTTAAAAAATACAAATTGTGTTTATCTGAGAACTTTTATAGAAGCAGAAAATTGCTGTCGATATCTTGGGAAGTGATTGAAGTGAACAAAGTAAGAATTTCTATTTTTAATATTGAGTGCTTCAAAGACATTTGAAAAACCTGGTTGTCAAATGTAGTACTTTCTGAAATCAATCCACTCTTTTTATCCCCCAAATTTTTCAATGATTTGGTTTAATTATACTCCCTTCTTCCCCCCACCACCCCGATGTCACAAAGCTTGCTGCTTTGATGGTCCCAGTTTTTTTTTCTTGATTATATCGGAATCATTTGTAGGTGATTTGACCACACTACTTTGTCAAATTTTTATTGGTATTGCAGCAGTATTTTGCTGAGATAAAGGTAAAATCGATAAAAGAATGCTATAAAAATGCCAGTTTTTGATGCAAAATGTTTATCTTGCAGTTAAAAATTAAAAAAAAATTAGTACATTAGTGACTTCACAACTGCCAACTTTTATTTGCAAACCTTGATGATGGCCAAAATAAAAACCTTTCTAAAATTAATTAATCCAGGTAAAAATAGATAAGCACAAACTGCTGCCAAGAAATAATGCTTTGGGTTATAAATCTGAGTAGTTGTAGTGGTTGAAATGGGGGGCTGACAGATCAATTTAGGCATGGTGTGAGGAAAAATGCAAATTTTTTTTCAAGGCATGGTTCATTTATATGTGTTCAATAATTTAACTATCTCAGCAGGAAGCAATTAATCACTGAGGACCGTAAGTTGGTGACCTAAGTATTGTGTCAAAGATTTACAGAACAAATTCATGAACTTCGAGGCATCGAGTGTTAGGAGTGCCATTGATTTTCATTGTGTATTGAATAGTGCATGCCTGTTGTTTTATAGTTGTATTTAGTCAATAATGCATTTTATCAGTTTAATGGGAATGGGAAAGAAAAATAATTTGATGCAGTCTCTTCAAATTTGCTACAGTTTAAACTCCCACAATGAAGATTTGTTTTCTGCTGAATTCTCACTTCAATTTTATTTTGAAGTACCAATTGGGTTGTGACTCAATTGTAATGTTCAGCATAGCATGACATCTGTTTTAAATAGTAAATAATTTATTAGAAGTACAGACAACCTTAATATGATGGCCAACTGGAGTTCATTGAGTTGAATTTTCAGTTGATTCTGAAAGCTCCACAACTGATGAGATACAGATTTATTGTCAGAGTACATGCATGGCATTGCATACAACCCTGAGATTTTTTTTCCAGGTGGTGAGGCAGAATTGCCAATTATTGGCAGTGCAAAAAAAAAGACTCAGTGTACACATGTAAACAAATGTAAATTGTGCAATACAGAAAAAAAATCATAAAGTGTAAAAGTCCTTTAATGAGTCCCTAATTCAGTTTGTTGTTGAGAAATTTGATGGTGGAGGGGTAACAGCTGTTCTCAAACCTTGTGATGCATGCCTTGTGGCATTTTCAGCTCTTTTCTGATGGCAGCAATGAGAACAGAGTGTGCGCGAAGTGGTGTAGATCCTTGATAATTGCTGCTGCTTTCCGACGGCAGCGTTCCCTGTAGATGTTCTCGATGGTGGGGAGGGTTTTACCTGTGATGTCCTGGGCTGTGTCCACAACGTTTTGTAAGGCTTTTTGCATGCAGCCAGTCAGCACACATTCCATAACACCATCTGTAGAAATTTTCCAGGGTTTCCCATATCATACCAAACCTCCACAAACTCCTGAGAAAGGAGTTTAAACTCATTAAAGATGATTTTCTTTCTCAAAGCAGCCTTCATTTGGCTTATTGGAGAGATTATTGAACAAAATGTGGCACTGAGCTGCAGAAGGAGAAATTAAAGAAACTTGAAGAACTGATTGTTTTGGGAGATCAAGAACATGAGAGATTTGGTTGCCAATGTGAAAGAGTGAAAAGTAGATGTGTGCAATGGATAATAATTGAAGGATGGGAGAAATTTCAGAAGGTAAGGCTGGATTAGGTTAAAGGAAGTGTGGGGTGAAAGTGTGCAGGATCTGAAAACAATGAATTTAAATAGTTGCAGATTAAATTGTAAAAAGGCTTGAAATTTAAATGTTTATCTTTTTCATGGGTGAGTGTATTTAAGTCCTTATGATTCTACTGGACAACAAAGATTTTGAACCGTTTTGGGTGAACGTTTCATGTGATTTTCATGAGCAGCAGCTTAAAATCCATAGAATTCACCCAAAACGGTTCAAAATCTTTCTGCCTTTTTTAGATAAAATCTATTTTTTTGTGATTTTATTTGTCATATTTTAAGTCGACTTCAAGCATGAAATGCACCATATCATTGAAAATTAATTTTTAAAATTTGGACTTGGATTTCTTCCCTCCTGATATTGGTGCAGTCAAAATGACAACTGAAGGGTTTATACAAAAGATTAAATTTCCACACAATTAGATGCAATTGTGGGAATTTCATCACCCAACAAACATCAATAAAAATGTTAGTTTCAGATTTTTAAAAAATTACTTTTGTTTTAAAATCTTAAAACTTGATTTTAAAAGGCACAATTTGACTTCTGTCACAATAAACCATTGCTCCAGACTACAAGTTAAATAGTCAGTTGGATTAGAAAATTGACCAAGATGAGTGCAGAATCGGCATTACCAGCTTTCTTTGCAATTTCTGTAACTCTGAGATCAATAATTTGTGGCTGTCAATTGTATTATCCGTATGCTGTCAGTCAATCTTATCTACCACTTACACAGGTTATAGTTCAGTTGAGGTATGTTGAACAAATCACTACAGAAATCTGCACCATTGGGATATGATTAAATTTGGATTGTCTTTTGTGTTTCCAAATGCCTTCATTAAAGTTTTCGCTTGAAGTTGATATTTTCATTCAGACCCGTGCTGCAGAGATGAAAGCATCGAGCAGCAAATGTATCTTTGATGTCCCCAATTTCCCAGGCTGCAAATATGAGAGCCAGCTAGAGCAAATACATTTGCAACAATCTCTGTCATCATTCTTTTAAAAAAAAATGTTTGAAGGAAAAATAAAGTCAAAATTGCTGAGGAAAGTCAGGTGAATGCTGAGGGACGGTCTATTTGAGATCTATAAGATTCTGTAAAAATTTTAAAGGCTAGACAAAGAGAAATGTTTCCTTAGCTTTTAGGCTGGAACTAAGGACCACGATTAATAAAACCATCAAGGACTTCAGAAGAAATGTTTTTATTCAGAGGGTATAACAATGCTGGGAGCCTAATTTTTTTAAAATAAGGGATTGAGGAGACAAATAACATGAGTGACCAATAAAAATGTTATAATGACTTTGTGTAACAAAGGGTATAACAATGCTGGGAGCCTAATTTTTTTAAATAAGGGATTAAGGAGACAAATAACATGAGTGACCAATAAAAATGTTATAATGACTTTGTGTAAATTGTTCCTTCCTTGAATTAGTTTTGGTCTTCAATGGAACAATGTAGGAAGTCCAGGACAGAAGTCAGAAAAGGAATGGGATGGGAATGAACTGTGGCAAATTCATATCATGTTAATGGATTGAAGATTTTTTTTCTTGAAAGTGACATCTCAGTTAATATTAGTTTGAATGAACTTACATGGCCACTTTAAATACCTGTAACTCTGTCGATGATCATTGATTGCAATCACAGAACTCTCCTATATAACCACATCATGATCAAATCAGTCACAGTTGTGTTAAAAGTTCTTGATTTTTTTTGGAGTAAAATCATTTGATGTATGCCTGTATAAATCATTTGTGAAGTAATATTTGGTCTCAGTCACTTGCAGAGATATTACTTCTACTCTATCATGGATTAATATATTCAGAAAATTTTATTGGTTTATAGGTTGGAGTTTATTTGACACAGTTGTAGATCATCATTCATTTTGTGAGGGACTCGTGTGGCACAAATATTTACGAGCATTTTCAAAGCAAAACCTTTTGAGAATTAAAATATTATGGTTTAGGTTCTGCCTTTTTTAACGAAAGTAAGGCAGAATGTACTTTGATTTTATTCTTAGTCATATTTTTCCATAGTACAGATCAGTTTCACGCACATACTGAGCAGTTTTATTAGAGATTGATCTTTTTGAAATCAATATCAATTCTAAGAATAGTGCATTAGTTTTTTTCATTGAGAAATTATTGAAAAATGTCGAAAGTTAATTTTGTGTATGCTATTGTTCAAGATAACAATAAAGTTAAAACTGTGGATGCTGAAATAAAAGAAGGAAAAGCAGTAAATATTTAAATCAGTTGCACCTACAAAAAGCCAAAAGGACCATGGATTGAACTTTTAAGAATATGACTATTTTTGTCTCCAAGCTCTGTGCTTCTGCTACACTGATGTGATTTGCTGGAATAATCTCTTCACTTTCAGTCACTTTACTGAACATGAAGGAAAGTTGCTATTTGCTTGAATAGGTTTCCAGGTCACTGCTCATTAATCTGTTTTTACATGATATGTTTTAACATCACAGATGATTATTTCAAAGAGAGTTGAGTCTGAGTCGTGTCAATTTTTCCCCCAGAAAATATTAAAGAACTCTTTAAATTATTATGTGTAGGGTTATTAACATTGCTGTAAAGCCTTAGGTTTGAGGTAAATCTATATTATAGACTTGCATGTTTTTTTTACTGTGAAGGAATGTATCACCTCTTTTCGATCAGTGGAGAAATTCATTCCTCTCCTGCAAGATAAATTTTGGATGATTTCCTCTGCTTCTTGTCATGTTATATGCAGATTATGGTTTGATTTGTGCTATTTTCTTGCAGAAGCTCATTTGAATTGCACTTTCATCAGTGCTACTAAGAATAGTGAGACAATTGTAAGCGAACGAGAACAAATCCTTAATTTTACCTTAAGCTATGATGGAGGAGAGTACTCAGTAACAGGAGTATCCCACAAAAACTTTCATCCCTTTTGCTCTTTCAATGAGTTTATAATTGATAGACAACCCAATATCATGTTCCCATTTTGCCCTCAAATTATTGAAATTTGAAAGAAAAATGGCTTGTTGGCCTTTATTGGAAGAAGTTTCAAGTGCAAGAGTGATGGTACCTTTCATGCCTCAGTCACATAGCTTTGGCAAGACTACCTAGGATAATGTGATCTTCTACCAAAAGAAGAATAGACTTAAGATGGAGAAAAGTCCCTGTTGGTTCAACAGATTGATCCTTGGCATTGTTGTAAGAGGAAAGATTAAGCAGACTGAACCTATACTTTTTGAATCAAATAATATTCTTAAAGGACTTGTCAAAGTAGATACAGAGATGATGTTGTAGTGGTCCATGCGTGGAGATACAGACTGGTCCACAAAATGGCTGACAAACTTGGCCACTGCACGGAGCAGGGTTGGGGGGGTGGTGGTGACGCCAGTTGTTGTCCCAAGTGACCTCTGTACATTTAAGCGCAACGGCCAGAGCAATAAATCAGTCTAATTTTCCAAGGCTTTGGTGTTCGTGTAGCCAACCGCTACAATGTCTCCATTGGATCAGTTGCCTAAATCAAGGCTCACATTTTCAAAAGAAGGGGTTGGCTACAATGTTCTTTGGAATTTCCTACCCTCAGCAGCTGTTCAGACTTGGCTTCTGTATATTTTTGAGGCAGAGATGATTGATTTGTAAATATTAGTGGAAATCAGGGGAGAACAAGAAAATGATGTAGAGTGAAAGATTAATGAAGAGCAGCATGAGGGACCAAATGGTGTACTTCATTATCCTTTATCTACATTTGGTTACATTTGGGGTGGCATGGTTAGTATAGAAGTTACAGCACCAGCAACTGGGACCAGGATTTGAATCCTGCGCTGTCTGTAAGGAGTTTGTACGTTCTGTCCGTGTCTGCGTGGGTTTCCTCCCACTGTTCAAAAAAAAACGTGGTTGTAGGTTAATGTCAGCATGGGCTCGTGGATCAAAAGGGCCTGTTACCGTGCTGTATGACTAAATTTAAATTACAATTTAAAAAATCTATTAAATTCAAATTTAAAATTGATCCAGCAGCAGCTGTTTTTGAGAGTTTGAAATTTCTACTTTGTTATTGTAATTAGTGTTCCATGAAGGTTGAAATCAAATTGCATTATTCGTTTTCATATTGAATGGTTTAAATGGGCGGAGATGTGAAAACTAGACAATTTTGCTGACAGGATTGCAACCAAATCAGAATATTTCTTGTGGAAATTAGTTCTGTGCTATAGTTAGATTTAATCGCCTTGTACAGTGATACTACATCTTCAGACTTTCATATTGTTAACGTTTTTCTATTAAATAGAATGGCAAAGAGGAAAAAATTGTTTGGAATCTAAAATTTATTTTCATGTGACTGGTGAAATCTCTCCAATTAATGAACGAAGCTCTTTTTATTAAAAAAAATTAATTCGTCCAGTTTATAAATCTGAACTAACTGTTAACTATTCAAATTCAGTTTTCTAATTCACACTTCATATCTTAAAGTTATGCAGTGGCAGTCAATTTGTTTATTGGCAAATTTAAACAAACCAGGGAAACAATGGCTTTGCTACCAATGACTAGACCAGATGTCTGGTTGTTACTGCAGGGTACACTTTTTGTTTGTGAAAATTGTACAGCAGGCACATTGTCATTTGAGAGATTTCATTCACATTGTTGAGCAAATCAATTTGTTCCATGCAACAATGATTCAGTTTGTTCTATAAAATGCTCATTTAAAATTTACAAGACCAAGCTAGTTCTGAAATGTGGTGTATGGATGATTGAGTGCAGTCATAGCTGGCAATCTTTCTCCACATTCTTGCTCCTGAATATGATTAGAGGAGAAGGATTTGTATGATTTTTAAACAAGGAGTTTCCTGCCATATGCACTCCAGAGATGTTAAATGGTGGAAGCAAATGCATTCCAGCAAAAGTTACTCAATTTATCTAATCTGCATTCTTGAAATGTGGAGTTCAACACTACAAATAATGTAAAATTATCAGCGCTATTTTTGTTTTTTCTTGCCTCTCCATTATGAATCTGGTTTCAATTCACCTGAAAATTCCTCCACACAGGTAAGACTAATTCAGCTTTCACTTCAATATTCCGTTTAAAATTGGAAGCATTTCCTTAAAGGGACATGTATTCTGGCCCAATGGTCTGAACAGTTCACTCCTAGGATTCTGAGAATGTTCAATTTGGTAAGTAAAATTGGGGTGCGATAGACACAGTAAATGGAATGTTGATGAACAGAGAGCTAGAGGAACAAGTCCTTAGTTCCCTGAAAGTGGCAGTACTCATCCATAGGGTAGTGAAGAAGATCAAAGGCAAACTTGCCTTCATAAATTTGGGCACAGAATACAAAAGTTCAGAAGTTATGTTGCAACTTATTTAAATCACTGGTTAGGTTGCATTTAGAGTATTGTGTGTGGTTTTGGTTGCCACAGTCTAGGAAGCAGGTGATTGTGCATTTGTAAGGGTGCAGGGGAGATTCACCAGAATGTTTCCTGGATTGGATGACTTCTATTATGGGGAGAGATTTAATAGGCTGGGCGTATTTTTTTTGGAGTGATGGAGGCTTGGCAAAGTTTTACAAGGCATAAATCAAATGGTTCTTTTTTTTCTCATGGCTGGGGTATTAAAAATTAGGGAGCATAGGTTAAGAATAGGATAGATTATGAAGGGATCTGGGTGGTAAGTTATTTTATTTTACACTAAGAATGATATTTGTAATGCACAACTCTAGGAGGTGGTAGAATTAGGTACAATTCCTTTATTGAAAGGGCATTTAGATGATACAAACAAATATGCCAAAGAAGTAGATGTTCCTAATGCAGGCAAATTTTATTAGTGTAGATGGGCAAAAAGATTGGCTTGGATATTGTGAGCAAAAGGTCCTGCCTCAGCTCCATGGGTCTGTGATCATCCACCAACTTGTAGAGGCTGTGCAGCATTTTAAACTTACTTTGCTTCAAATTATGTTAAATAAAGTGAAAAAATTGATGGATTATCATGGAAATGGAATCAGTAATTTTGGATTGCAGGTTTCTAATTTTCTTAACCCATTAATTATGTTCAGAGCTGCAGGATATCTTTGCTCCAACTTAGCTTGGCTTCTGTACACATAATGATGCAGCTACCAACAGGAAAAACACTGGAGAATTTTAGTACATTTAATTTTTGAACATTGGGGTTATTCAGAGAATCTTTTCTTAAATCTCCATCTGACAGGTTGCAAACTTTCACTCCTAGTATTTTTTTATTGTTAAATTTGTATTCTTGATTTTTTTTTTGTTCAAAATCAAGACTCAGTTATCTACAACTATTTCTGGAATATGTTGCTGTACTTAGTCACTGCATCATTCAGTGAAGAGGGTCGCTCAAAACAATAAATACATTTGACCCATTAAGTCCACCTCATTATGCAACATATCATGTCTGAGGCTATATGTACTGTACATGCCACAATTTAAACAATACTTGACATTTCTTTCTGAGTGGTTCTTTAAAGACAACATTTTACAAATGTTCAGATTTGCAAATGGTGTTTATAGCGATTGTCTTCAGTGTACAGACAATAGTTTGAAGCCTGTGGGGAATCAAATTCTTAGTTTGTTATTGTTTGGTAACCTTGAGCTTCCAAAATGATCATCCACTTTTATGATGGACTTGTTTTTTAGGCAAGACTAATGTGTTCCAGCCATTGTTTATCATGCCTATCCATGTCTTCTCTAATGATTGGACAGAAATATTGTTGGGTATATTGGGCTTGGTGTTTCCTTTAAAATATTCACTTTTTACAGAAATTATTGAAACTATTAATTTACAGAGATTCACCATCCAAAACGCAGTTTAGTTCCAAAATTTGGGTGAACCTTTCTGTATGTGCAATATTCTGGCAGGGTGACAGGTTTTCAGGGTGAGCATTATGTGTAAATATGCAAAGGTCTACCTCATACATAGAGAACTTCAAACTGATGCCATGTCATTGTGAAAATGTGCTTTGATCATGATGTTTAAAAACAAAAGGAAACCCTTTGCTCATACAGACAGGCATTTCAGAACATTAGCACAGCTGAACAGACTACTGCTTGTGTTTGGAACAAGGCAGTAATAATTTGATATGTAATTATCTTTCACTTTAACCTCACTGGATTCTTGCTGTTCAGCTGCTTTCCAAGTTGGGGTGAATTGTAGCAAAGTGAAATACATTGCGTTTCCTTGAAATGCATTTTGTGCTTATCTAATGCTTATGCACCCAAGAGGAATGAAATGTATCATGCTCCAAGCCCACTATTGTTACCTCCTCTAAGAGCACCTGAATTTGTGAAGGCATGACTTTTTTTTGTTTTACTCAATACACCACTGCAGAAAAATACCACAACTTCCATTTAATTTATTCCAAATTTGATTCAAAGCCTGATTTTTTGCTGCCTTGCTAGTGCTGTGTATGCAATAGTCAGCAAGTTTGTTCAGTCCGAAGAAGTCTTGAATAAAATATGTCATGAAACTCTAAGCTGGAGGAGGGAATGATACTTAATTGGTTTGAATATGCATGGAAAAACCAAATATGAGGTTTGAGTTGAGTTTAAAACAAAATGCACTGACAAATGCTCAGATTTGCTCTCGTTCTTGAAAACTTGTTGTCCTTGCACTTCATGCATACCCAATTTGTTCAGAATGTTTTGTCAGCATTCCAATTTGCATCACTCATGCAAAAAGATGTTGGAGGGATTGCGCAAAATATAAAAAATCTTGTATTTAAATACCAAACAAATGTTGAAATGTTATTCAGCCATCCAAACAGGGGAAGTTCTCAGTTTGACTCCATAATGTTGAATTTGTTGTCTACAATATGTACTGCTATTTATCAGGTAAAGATGTGAATGGCTTGTCTATCATTATTCTTCTGGTTTGAATTTTGATGGTGTCATAAGATGTTTGGTGACTTTGGAACTTTGCCTTTCCTGCCTTCACCCATCTATGAGAGGAAGAATGTGATCATTGTTCAAAGTTTTCTTGTTAAGCCATGTATGTCATAGCTTTTATAGCACTTCTAAATGTTTCCAGTCTCTCATTATAGCTTCCCACTATCAGCCTAAAGGAAAAGCAAAATAAGCTTTGTTTTCTATTACTTCAGATTTTAGATTTATTGTCAGAGTATATCGATGACATCACATCCTGAGATCTTTTTTCTCGTGGGCGAGGCAGAATCACAACTTATTGGTAGTGCAAAAAAAACCTACATCAACAAATAAAGAAATGTCAACAAATTGTGCAAAACAGAGGGGAAAAAAAATACAGTGCAAAAATAACAATCCTTGTCCCTGATTGAGTTTGTTATGGAGGCGTCTGATGGTGAAGGGCTCACAGTTGTTCCTGAACCTGATGGTGTGAATCTTGTGGCACTTGTATCTTTTTCCTAATGGTAGCAGTGAGAACAGTGTGTGTGCTGGGTGATGTGGATCCTTGATGATTGTTGCTGCTCTTGGACAGCAGCATTCCCTGCAGATGTTTTCGATGGGGGGGGGGGGGGGAGGGTTTTGCCTGTGATGTCATGGGCTGTGTCCACTAACTTTTTCAGGGCTTTACGCTCAGGGGCATTGGTGTCCTTATACTAGACCATGATGCAGCCAGTCAGCACTTTCCGCTACACATCTGTAGAAATTTGGCAGGGTTTCTGATGCCATAACAAACCTCCGCAAACTCCTGAGGAAGTAGAGGCACTGATGTGCTTTCTCCACGATGCCATTAGTGGGTTGGATTGTAGAAGTTATGTTATGCAAATATTATAAATTGTAATTTTAAAAAATTAATAATTAAAAGGTGTATCATGATCATTGTCATGAGGAGTAAAAATGCTGATGAATGAAACTTTGAAAGAAGCTCAGGATATCTATGTATGGATAGATGATGTGCCAGTGGACGAGTTCAAAGTGCTGTGTTGTTGATGCTAAAATCATGTGCCTTATGCATATTGACAGCAGGGGCTGGCTGTAAGAAAACAATGTTTTTCTGAGTTCTGCTTTGGGATTGTTTTCGTGTTTGTTGTACATGGCATGTTTGTTAGTGTAATGGCAGGACTGTTGCCATTGCTAAATATACACTCTTGACAGCTTTATAATGGGTTCCAGGAAGTTCATTGGAAAATAAAAACAAAGCAACATTTATAGCTGATTGAACTTGAAAAGCTTTTTTTTCTCTAGTTGAATAGAAAATATGTGCACTTCAGCATTCCATGTCACTGTTGCAGTCAGGTTGGATGGATCGACCTTGTATATGCAAAATGAACTGCAGACCAGGCTGTATGTGGTTTATTCCTTGTCACGTTTACAGCCAAATGTGACAATTTGTGATAAGTGTTCAGTTCTTGCACTTTTTTGGCTGTTCCATTTTTAACACTCTATATATAAAAAAAATCTTCACTTAAGGTTGTGTTCCAAAACTGGTTTCCGTCATTCACAGTGGATGAACAGCAATGATTCACAGTGGATATGCTTTCCTTGTTTTAGATTTAATTAGCTTAGTTTACTTTTTAAAGTAAATGTATGTCTGTTGAAAATGGAAGATGTATACTAATATGATTTGTATATAATATTAAATACACACTTGTGCTGGAAAACTGCTCATCAGTTAAGCTGGGGAGAACTACTTGCCAGCTTTGGTGAATTGAACTGCACAGCCTGCCAGCGCCTTCATTAACACAAAGTAACTTGCATTTATTTTTACATTTCCATTTTCAGTACAGTACATATTTTTACAACACCATTTTCATTGAGTTATCAAAATCTCTTGGTGCTCTTATACAGAAACTAAAAGTTTTAAGAAAAAATATTTATTCAGGCTGGTGATTGTATTCCAAGTTTTATACATCTGCATCCGTTGTGTATCTCTACTAAGTGTGGGGCATTTTTGTGTATGTCATGAGCTGTCAGAGATTAGTGATCTAATGAATGAACTTTTACCTCTTATTAAAGATGGAATGGATAGTTATATAGTGTAATAGTGCATATTGTTCATGTAAAGTATTATTTTAAAACTGTTGAAGGCACTTCAGTTATTGTTATACAGATAATGTAATGTGAATAACATAGTGTGGTTGTATAAACATAGATGAGAGCTTTCTAGTATGAAAGAGTGTATCCTGTAATGAATGAAGCTCTTAATTTTACTTGACCGAAGAGTCACCCTCATTGATACATCTGGGACATGTAAACAAAGAGGCCTGCATTGAGTTATCTACACATGGAGTTCACAGTGTTAATAAGTGCAAAAGGAAATTGTTTGGTTTTGTGATGGAGGGGGAAGGGACCAAATTAACCAGTGATGATTGGGTTCCATCATTGGAGAGTCGGGCAATATAGTTTCCTTCTAAATTAATGTTGTTTCCTTTTTAAATTAACATTCTGAATCATTATTTTTCCATTAAACTTCTTTCCCATTCAGTAAAATAATTTCTGATCCAAAATTTCTTAAATCAATGTTTTGCCCCCTGCCCATAATCCTTGATTTTCATAGTTTAGAAAGCTATTCATTTTGGCTTCAAATATCTTCACATCTTCAACCTCTCATCTTTCTTGGGCAAGGTGTTGCAAGGCTTTATTTTTTGTGAGAATAAATACTTCCACGTGTCAATCTTAAGCCCCTTTCACACTTGCATCCCAGTAAATCATCTTTCAGTGTCCTGGGATAGGAATAAGGGTTTGGCCTTTCACACTAGACCACTCCTAACTGGGACACTGAACACTTTCACACTTGCAAGGGTTTATCCCTGGCGTTTGGTCTGTTCTACCTTTCAATAGGATGTGCCTGCATTATTGCTGCCCATTTCACACTTGCCTGACTCAACACCGGCATCTCGAGATGCTAGGGATTGTACTAGTGGTTGAGGCCGGTATTCCCTGGCGTGAGATGACATCATCTGATGCCAGCATTGAACAGAATTTGCTTTCACACTTGCCACTTTAAAGGCTGATTAGCGTTTGATTCCTGGGATAAATGGGAAATGTGAAAGTGGCTTCAAATTGAGTTCTCCTTATCTTGAGACTATCCTTTCAGGGGAGATGTCCAACATTTACTCTTTCAAAAATGCTATAGGTGCTCTGTGGTTAGTAAGGGATTACTTAACGTGGTGTGTGAGTGGGGGAGAAAAGGGTTGAGTTACGGGTTATATTATATATTATGTATAAATATGTCTTTAAAAGAGATTGTGGGGGTTCAGTGTAGGTCACTTCACAAACAGAGTAACACTTCACATTTAAAGTGCAAGAGCTTTGCTGAAGCTAGACATTCAGGCACCAGTGATTTTTGCAAAGACAATGAACCTGCTTTAGGTAAAGAACTTCAAAAGCAAGTGCAAATGAGAGGTCTGGGTTTGGAGCCCTGCAAGGTTTTGGTTTTTACAAGCAGAGAGAGAGGAAATAACAAACAGCATTCTTCTCTTTGAGAGAGAGAGAGTTGGGGGGGGGGGGTCAGTTCTACAGAAGCAATTGAGGCTGCAACATGGCAAACTGACAGGCTTGTTGAAAACCCCATTTTGATGGGTTGTGAGTTCTGAGTTCAGCCTGTTCAAAACCCTTGTAGTCCTTACAAGAGAAAATGGCTGGCTAGAGTGTTTCTCCTGAAATAAGGGAAATAGGAACTCTGTGATGACCTGGAAGAAGAGGTTATCATTTGGAAAATCCATGATGGGGCAAGTTTCTTTGGCAAGACTCTGAAGTGACTGATTGGACAAAATCAGTTTGTGTGTGTCCAACGAGCAACAAATCTCTCTCTGAAACCAACAAGAACCTTCTTGAGCGGTAACCATTTAACTTTAAGCACCAGAGCCTGGTGAAAATTCATAAATTTAAAATTCTGTGCCCAATATAAAAATTGCCTGATACTAGTGAACTTGGAGAAGTGAAAAGTGAATGATTAGACTGTGAAACAAAGAACTTTCGTGAACATGTACACATTACATACACGTGTGCTTAGAATTAGAAGGAGGTTAAGTTGATAGTAAGAAGTAAAAGTTTGATCTTGTTTTTATGTTTAAAGAAAATTAAAAGCAACTTTTGTTTAAGTAACCATTGACTTGGTGAATATCTCCTGGCTTTTGGAGTCCTCTGGGCTCGTAACAGTTGAGACCTACTGCTTTAGCACCTGCATGTTTCACCATCCATTGCCATTCATTGAACAATATCTTTTGGTAAACTGAATCTTTTTGGAGCTTAATCTTTCAGGCTAATTAAAAATATTTTCAGAATCAGAATTTATTGTCATGAACAAGTCATGAAATTCGGTGTTTTTCAAGAATTCTTACCTTATCAATGTACAAATTGATTTTTCAAAGGATGTCTAGTTTTGGAAATGATACATGACTACAATTTCATTCCAAAAAAAACCTTGCATTTAAAACAGGGACACTATCTACTCATGATGTCTGTGTTGACCATGGTAACAATTTAAACTGAGCCCATCTGCATGTATGTTGTCTGTTTCGCTCTTTGCTGTGCCTGTTTAAATTTCTCTTAAAAGTTGCTATCATATCTGCTTCCACTACCTTTGCCAGGCACCTCCAACTTTTTAAAAATAAAAATTGCCATGCAAATCTTTTTAAATGCCTCCCCACCCCAGCCTTAATGTCAAATACCAGAGGGCATAGATTTGTCACTGAGAGAAAGATTACCTACTCTATCTCTCTCTTTTAATTTGTACATTTCCATCAGGTTACCCGTCAACTTCAAAAGCTACAGAGAAAGTAATTCAGGTTTCTCTTGCCTCTTCTAACTATAATCACTCATTGAGGCAACATCCTGACGAACTTATTTTGCATCCTCTCCAAAGTCTTCATATCCTTCTTGTAAAGCAATGACCAGAACAGTTCACTCTACTCCAAATGTGGCCTAAAAAGCATTTGTTTGTATTTATAACACGATCCATACTTTATTTTACATGTATTATTAAATCCTTTTTCCATATTGGGTTTCCTCTGTCATCCTGATTATAATTACTGCAGTTTTTAAATGCCACCATCTTCAAAATTTAGGAAATAAGCATTCATTTGAAATTTGAAATTAACTCCTTTGTTATCCATTTCTGTGCAATTTCCTGAATTGAAATGTACAAACAAATGACAATGGTATTGTTTAATTGGCACCAAATCCAATAAATGACACAATTGTTGATCAATATAGATAAAACTGCTGCTCTGAATGAACATCCTCTTGAAAGATTATCATCAGCTATTACAATGATCACCATGAATTCATTGTGGTTTTGTTCCATTCATTTGGACCATCTTGTTGCTCTGGCAAGGTAATATTTTCCATTTCAACATGCTTTCAATTTCTTAAATGAGATGAGTTTATTAGCCTTGCACGCAACTACGATGTACAAATGCATTGAAATCATTCTTGCTATGGCTATAGTGAATCATAAAATACACCAACTGAGAACAAATTAAATTTACCATAAGAGAAAAAAAATTATGTGAAATAAAGTTATAAGTTCAAGATAAACTAATATTACAAGAGAGCAGACACATCTTTGGTCTTGAAGTCGTGTTCTGGTTTGGGTAGATTTTAAAAAAAAGTTCTTGAGCTCAGATATGCTGGACTTCAAGGTTATCTGCCTGTCGGTAGAAACAGGATTAGGGTGATGGGGATGCACTGACGTTGACTACTTTCTTGAGATGGTGGCTCATGGAGAGATGTCTTCATTGGAGAGGAGGTTCGTGCCTGTCATGAACTTGTCTCAGTTTTTCTCTTTCTGCAGTATTCTGCTTTCCTGGGCACTTGAGTTACCAAATTGAGTTGTGATGCATCCACCTCATGTCCTTTTTACAGTGTGCAGAAGTTCGATAGAACACAAAAACAATAGAAATAGAATCAGGAGTAGGCCATTTGGCCCTTCAAGCTTGTTCTGCCATTCATTGAGATCATGGCTAATCTGATGATAGGTTCATCTATCTCAACCTTCTTGCCTTTTCCCTATATCCCTTAATTCCCTTATTATGTAAAAAATCTCTCCAACCTTGTCTTAAATATATTTACTGAGGTCACCTCCACTAGTTCAATGTGCAGCAAATTACCCTCTGGGTAAAGCAGTTCCTCCTAAATCTGCTACCCCGGATCTTAAGGCTATAATGCCCAGGTTTGGTCTCCACTGTCAATGGAAACAACTTACCTACCTCCATTTTGTCTGTTTTTCATAATTTTGTGTTTATTTAAGATACTCTCTCATTTTTCTAAATTTCAGCAAATGCAGTCCCAGACAATTCAATCTCTCCTCATTGGCTAACCCCTTCATCCCTGAAATCAACCTGGTGAACCTCCTCTGCACAGCCTCCAAAGCCATTACATCCTTCCTTAAGCAAGGAGACCAGAACTGCACGCAGTACTCCAGATGAGGTCTCAATAGTACTTTGTACAGTTGCAGCATATCCTCCCTACTCCCAAATTCTCTTCCTCTAACAATGAAGTCCAACATTCTATTTGCCTTCTTGATTGCCTGCTACACCTGCATACCAATTTTTTGTGATTCATGCACAGCATTCAATAGCATGCTGAATCTTCCTAGTCTTGTTAGAAAGTAGAGATATTGATGTGAATTGTTCACTGTTGCCTCTGTGCTGGGCCCAGCTGAGGTCCTTCAATGTGTGGACACCCAGGAACTTAGCTACCATCTCTAATGAATCAAGTTTCTCTAAATTGTGAGATCCTGAGTCATTGCACACCAGTGGCTTTGAATCTTTTATGATGAGTGTTTCTCGCATTTAAAAAAAATTTTGAATTTTGATCTCGTCTTCTCTAAAATATTAATTTAGAGTTAGTTGGCTCTTTCTCATAGTCACTGATTTTTCTGCTGGAATCCTTTTGTTCAGATGAAACACATCATATCTGCTTCCTCAGATTATAGTAAAATGTTCTCTCAGGGATTCTATTCATACCTGCCTTCAACCATTATCTGCTTTATTGGCTGAATATTGAGGTGCTTATTTTTTTGAGGGGGGGACATTTGTGTACAAATGTGGCTATGGTGATTCCATGCATTACAGCGTAGCGGCCCACGCATGGAGACATGGACCAGCCTGCAAAATTGCTGATGAATGCGGCGACCTTGTGGACCTCGGGGTGACACCGGCCATCGTCTCAGGTGGGACATGGCGGGAAGATGGGGACTCTGGTGGGAGTGCTGGCCAATCCGAGGCCAGTGCTCCGATGACACAGGGCCCTGATGTCAGCGCCAGGGGCCCATATAAGCGTGACAACCAGAGTAATAAATCACTCGTTTTCCAAGGCTTTGGTGTGTTGTCGTTCTTCTCCACGCTGGTGACCCCAACATGTCCAACCAGCAGTTGGATCCGAAGATGACAGATCATGCTATCTCTCTCAGGTTTCCAATGTTCTGGGTGTCACAACCGCAAGTGTGGTTTGACAATGCCAAGGCTCAAATCCAGCTTCGCCTCATCATTGCTGATGACACCACTACTTCCATGTTGTGAGCACCCTCAACCAGGACACAGTGGCAAGGGCCATAGATTTCCTATGGGAGCCTCTGGAGCAAGGCAAATACGCAGCCCTCAAAGAGCTACCAATCCGCATTATCAGGCTTTCCTAGCACGATCGCACCGCCTGATTGCTGCATATGGATGGATTGAGGGACAGGGCCCCATCCGTCCAAATGAGCGAGAGTGAGGGCTATAAGCCCTCTTTGAGCAGATCTTTCTGGAGTAGCTGCCTCAGGATATACGACCCTTGCTCACAGACGAGGACTTCAGCGACCCTCGGAGTGTCGCAGCCCAGGTGGACATACTCTGGAGAGCTAAGAAGGACATCAGCACTGTCGTAGACCACAGCAGCAAGCCCCACAAACAAACCCTGGTGACATTAAGGCCAGCAGAGAAGCAGGTGAGCACCCCGGGACAATTGGGAGCGGAGGCCTATCAGAAAATGCCTTGGTCAACCATAATTGATGGCTGTGGTTGGGCCTCATGATGGCCTCCTCTATGTCTGGGACTTGGTGTTGGGCAGGCATTTTCTGGTCGACACAGGCGCCGAGATAAGTGTCCTCCCCACCCCCCCCACCCCATCCCCCCCCCCCATCCCACCCCCCCACCCCCGGCAGTCCTTGACACCCACAATGTCAAACAGGGCCCAGCACTGAGGGAAGCCAACAGCTCCTCCATTCAAAATTTTGGGAAACCCACACCATCTTCCTTCGTTTTGGCAATAGCCGATTTACATGGACCTTCACCCTCGCTGCAGTTGCACAACCTTTCAAACTCTGTTTCTGGGGGAAGCTAAGCTACATGCTCCCCACCACCCCCCCCCTCCCCCCAACCTGGACTCTAAAACAATTTTGGACAATGAATTTGCCTGCATCTTCGTGAAGTTCCCCTTGATAGTGGCGCCACAGTTCTCCACGGCCAAGCCAAAGCATGGGGTTCAGTACCACATATTGACTGATGGCCCCCTGCTCCATGTTAGGGTGCGCTGACTCCCTCCTGAAATTCTCAGCCTGGCAAAGGATGAGTTAAAATAAATTGGAGGAGCTGGGGATTGTGTGGTGCTCTAACAGTCCCTGGGCCCAAATCAGCAGGGAACTGGAGAGCATGTGAATACTGCCACCTCAACGAGGCCACCACACCCAACAGATATTCCATGCCCGACATCCAAGACTTTGCCGTCAACCTGCACAGGGCACTGTGTTCTCCAAGGTGGACTTCATCTGGGGATACCACCAAATCCCAGTTCAACCTCAGGATGTCCCCAAGATTGCAACCATAACACCCTTTGACTTGTTTGGATTTTTCTGCATGCCTTTCAGTCTAAAGAAAATGCCACAAACTTTTCAGTGGCTGATGGATGCAGTGGGCCGGGACCTCCAATTTCAGTTCATCTATTTTGACAATATCCTCATTGCCAGCCGTAGCCACGAGGACTATGCCACCCAACTGAGACAACTATGCACCCGCTTGAGTGAGTTTGGGCTGACTATCAACCCTGCAAAGTGGCAGTTCAGTCAGAGCACCATTGATTTCCTGTGGCACAGGATTATCCGACATGGGGCTACACCCCTTCCCAAGAAGGTTGAGGTGGTCAGGCATTTTGCTAAGCCACGCACGGTAAAAGGGCTACAGCGGGACCCTGAGATTCCTGTTATAGGACAGCTATCTCCGGTCTCAGGGTGGACGTCCCCCATCGGCCCAGGTAATCTGACACTGCTGTGTGATGTTTCTACGTGCAGCCCTTGCCCCATCGTTCCAGCTGCATGAAGGCGCCAAGTTTTTTAGACTATCCACAACCTGGTGCACAGATGTGCCATGGTCAAAATGGTGGCTAGCTGTTTTTTCTGGCATGCCCTTCATAAACAGGTCATCCATTGTGCCAAGACTTGCACGAACTGTCAATCCTCCAAAGTGCAGATTTACATGAAAGTGCCCACAGACTTTTGAGCCGGTGTGGCGCAGGTTCAGCCATGTACACATTGACGTAGTGGAGCTATTACTGGAAGCTGGAGGAAGTCCCCCTGGCTGATAACACCACAAAAACCTGAGCCAGGGTACTCATTGACACTTGGGTGTGCTGATTCAGGGTTTCTGAGCATCTCACCATGAATGTGGGGGGGGGGGTGATGTGGTGGGGGGCACAATTCACCTCTGGTCTCTGGGCAGCACTGACTAACTCTCTGGGGATGCAGCTCCACCACACCATGGCTTATCACCCTCAGACCAGTGGGTAGGTGGAGCACTTCCACAGGCACCTCAAAACAATCTTGATAGTCCTGCTTAAGGATCCCAACTGGGTGGACGAACTGCCTTGGCTCCTGTTGGGCATTTGAACTGTGCTGAAGGAGGACTTCATTGCCTCGACAGTGCATCTTTAACCATCCCTGGGGAGTTCTTGGCCCCCGGAAGACCCCAGGCAACCTTCGAGAACCTGCGTCAAAAGCTGGGGTCCTTGGTCCTGCAGCAACCCCCACCACACGGCCAGCCCAAGCATAACATCCTGAAGGACCTAAAGACGTGTTTGTGAGAAGAGGTGCACACAGACCACCCTTACGATGACCCTTGTGAGGGGCCCTACAAGGTTGTTAGAGACAATGGTTCCACCTTTGTCCTCGACATCATTGATAAGGAGAGACTTTTACATTTGTCTGCCTGAAACTGGCGTATCTGGACTGTAACTAGTTGGTCTCCACTCCTCCTCCATGACACAGGGGCAGGCCACCGAAGGCTGTGGACAATAGCCTGGTTGCCGGTTCTGGGGGGGGGGGTCGTTTAATGGCCCGCACACAGAGACATGGACCGGTCCGCAAAGTGACCGACAAACGTGGCGACCGCATTGTCTTGGGGGATGAAACCAGCCGTTGTCCCAGATGACCTCCACATGGCAGGAAAATGGGGAACTCTTGTGTTAACACCTGCTAATCTGAGGCTGGCATTCCGATGACGCGGGGCCCTGACGTCAGTTTCAAGGGGCTTATATAAGCGCGACAGCCAGAGCAATAAATCAGTCTCGATTTCCAATGCTTTGGTGTGCGTGTGGTTCTGTTTCACACTTGCATAGTGTGTACGCTACAACAGCAATGATTGAATTCTATTGTCTGCAAGTGAAGTAGGGCATCCTGAGTTTGTGAAATCAACTATGTAATGCAAGTTGTTTCTTTTTCTTATGGACTTGTTCCATTTCTAGCTAGTTGGCTTAAACTAGTGTATGTCCTACTGACTTCTGAGATTCAGTTAATGTTACTAAATTCAACAGAACATAGCATAAACACACATTTTGATATTGTGTTTAAACTTGTATCCATTTCACACATATTATGAATACAGTATATCCAATTCACGGATGTCATAAATGCTCTTGATTTCAGTCAGCCATTGGTTGTTTGATTTGTTTTGACCTGTGCTGTTTCAGTACCTAAAGTTGTTCTGTTCACATTCCTACGATGCAGTTCTTTACCCCATTGCCAATTGGCAATTATAAGTTTATCCTCCAAACCAGTCCAGATCTCTTTGTAACTGATTTGCCTTTTCAATACTGCTTTGAAACCTTACTCCCCTGCCATTTAACCTTTATGAGCAGCTATTTTTTCCATGCTCCCTTCCAAGAGTATAAATAAAGCACGGGACTTTTCTGTAATGGGCTCATTAGCAAATTCTTACACAATGTTTGCTCTGAGATAAAGATGAAGACCATCACTACTTTGCAATGTGCATAAGATTGGGTCAAAAAGGCTAATTTGGTGATATTACTTGTTATTTACTGTGAGGACGCACCATGCTTCTTGTATCATTTTGCACTTGCTGAATGGGAAAATGCAGGCTGGAACTTGCATTTTTTAAGTTTTTATCCTGCAATGCATATGTGATACCTTTGTTTTGAACAACACTTCTGTGGCAGAGTTTATAAATTTTGTTTTCTTGCAGGAAAAAGAGCTTGATATCTGGATATTGCAAATGCAGTTGTTATCCAATTGACCAAATTCCTCTAAAAGTTTTTGGACTGGAGAGTACGCGGTTTTAAAGTTTTAAAGTTCAGGTTATTGATGATTTTTTTCTTTTGGAGGGCACAACTTTGTAATTTATAAATGGATTTGTGAGAGAGTAAGTAGGCATTGTCTGAGCAGGGAGCATAATATTTTCTTGATGGTTGAGCATTCAGAATTTACCGCCAATGGCTCTCCATGATCAAACTCCATGATCAGATGCAGTATAATTGTTAACAGATTTGTGTGCAGAATTTCACTTACTTTGTTTTCTTCCATTATTATCACCCATTTATCTGAAATTTTAATCGTGCAGAATGGTCCCTAGCCACGGGGTTATTTCAAACAATCTTGGTCTTCCCAATGCATCTTAAAATTGTTGACCCTATGGAATTGATGATCCCTAAATTGTTGGGGAAAAGTACTCACAAAAAGTATACAATTGAATTTGGCATTTTCCTTATTTATTTTGTACCTGGAATATTTATGATTGGCAATATTTTGACTTTAATACTTTATCTTTTTTTTTAAAATTTTTTATTTTTCACACCATAAATCACAATAGCCATGATATACACTTTTTCTTTTCCACACATTTACAGTGACTTTTTCTCCCTCCCCCCTCCCTCCTCCCAAGCCACCCCCCCACCCCCCCCCCCTCTCATCCATTTTAGGTATACAATCTAGGTTGCATTAATTCAGTTAGACAATGTTGTCATTCAACAAAAATACACCAGAAATTCTACTGAGTCCATTCTTTTCTTTTCTTCTCCTTCCATCAACTTAGGTAATGTTTGTTCCCGGTAGGTTTTCGCTATTGTATTTAATGTAAGGCTCCCATACTTGTTCGAATATTTCAATATTATTTCTTAAACTATATGTTATTTTTTCTAATGGAATACATTTATTCATTTCTATATACCATTGTTGTATTTTCAAATTATCTTCCAATTTCCAGGTTGACATAATACATTTTTTTGCTACAGCTAGGGCTATCTTGACAAATCTTTTTTGTGCATCTTCCAAGTCAATTCCAAATTCTTTATTTTTTATGTTACTTAGGAGAAAGATCTCTGGATTCTTTGGTATATTGTTTTCTGTTATTTTATTTAATATCTGATTGAGATCATCCCAAAATTTTTCTACTCTCTCACATGTCCAGATTGCATGAATTGTTGTTCCCCTTTCTTTTTTACATCGAAAACATCTATCAGATACTGTTGGGTCCCATTTATTTAACTTTTGCGGTGTAATGTATAGTCTGTGTAACCAATTATATTGTATCATACGCAGCCTCGTATTTATTGTATTTCTCATCGTTCCAGAGCATAACTTCTCCCATGTTTCCTTTTTTATCTTTATATTTAAATCTTGTTCCCATTTTTGTTTAGTTTTACCATTTGTTTCCTCATTTTCCTTTTCTTGCAGTTTAATATACATATTTTTTATAAATCTTTTGATTAACATTGTATCTGTAATCACATATTCAAGGTTACTTCCCTCTGGTAAACTCAAGTTGCTTCCTAATTTATCTTTCAAGTAGGATCTCAGTTGGTAATATGCCAGCGCTGTATCTCCAGTTATATTGTACTTATCTCTCATTTGTTCAAAGGATAAGAATCTACTTCCTGAAAAACAATTTTCTATTCTTTTAATCCCTTTTTTTTCCCATTTTCTAAAGGCAAGGTTGTCTATTGTAAAAGGGAGTAGCTTATTTTGCGTCAATATTAGTTTTGGTATTTGGTAATTTATTTTATTTCTTTCTACATGAATCTTCTTCCATATATTGAGGAGATGGTGTAATACTGGAGAAGTTCTATGTTGTACCAATTTTTCGTCCCATTTATATAATATGTGTTCAGGTATCTTTTCCCCTATTTTATCTAATTCTAGTCTCGTCCAGTCTGGTTTTTCCCTTGTTTGATAAAAATCTGATAGGTACCTTAATTGTGCGGCTCTATAATAATTTTTGAAGTTTGGCAATTGTAAGCCTCCTTGTTTATACCATTCTGTTAATTTATCTAGTGCTATCCTCGGTTTCCCCCCTCTCCATAAAAATCTCCTTATTATTTTCTTTAACTCTTTGAAGAATTTTTCTGTCAGTTGTATTGGCAATGCCTGAAATAAGTATAGTATCCTTGGAAAAATGTTCATTTTAATACAGTTTATCCTTCCTATCAGTGTTAGTGGTAGCTCTTTCTAATGCTCTAAATCGTCCTGTAATTTTTTCATTAGTGGATTGTAATTGAGTTTATATAATTGGCCTAGATTTTTGTTTATTTGCACACCTAGGTATCTTATTGCCTGCGTTTGCCATCTGAATGGGGATTCCTCCTTAAATTTTGAGAAATCCACGTTATTCATAGGCATTGCTTCACTTTTATTTACGTTTATCTTGTATCCCGACACTTCTCCATATTCCTTCAATTTCTTATATAGTTCTTTTATTGATAGTTCTGGTTCTGTTAAGTACACTATCACATCATCCGCAAACAGACTGATTTTATATTCCCTGTCTTTTATTTTTATTCCTTTTATATTATTATCTCTTCTTATCGATTCTGCTAGTGGTTCTATAGCTAGCGCAAACAATAATGGTGATAGTGGGCATCCCTGCCGCGTTGACCTGCTTAAGTTAAATTGCTTTGATACATGTCCATTTACTGTCACTTTCGCTAACGGTCCCTTATATAATGCTTTAATCCAATTAATATACTTCTCCGGTAAACTGAATTTTTGCAATACTTTGAACAAGTAATTCCATTCTACTCTGTCGAAGGCCTTCTCTGCGTCTAAAGCAACTGCTACTGCCGGTGCTTTATTTCCTTCTACTGCATGAATTAAGTTAATAAATTTACAAATATTGTCTGTTGTGCGTCTTTTTTTGATAAATCCAGTTTGGTCTAAATTTACCATTTTCGGTACCTGTTCTGCTAATCTGTTCGCTAATAGTTTAGCTATTATCTTATAATCTGTGTTTAGCAGAGATATTGGTCTGTATGACGCTGGTGAGAGTGGATCTTTCCCTTGTTTTAGTATCACTGTAATTATTGCTGTTTTACATGAATCTGGTAAGTTTTGTGTCTCATCAATCTGGTTGATTACATCCAGGAGGGGCGGTATTATTAGGTCTTTAAATGTTTTGTAGAATTCTATTGGGAGTCCATCCTCTCCTGGTGTCTTATTATTTGGTAAATTTTTTATTATCTCTTGTATTTCTACTGTTCCAAATGGTTCTGTTAATTTATTTTGTTCCTCTATTTGTAGTTTTGGTAGTTCAATTTTAGTCAAAAATTCATCTATTTTCCCTTCTTTCCCTTCGTTTTCGGTTCGGTATAATTGTTCATAGAATTCTCTGAAGTTTTCCTTAATTTCTTTTGGATTATATGTAATTTGTTTGTCTTTTTTCCTTGTTGCCAATACCATTTTCTTAGTTTGCTCTGTCTTAAGCTGCCATGCTAGGATTTTGTGTGTTTTTTCCCCTAGTTCATAATATTTCTGTTTTGTCTTCATTATATTCTTCTCCACCTTATATGTTTGTAATGTTTCATATTTTATTTTTTTATCCGCCAATTCTCTTCTTTTGGTTGTATCTTCCTTTATTGCTAATTTTTTTTCTATGTTTATTATTTCCCTTTCCAACTGCTCTGTTTCCTGATTATAGTCCTTCTTCATCTTGGTTGCATAACTTATTATTTGCCCTCTAATGAATGCTTTCATTGCGTCCCATAGTATAAACTTATCTTCCACTGATTCCGTATTTACTTCAAAGTACATTTTTAATTGTTTTTCAATAAATTCTCTAAAATCCTGTCTTTTAAGTAGCATGGGGTTTAATCTCCATCTATTCATTCTTGGAGGGATGTCCTCTAGCTCTATTGCCAATAACAGGGGTGAGTGGTCCGATAATAGTCTAGCTTTATATTCCGTTTTCCTAACTCTCCCTTGAATGTGGGCTGATAACAGGAATAGGTCTATCCTTGAGTATGTTTTATGTCTAGTCGAGTAGTATGAGTATTCCTTTTCTTTTGGGTTTTGTTTCCTCCATATGTCCACAAGTTTCATTTCTTGCATTGATTTAATTATAAATTTGGTTACTTTGTTCTTCCTGTTAATTTTTTTCCCCGTTTTATCCATATTTGGATCCAAATTCAGATTGAAATCCCCTCCTATTAGTATGTTCCCTTGCGTATTAGCTACCTTCAAAAAGATATCTTGCATAAACTTTTGATCTTCTTCGTTAGGTGAATATATATTAAGTAGATTCCAAAGCTCTGAATATATCTGACATTTTATCATAACATATCTCCCTGCTGGATCTATTATTTCCTCTTCTATTTTAAATGGCACATTTTTGCTAATTAATATAGCCACTCCTCTTGCTTTTGAATTATACGATGCTGCTGTTAAATGTCCTACCCAATCTCTCTTTAATTTCTTGTGCTCCAATTCAGTTAAGTGTGTTTCTTGGACAAATGCTATATCTATTTTTTCCTTTTTCAGTAAATTTAGTAGTTTTTAATACTTTATCAAATGTCAAATAGACTTGAAAATTGTTGGCGCGAAAATAAATTGGTTCCATACAGGCAAAAATAAAAGCAAAAAAAAAGTATTTTATGGCCATTTTGATTTTTCAGGAAATAGATGACTTCAATTTCTGGTATAGGTTTGGTATATCCTCACAAAATGGCAAATCTTCAAAATATACTCCCGATGGTATCATTGAGGATATCAATGTGCAAGATAATGCAGTTGCAATTCCAAAAGGGATCTTGAACTGCATTGTTAAGAATCAGGTCTGACTTGAAGTTTTTAGTTAATTTATTTGAACATTTTGTACCAATGCACAAAATGCATTCAACAGATGAAAATATTTTTGATATAAACAGGAAATTTAATTACAATATTTATTCAGAAACTATTGGAGCTAAGTATTCAAAATCAGTAAATGATGAAGGAATAAACATTGTGACGTTTATAGATGAACAAGGTCAAGATTGTGGATCCTACCCTTGTCAATCTTGGAAATTGTGGTTTTTTTTTTCTTTTATATTAAGATAGCTGAGGAGTTTGGAATTGATTTTAAAAAGCTACAGTCAAATTGTGTTTAAAGCAATAAATGGAAATAAGTCGACAAAACCCTGGGACGATACTAAAAGGAGTTCAAGATTTCTGCTTTTCACTCTAGTTGTGATGACCAACATGTTTTGCTAAAACATGTAAAATAAGGATAACTCTTTGGAAGAAGTATTTTGGCCATAGAACATATATTCTCATGTGAAATTGGCCTAAACTGTTTACAGCACCAAGGTTTAAATTAATCTGTGGTTGATAATACCATAACAATTTTTTCAGTAATGCATCTATTGGACTGCTTCCCATTTGTTGAGTTATGTTTGCTTTGATAGTTTTGAAGTTAAATCAAAGTTTTCCATGAAAATATAAGTATTATTTACTCTTCTTCCTTGGAAGTAATTCTTTGATTTATTTTTTTGTTTGATTCTAGAATGCAAAGACTGTTTCGATAATCTATACACTTGGTTTTAATCTTTACTGGTTACTTCTCACTGTTCTATTGCTGACTCCTTATAAAACCTGTAAATTGAATATAAAAAAAAAACATATATAGTCTTTGGAGCTGTGCAGGTGAGAGCACTGTAGTGAAGTAATTAGGGATTATAAACCGATTTTGCAGTTTTGGAAAACAAAAGAATTGAATTGTGTCATTACTGTGCAAAGGAATGGAAACTGTTTTAATGGAAATCTGGTAATGTGTCAGTGGATCCAGATTTTAGTTAATATTGGAGATAGTTTCCTATGTAGACCTTTTAATTTTGATATTCTAAGTTGCTGGTTGTAAAAGTTGACACAAAATCCTCATTTTATTTTATTCACAATGTTGTAAACATCAAAATTTTAAACTGTTAAATGTTTCAGAATGATTTTGGAATTGCAAAATATAAAATGCAAATATTGAATATTTCATTTGAAATTTCTAAAGAAGTTTTCAGAAATTAGAGCATTTATGTAGGTTGTTTTTATTCACTTGTTATTGATGTCAGGATATCTCTTGATTCCTCCAGAGTTGAGGGAAAATACATTTATTGTGAAGTTACTGGCCCTTTCAAATTGCCATGTAAAATGTGGTTATTTGGGCAATTTGCTCGGTTTATGACCAAGGTACATGGCTATTTGAAAGGGTCCAACTGGGTCAATCTGGTCCCACATTAACCTCAGAGGTGGTTAGGGGACCTAGTAAAACTTTACCCAGACACTGAGGGGGGAAGAGTGGTTGCTGCTGTGATGGGGGGGCGTGATGTGTCGCTGCCGCGATGTTCCGCTCTAGTTCGCGGTGACGGTTCAATGCAGGAATGTAGGAGCAATAGCTGTCTTCCTCACCCATAATCCCCCACATCGGGATCCCCTTAAGTTGCCGGGTTGGCGACTTATCAGGTCAGTCTTACTGTGATTTGAAAGGTGCATCCTGCATCCATGACCCTGTAGTTGCTACCCAAGTGCTGCAGTTTGCTGTGGGTGACATGAGACGAAAACTTCTTACTTTAAAATGTCAATCGTGCCTTGAGGATGTCCCAAAGTGTTTTCCAACCTATTAAACCATTGTTGAATGAGGAAACACCAGTCAATTTACGCATAGTATTTGCCTACTAATTGTAACATTATATAGAAATGAGTGTTTTAATGCAACATGTTGATTGCCCAGGAAATAGAGGAACTCCTTTGGACAGAATCATTTCAAGCAGTTGTTTATGTTTATCCAAGAGAATAGATATTTAAGGATCTCATGATCACAAATCAGGATACTTGAATGCAGTACTGTCTCCATGCATGGGTTGGATTGAGATCCTGGATTATCCAAGCCATTGCACCACTACAAGAACACCAACTGAACCTTTTTTTGCACTACTTATTATTTATTTATTTCTGTTGATATTTTTCCATTCTTTGTAGCATCTTAATTATACATTGTTTTATTAGTGTTCTACATGACTGAGAGGCTATGTTAACTTTCATTGCAAATGTGCTGTGTACTAGTCTTTGTGACAAACTAATTGTCATGTGAATATCTCCTCTGGGCAAAGTATATCCTTCTAAAAAGTTACATTGGGAATTGGCTGTACAAATGTGAAACATTTTACTTTGTCTCTATTGATGTTAGTAGCAACACAAATTGAATCAAAGATTTTCCAAATAGGAAAAAGTGTTTGGTAGTTTGGTGATTGATGTTTGTATTTTGTGATAATGGAAGGAAAAATTATCCTTGTGTTCAAGGATGCAGGAAGATTGGTGGCAAATTGGAGCTTTGGAGTTGGTTTTTCATTAAACTTATTGGGAATAAGCAAAACCATTTCTACTAATAACCACAGTTGTATTTTTATTTGTAAGTTACAGTTCATTATTTAGTAGTTGCAGCAATTTATATTTAGTGCTGTTTACATTATGCATTTCTTTTTTGTTGACACATTGATTTGTGGTGAGGATTAGACATGCTCTGTGCATGGTTTTAGATTAACAATTAACCATATCTTGGGTCTATTTTTCTTGTAATTGGAGGAGACAATAACAAAGTTTTGGATTAATTGCTGAAGCATGGAATAATTTGTTCACTACAATAGCTACAAAAAAAGATGGCCAGAAATAATTTAGCTTTCCCTGGGGCGTAACTGCAGTACTTGTTTTCTATCAACTGTAAATGGTCTCTTTGATTTTTAGTTTGGGTATGAAAATATTGGACTTGTGTATATTCAAGAAAAAATGCTACTGATTTAAAAAAATCCACCTATAATAATGACATTGTTTACAATAAGATATAATCAGGACAATGTCAAAATAGTGTGATCCACGCAGTCATGCAGAAAATTTATTCAGGTTCTCAGGGAATCAACATGGTTTTGTGAGGGGAAGGTCGTGCCTTGACGAATCTTGGTGTCTAAATCCGTAGATCTCTCAAGGTTGTTGCAAAGGTTGATAGGATAGTTAAGAAGGCTTATGGTATGGTGGGCTTCATTAGTCAGAGGATTGAGTTCAGGAGTCATGAGGTAATGTTGAAGCTTTATAAATCTCTGATGAGACCACACTTAGAATATTGTGTTCAGTTCTGGTCACCTCATTATTGGAAAGATGTGGAAGCTATGGAGAGGGTGCAGATTTACCAGAATGTTGCCTGGATTGGAAAATATATCTAATGAGGCAAGGCTGTGACTTGTGGTGAGTGTGCCTCAGGAATCAGTACTGGGACCATTGTTGTTTGAAATCTGCATCAATGATCTGGCTGATAATGTGGTAAATTGGAAATTTGCAGATTACACAAAGATTGGAGGCATTGTGGATCGCAAAGAATGTTTTCAAAGCTTGTGGAGGGATCTGGACCAGCTGAAAAATGGCAGATGGAATTTAATGCAGACAAGAATGAGGTATTGCATTTTGGAAGGACGGTAACACACACGGTAAATGGTAGGGAACTGAGGAGTGCAATAGAACAGAAGGATCTGGAAGTACAGATACATAATTCCCTGAAAGTGGCATCACAGGTGGATAGGGTCACAAAGAGACCTTTGGCAAATTGGCCTTCATAAATCAAAGTATTGAGTATTGAGTATGGGAGTTGGGACGTTATGGTAAAGTTGTATAAGACATTGGAGAGGACAAATTTAGAGTATTATGTGCAATTTTGGTGTCCTAACTGCAGCAAAGGTATTAATAGCCCCTTTTCACACTGGTACTTGAACCCAGCAATTAACCGACAGTTTGCTGGTTCACTCCTGAACTGGTATGGGGGCTCCAAATCGACCTAGGAATTGATTGCCTAGGGAGGGTGAATCATTACCAGTCCATTTCAAATTGGCTCCAATGTGAAGGGGGTGACCCAATATTTCTTGTCCCATTAGTAATGTGCTGATGATGTTCCTGTGTGCGTAGGAGGTTTTTAAAGAGGCAGAAATGGAAAGAGCAAAAGTTTTTTTTTTACACACACCATTCAAATTATTTTTCTGTTATGAAGAGCCTCCTATATGCCGGCATTTGGTTTGCACTAAAATGAAAAAAACTGGCATTTTTCTGGGTCATTGTGTCTTTTTACACAAAAGGCATATTTGATGACATGTTAGACCCACTTGTTTTACCCAAAAAATGGCTTAAAAATATTCCCCTGGTCTTGTATGCCAGGTAGAAAGCAGGGTGATAATAGTGAGAAATGCTGATAATAACATTTTCAGTCCCCGCACTGCTCATTGTTGTGTTGAGATGAGTCTGGAGACAATGGTTTGCTATCAAACATAAATAGAAGAGAGTGGGAAAATCATAGCGGGAATAAAACACATACACGCACAAAAGTGCATGGAGAATAAATGCACAATTTAATAAGACATAAGTGCTCAATGTATAAAGGAGTATGGGAAAATATATGCACATTTTAATAAAATATATTCACACAGTTTATAAAAGAGCATGGGAAAATCTATTGCAAGTATTGATCTATAGAATTGGATTCCAAACATTTTTCTTTCCACTCACACACCACCTTAGGAGTGGTGATTAGTAAGTGATTACTTATCGTTTGGGGCTGGTGGCAGCCTGTTGGTGGTGGACTTCAGTCTGTTCACACTGAGGACAAACTTACAGACCAGCTTGCTCATAATCTAGTAGTCCTAGTGTAAAATTTAGAGTTCGATCACCCTCACAATGTAGCAAACCCAGTGTCAAATCTAGAGTTAGAGTTTGGGTTCATGTTAGGGTTAGACTTTCCCACACTTGAATGTGTTTTATTCCTCCTACCACTTTTTTACACTCATTATAAACTGTTTTTGTTACCCCGTTACCATTTTCCCACACCCGTCTTTTGTAAATAAAATCATTTACTACAAAACTGCGTTTAGAGTCCTTGCTGTGAGACCCATCAAATCAGTTTTCTCACTCATAACACCCACACATTCCCAAAACCTGGAGAATGAGGGGCTAGAGTAAGTTGTGGGTAATCTCCTTGTAGAACAAAGCATTCACTGCCTTTGAGAATGTAATACATAATTCAGGAAGTCACCGCTGCAAGTTGGGCTCCCATTAGCTCTGTGATACTGGGTTGGTAATGTGAAAGGGTGCATGGATTTGATTTTCCCTACCGGTATTTCAAAACAGGTCATTCACATGCTAGTTTAGCATTTTGCCATGTGAAAAGGCCTAATAAGATAGAAAGTGTGCAGAGAAGATTTACTAGGATGTTGCCTGGAATTCAGATACTGAGTTGCAGGGAAAGGTTAAACAGGTTTGGACTTTATTCCCTGGAGTGTAGAAGAATGAGGTGTTTAAAATTATGAGGGGGGATAGATGGAGTAAATATAGATAGGTTTTTTCCACTGAGGGTAGGTGGGATATGAACCAGAGGACGTGGGTTAAGAGTGAAAGGGGAAAGTTTAAGGGAGTGTGGTGGGAGCGTAGAATGAGCTGCCAGCCGAAGTGGTGAATGTGAGCTCAATTTTAACATTTTAGAAGAATTTGGACAGGTACTTGGATGGGAGAGGTGTGGAGGCCAATGGACTGGGTGAACAAATCAATGGGTCTTGGCAAAAAAAAAGTTCAGCACAGACTAGAAGGGTCAAGAGGACCTGTTCTGTTCTATGGTTTTATGGTTAGCAGAGCTGTGGCATATTTTCTTTGGAGAGCAGAAGGACCTTTTTCTCAGGGATGGAGTAGCGAACATCAAAGGAGATCTGTATCAAGTGAAGGGAGGAAAGTTTAGGGGAGACAACAGGAGTAATTTTGTTTTACAGAGTTATGGGTGCCAAGAATACATTGCCAGGGTTGGTAGTGGAGCTGGAACAATATGGGCACTTAAGGCATGTGGATGAAAGAAAAATCGAGGGGTTTGTTTTTTTTTTGTAGTTATTTATTACACAACATCATGGGCCAAAGGGTCACTACGTGTTGTAATGTTCTATTATGCTCTGTGATAGCTTTGAGCTAGAGACTAAGGAAAAATCATTTTATTTTCTGTAAAAACACAATGTCGGAGAAACTTAGCAGGTCAAACAGTGTACTTTATACAGCAAAGGTAAAGGTATATAATAACATTTTGGGTTTGAGCTCTTCATCAAGATTCGTCATGTTTTGTATCTTTATCAATGCTTGACCTGCTGAGTTTCTCCAGCATTGTGCATTTACTTCAATCACAGACCAGCAGACTTTGGCATTTTAAAATTTCTTATTTCCTGTGGCCGATTATTTCCTTTTTACCTTCTTATGAATTCTTGACTGCTTTGAGAATGATGGCTTACTACAGGATCTCACCACTAGACATATCTTTCCTGCTCCTCCTCTCTTGGCCTTCCACAGGGACCGCTTCCTCCCCACGATTTCCTCGTGCACTCATTCTCTACCCACCTATCGCATCTCCGCACCTTCTCCTGTGTCCACAGGAGGTCAACACTTGCTCCCACATCTCCTCCCTCACCTCAGTCTGGGGCCCCAAATCTGCCTTCCATATTAAGCAACACTTCACCTGTACATCCAGAGGACTTATTTACTGCATCCAGGGCATCCTTTGTGGCATTCTCTACATCAGAGAGATGGGTTGCAGTCTGGGAGATTGTTTCACTCAGCACCCCCTCTCTGTTGACAACCACAGCAACCTCCCATTGGCCAACCACTTCAATTTTGGGTCACACTCTCGGGCTCACATATCTGTCAATGGCCTTGTGTACTGCCCCATCCTAATCACCTGCAGATTGGAGGAACAACACCTTACTTTCCATTTGGGCACCCTCCAGCCAGATGGGATGAACATTAACTTCACTTTCCATTAAACTTGCTTACCTTTTCTTCCCCCTTCCCCATTTCCTGCCAATTCTGGCACAAACTGGCATTTTCTCATACTTTGATGAAGGGCTTGAGACCAAAACATCAATTATGTATCTCTGCCTTTGCTACATAAAGGACACTGTTTGACCTGCAGAGTCTCTCCAGCATCATGTGTTTTCACTTCAACCACAGTGTCCACAGAATTCTGTGTTTTACTACTTGTTTTTTTTGGGTTTGAAGTGTGGTTGCTGTTGTAATACAGAAAATATGGCAGCCAGTTTGCACAGACTGATTAATGGCAATGAGATGGGTGATCTTTATGTTGGTTGAGGAAGTCAGTTATGTGGTGAATTTGCTATTAGATTTTATTTTTGTGACTTTCAGAAAAGCAGCAACTTTTAGTGCACTACGCACTGAACTCATCTGAATTTTAAAATGAATAGTTTAAATCACCAGTAAATCACAAAATTCTGTAGGCACTGTGGTTGAAGGAAAAATACAAAATGCTGGAGAAGCTCAGCAGGTCAAACAACGTCCTTTATGTTTCTTTCTTTGGCTTGGCTTCACGACGAAGATTTATGGAGGGGTAAATGTCCACGTCAGCTGCAGGCTCGTTTGAGGCCGACAAGTCCGATGCGGGACAGGCAGACACGGTTGCAGTGGGTGCAGGGGAAAATTGGTGGGTTGGGGTTGGGTGTTGGGTTTTTCCTCCTTTGTCTTTTGTCAGTGAGGTGGGCTCTGCAGTCTTCTTCAAAGGAGGTTACTGCCCGCCGAACTGTGAGAGATACAGAACTGAAGGTTCAGCCTTGAGTCCTTCATCAAAGTATGAGAAAATGTTGGCAAACTCTTTGCTGTTGATTCATCCCTCCTTCCTCCACCAATCATCTCTTGCCTTGCCACCCCCCCCCCACCCCCTCCTACTCTTTTGTTCGGATGTTTGCCGGCATTTTCTCATACTTTGATGAAGGGCTCAAGCCTGACGTGTTGGTTATGTATCTTTACCTTAGCTAAATAAAGGACAGTTTGATCCACTGCGCTTCTCCAGTTTAGATCACCAGGGCAGTCTACCTTCTCAACCCGGAACAATTGATATGAAACTGGCAGAATTTGGTCTGGCACTGTGAGGAAGATGAGACTGAACTTGCTTGATGCTAAAATTCCATGGTGGCTTCAGTGATATTAGTTACAGGAGGAATATTGTGAATGAATGGCTAACAGAAGGATCAGCTATCTAAGGCTTGCTATGTGTTTATTCATGGAATGAATTGCAATATACACTGGGCTTGACTGCTGTTCATTTGGTAAATTAAAACTCGCAGGCGGAATGCTAAAGCTCTCATTAATCTTTTGCTTCAGTTTTGGATTACTTGTGGTGCTGCCGTTGCTGTCAGCACTGCGGACAATCTGCGCCAGTTAGCTGAAACAACTCAGATTAATATTAATCCTTTTAATACTGCTGCTCATAATATAGTCATTAGGTGACTTGAAACTAATCCTGCCCACCTAACCAGGATGATTTATTAAATACACAAAGCAGATTACCCATAATACAACATTGTGTGAATGAGCATCAAATAAATGCAGCCATCATCTCTCTTTCTGATGGCTTGAATAATGTGTATTTTACATTTGTAGGTTGCTGAAAGTTTAAGTGTACTTCTCTAAATGTATGCTGTGAAATAACTCGGTTTGTCAGTATCCTGCACAGCCCTGACAGGAGAAGGAAAATAATGAACTTGCTCGTATAAAAGTGATTTGACATTTCAAGTAATTGGTAATTTCATTGTAAAAAATATTAAATTGGAGTTTGCAGCTTGAACCTGAAAGGAGGCTCCAAATTGCATTGCCAATTTGTACTCTCTGGCATTGAGATTCTTGGAGCGAAAGCATACAGATGAGCTTACCATGAAGCTTGCTGTACAGCTTCAGCCATGCTCAGCTCATTTGTGCACTGCTTTTTGCTGCTCATTTCTAATGCAGAAATGCTGTCTGCAAATAAGTCTGCTGTGCATGGTTGAGGATTCTCACAATCCCACAGGCATGCCATTAGTGGGCCTGAAGGGACTGAGCAGGTGAAACAAATAAGGAGGAGGTTATTGCACAGTTGTGGATACTGGAACTTATCAGGACTGGTGTGAAATGTTGTCAGAGCTGGAGCATGTGGGGATTTTCTATGCAAACTACACACCAGCTGTGGTTAAGTGAGAACATGAATAGCACTGGGAATTGCTCCGGTTGCTGCTGCTTGTTTCTCCACTTTGCGTGATAAGGCATCAGTTATTTGTAAGTTGATGAAGCATAAAATATTGCATTATAAAAAATGACCATCTATCACATTGTGATATAATGGAGGCCTGCAAAAGGCATTAACTGTATGGTTTGCCTGACATTTTAATCCGTTAGAATAATACGGCTTCTGTTTCAAGTATGCAGCATAAAAAATGAATCCACTATGCAAAAAAACAGGTGGCTGTTTTAGCATAATATTCTTTCCCCCTCTTTTCCTGAGTTTCTGTTTCACATCCTTTATGGTGCAGTGTGTTTAGTGTGTCTTTGCTCACTTTTACGACTCATACCCAAATGGTTTAGCAGTCCACATATTAGGAATTAGAATACTCTGTGAATGATTGTGTTGTGCATATCTCTTTCTTGACGTCATTGCTAAGATTTGATTTTAACTTTGCTCGTATATTAAATATGGGTTAATGTGATGGTCATGGGGGACTAGCCAGTTTCATGGCACAGTACATTTTATAGTTCCATATTCTAGATACATTTGAAAGTACATACTGTTTAATAATAGAATCAAATGTATTTGGTTCCACCACCTCATCTTCTGTCTGGGCACCCTCCAATTGGATGGCATTGACATCAACTTCTCAGGCTTCTGTTAAATCATCCCCATCCCCTTTCTGATATATTTCCTCAGCTCTGTCTCTCTTCCTTTTTCCTCGGTCTCCTTTCACAGAGCTAAAATCTTATTTCCTCTTATCTTAGCTACTTCACACCTTTTGTTGGTGTGGGGTGCTCCCCCAGCCAGCACGGTCTTCATTCTGAGCATTTCTGTTCTGTGCTTTTTTTCTTGAAATAGGGCTCAGGCCTGAAATATTGGCCATATATCTTTATCTCTTCTGGACACAGCGAGACTGGCTGAGTTCCTCCAGCATTTCTGTGAGCTTTTACGACCATAACAGTATCTGCAAACTTTCTTGTTTCACTAGGTTCCACTCAAGTTTGTTGAACAGAGAATCTTATTTTTTCAATATTTCTTTCTTGGTGTGTAAGTGAGATTAGTTTTCTGCAGGAATGCTGTGATTTGTTGGTTAATGGTGATTATCTGCAAAGCTATGAACTATTAATCTTGCAGCATAACAAAACCCCATTTGTGGAAACACCATTACATGTTTGAATGGAAGACCAAATTTGGAAATTTCCAAATTTATACTTCATTTTGTGGATTAAAGTTGCCAATAAACTCTTAATTACAGTGACAAGCACTGAAATATTCTCATACCATTATTTGTATGCAACATAGCATCCATTTGAATGCTCCCTCGATTTATATCAATAGATGAAATTGTTTTCCTTTTTAAAGGCACATGATATTTCTTGAGTGAATCACAATAATCAAATTCTTTATCAAGCTTGCAAGCTACAGTTAGTTTCCGGTCATGTAATTTTGTTTTTGTCAGTTAAAAAAAAATGGAATATTTTTTGACAGTAAATATTTGGAATGTTAAAAATGCTTCCATGTTTCTGTTCATTCTGCTTATCTGTTGAAAGGCAGAATCATAAATTGTTAAAGCTACATGGAATATTTTTTGACGGTAAATATTTGGAATGTTAAAAAAGTTTCCATGTTTCTGTACATTCTGCTTATCTGTTGAAAGGCAGAATCATAAATTGTTAAAGCTACTTGGAATATATTTTGGCAAATACAAGAAAGGTTTTCCACATTTTACCAATAAAATGTTCACTATTATACAAAATGGTCATGAGTATATTGATTTATCAAAATGCATAGTTAATATTATCAACATGGATCAAAAATGGGCAATTTTATTTGCACATTTAATTCTAGACAGCAAATTTCTGCCAAGTTCAACAACCTCTTCAAAAACAAAGTTCTATTCTTGGAAGGTGTGATGGTAATAATTAATCAATAGTCCAGATAACAACCAATTGGTACAATTCTCCAGCCATAGGTCTAACAGGTGCAGGCAAATGTGGTGTAGAATTATCTGGTGAATTATCTGTGTAGAAATATCTGGTCAATCCAAGAAATTTGTGGAGGTACTTTCAGGTGCCAGTACATCAAGCCGACCATGAAGAAGGCACACCAATGCCTCTGGTTTCTGAGGAGATTTGGCATGTTGTCAAATCCTCCATCAATCTTTTCCAGGTGCACTGTTGAAAGTGCATTGGCTGATTCCATCACAGCCAGGTTTTGGAATTCAAACGCCCAGGAGCACAGAAGGCTCCAGAAGGAGCAAATGTAGCCAGGTCCATCACGTGAACTGACCTCATGTATTCATTGAATACATCATGTGAAGTGCTGACTCAAAGGCAGACATCATCATCACCCTGGTCACAACCCCTTTTCTCTGCTGCGTTTGGACAGAGTACAAAAGCCTGAAACCAGCACCTCCAGGTACTAAAACAGTTTCTTTGAACATCTTTGTAACTCTCATCATGGATTGTTCAGTCCCTACAAAAAGACTGGCTACATGATGACAAAGTCACTTTTTTGCACATTTGTATGATGTAAAAGAGCTGGGATGATTATTTCAGGGACACACTGGAATACCATGTTGGAGTCCGAATGGCCTCAATAAGAGGAATTCAAACATGAGATTGTGATAATGAGTGTAGAAAGGTGCAGAAGGTGTCATGATTCAAGATTTGGAGTAAATTACCTAAGAGTGGGGAATTTGAAGGTGGGTCGTGGGTGACAAGCAAAGGACGAATGAACTGTACTGTGGCTTTGGGCTGGAAAGGGCAAGAGAAAGGTGTGATGCTAGAATGGCAGATAAAATATTCATTCATTTGGACTCGGTGCTTCGCTGCAACAACACAGGAACAAGATTAGGAAAATCAAGAAATTGTGCAGTCTAAAATTGAAGTCTCTGACAGTGTACTTGGATAAAGTTCATCTGTTGCCACACTAACACCCGTGAGCCAAGTTCAAAGGCAGGGATAGAGAGGGACCAAGAGAAAAATGATTGGAATAAAATGTGGGCTGCTCGTGTTAACAGTGATGGAAAGCAGAAATGTTTCTGACCGAAATGTTATGCTTTCTGGCAATTATTTTCATATTCAAGAGTTTATTTTTTTTCCCTCCTTGTATGCCCACATCTCTTCCAGACTACACTCCAAATGTGCCATCATCTTTTAATCTGCTTACTGTCAACTTGGGTAAGGATATGCTGGTAACAATTGTATCAAGTTAATGTGAATGGTGCTGCACTTCGACAATGGTTGTAAAATAACAAAAAAAAATAGAATTACCGAATATACTCATTTAATCATCGAATTCTTTGGACCATTTTTGGGACAAAAAAGGGGTCAACTTTTAAAGGGGTCAAACTTTTCACCTCTTGAGTACCTGCGTCATTCAAGGTGTCAGGAGGTTGGATGGCCATGACCAGGTAGTAATTTAATTGTTGGGGTGTTGGCAGCTCAGATGCTGGGGCGAGGATCCACGGTTGTGAGTTCTAATGGATGGACGTTAGGGTGAGGATCCATGTTCGGATGGATGGGCAAGGATCCATGGTCGGCATTTCAGATGAGTGGGTGTTGGGGTGGGGGGAATCCGCGGTTGGATGAGCAGGTAGTGATATGGGGGGGGGGGGCGGCGAGGATCTGTGGTTGGAGCGTCAGGAGCTCAGATGGGGAGACAGCGGAAGCCAAGAATAAAATTGGGGGGGGGGGGGTTGTTGACTTTTAAGGCCAAAAAAGGAGAGGTCGTCTGTTACATGGTATCGACAATTACATGAGTATTTGTGGTATATAGTGCAGACTCATTTTAATGCTGTAAGCTTTCTATTTTACCAAGTACAGGTACACAATCCTTTATCTGGAAAGCTCCAAAATCCGGAAAGCAAGTAGGGAGAGAGGTGGCAGTGCAAGTCGGGCGGGCGAGTCGCGGGAGACCGGCAGCGTGAGTCGGGGGGCCGAGTCAGGGGAGACAAGCAGCGTGAGTCGGGCGGGCGAGGGACTGGCAGTGCAAGTCGGGTAGGGAGAGATGGCAGGGTGACTGGAAGGGGGTGGGGGTGGATACGGCAGCACAATTTGGGTGGATTTAAATCTGGCTTTCCGAAATTCGGAACACACTGTCCCCCAAGGGTTCCGAATAAAGATCATGTACCTGTAGTTTCTTAACATTTGAAATGTTTGTTTCTGTAAATGATAGCTTGTATAGTTTATTAAGTAAATGGAAATGTTTTTGTCTTTTTCTTAGTTGGGCACTGATCAATATCAAGTAGCTGAAAAATGGAATTCATTTAAACTGGCATTTGCAACAACAAAATGGAAAATATCTGCAAAAATGTGTATTTAGCTGTGACATTGCATTATTTTTCAGGAATTGAAACTCTATAAGTTGATTTTTGTTTTTTATTTCACTGAATTTTGTTTAAAATATGAAAATGTTTCACAGAAACAGACCTAATGTGATTTCATTCACGCCAAGCAGCTGTTTCTATTTAATATGGGGAAATTGGTTGGCTTTTGTCACATTGAGTTCACAAAGTGATATTGAATTGCAAAAGAATGACACCAACTGTTCATCCCATTCCCACATTTTCCTTGTTCATTATTACCTTTAATCACAAAATACATTCTCATTGCCCATCTTACTAATTTGATGTGATCTTCACATTTAGAAGTAAAAAGTTTAAATTATTTCTATTATTTAATCACTATCTTGGAATGACATGATTAGAATATGTTTTGATACTGTATAATTGCATTGATTTAATAAAAACAAGCATGTGCAAACAAAATATTTTGAATTTATTATAAACAATGTTTATTATCTTTTGGGTTTTCAGTTTCCTCTTTTACAATGATTTTTTAAAAATCCAGTTGTTCATGTAGGTCATTGAACATTACCTACCAAATCAAGTAATGGAGTGCCCCCTTCATTATATAATCTATTTTTTAATACTTTTTATATTGAAATGCAGAGTTTTATTGATTGGCATCCTTCATATCATTTTGCCTGAGAAAATTGGGAAGGAATCACTGAAACTTCAGTGGCATCTGGTCTATATTTCAAACATAATTTCAGCACAGTCCAGGACAAGCTGATACCACCAAATCATCTGCGTGTTACATTTCTGCACATTTCCTTCTGAGATTTTTTAATTTGAAATTCAGATGTCATGCATTACTCGGGTCCTAAATATTGTGCACCTAATATGTGTGCTTTATATCTGAAAAGTGCTTCATTTTGTAGAGGCATTGCCCACAAAGTTATAGGTTATATAATATAGTGACCTGCGAAAAGTGATTGAGGTATTGTGCATGTCGATTGCGCAGACAGATAGAGAGAGAGAGAGAGAGAGAGGAAGGGAGGGTGGGCATTGATTAAACAGCTGCTGTTTATCTAGTTGGAGCTTGTGCTGTGTTGTCACTTTTAGGTCAGATTTGATTGTGGTTTGTCCAACAAATAACAGCGTTATTGAGAGAGTGAACAAGGTCACCTCGAAGAGTAACCAAGGCAATCTCACGGAGGGTGTTGAGCAGTTGCTTTAATGACTGTGAGGATAATAAGAAAAAAAAATCATCTTTTAAGCATTAATGACCACTCCAAATGTCGGACAGATCACAGTACCGATAGCTAAAGTTTGGATTCTGGTGAATTGACCTTGTCATTTCCTGATGGATTGATTAGTTGATCAAAACATATAACCTGGCTGTTGAAAATTTGGTCTGAAGATTCACTTATTTTGTAATAGAGCCAATTCAACTGATGAATAATCACTGGTTACCTGGTCATAGACTGCACGCCTTGATATCTTGACTCTCTCAATTATCCACTACTTACAACTCTCTCAGATTTTCTTGGGGAAAGTCAAAATACTTGTGTGATTATTTGCCACTGTTTGTACAAGTAAACTACAATGTTTTGCAAAATCGTTGTTTGTGTGTATTCTTTTCTCCTTCAATGTTTTTTGAACTGTTTTTTCATGATGCAAAAACACAATTTCTAAAACCCCATAATACTCTGGAAAGATAGTTTATCGGACAATTCTCTTTTAAAAGAATGTTAAGAACTTGTATTAGCAAAGATATTGAAGTTCAGAGAAATATATTGTTTGTTTTAATACAGTTTTGCAAATACTGAATTGGATGGAGAGTCAAATTTATGTCTTTTTGCCCCACTCCAACCTTTTTTTCTCTAATCTCCCGTCTTATCCGAAAACTAGGTGTTTAAAGTCCAAAGATCGATCTTTTTCAATCTTGAATATATTCAGTGACTCAGTCTTCACAGCTGTGGGATAGAAAGCCGCTAAGATTCACAACCCCTGTCAGAAAGTCTTAAATGGGTGACTGATTATTATTTTCTGCCCTCTTGATTGAGATGCCCTGAGAGGGAAAGCATCCTCTTGGTGTCAGAACTCTGAGTCATTAAGGTTGCCACTCATTCTTCTTAATGCAAATGCACTGGCCTGACTTCCACAATTATTCCTCATGATCAACTCCTCATTTCCAGAATCGATCTTGGAAACATTCCCTAAACTCCAATGCAAGACTATCCCTCTATGAGCCTTCCTAATTATTTTCTATACCTGCATGATGAGCATAGTTAGACCTGATTGTTTAAATATTATATAATGCTGCTATTTTTTTTCTTTGGTTTGGCTTCCTGGACGAAGATTTATGGAGGGGTATGTCCACGTCTGCTGCAGGCTCGTTGGTGACTGACAAGTCCGATGCGGGACAGGCAGGCACGGTTGCAGCGGTTGCAAGGGAAAATTGGTGGATTGGTGTTGGGTGTTGGGTTTTTCCACCTTTGTCTTTTGTCAATGAGGTGGGCTCTGCGGTCTTCTTCAAAGGAGGTTGCTACCTGCTGAACTGTGAGGCGTCAAGATGCACGATTGGAGGCGATATCAGCCCACAGGCGGTGGTCAATGTGGCAGGCACCAAGAGATTTCTTTAAGCAGTTCTTGTACCTCTTCTTTGGTGCACCTCTGTCTCAGTGACCAGTGGAGAGCTTGCCATAGAACACAAATCTTGGGAAGGCGATGGTCCACCATTCTTGAGATGTGACCCACCCAGCGCAGTTGGGTCTTCAGCAGCATGGATTCGATTCTTGCGGACTCTGCCAGCTCGAGTACTTCGATGTTGGTGATGAAGTCACTCCAATGAATGTTGAGGATGGAGCAGAGACAGTGCTGATGGAAGCGTTCTAGGAGCCATAGGTGGTGCCGGTAGAGGACCCATGATTCGGAACCGAACAGGAGCGTGGGTATGACAACGGCTCTGTACACGCTGATCTTTGTGTGTTTCTTCAGGTGGTTGTTTTTCCAGACTCTGTGTAGTCTTCCAAAGGTGCTATTTCCCTTGGCGAGTTTGTTGTCTATTTCTTTGTCAATCCTTGCATCAGATGAAATGGTGCAGCCGAGGTAGGTAAACTGGTTGACCGTTTTGAGTTCTATGTGCCCGATGGAGATGTTGGGGGGCTGGTAGTCATGGTGGGACCTCAGTTTTCTTCAGGCTGACTTCCAGGCCAAACAATTTGGCAGTTTCCGCAAAACAGGACGTCATGTGCTGGAGAGCTGGCTCTGAATGGGCAACTAAAGCGGCATCGTCTGCAAAGAGTAGTTCACGGACAAGTTGCTCTTGTGTCTTGGTGTGAGCTTTGCAGGCGCCTCAGTGGGACAAATCCACTTGCACTGTTCTGGTTGCCTGAACCTGGGTAACTTTGTATGTTTCAGCTTGTGCCCTAACATTTTGTTTTTGGAACCTGGCGTGACCCATTCCAAAAGAGTTTTTATGGGTACATTCACATAACTAATTTTATAACTGTTGAGGCTGTGCCAGGATTCAATTGTTGAAAGAATCACTGATACTATTATCCATGTCAAAGATGTTCACAGCCAATTAAAAAAAATAAAATCTATTGTTTTAAAAAAAAAGGAATTATACATTAAATCATCTAAATAATTTATGTTAATTAATAATAAAGAAAATAGAAAATGGAATTGCCCTGGACAAAGAAACTGGATTCACCATCTAGGTAAAATACTGGAAGAACTTCCTATTTTTAATCCCAGCAACCAGCCTGTACCTGCCAGAGGTTCAGGAAATTGACTTCCCTTTGAGAGCTGAGAAAGTTGTGCTATTGCCTTGAACTCTGTGAGGAGTTGGATGAGTATGTTGACTGCTTCTGAAAGAAGGTTGAAGTGAAGATGTCGTCTTAAAATAACGGGGCTTTGAGAGTGCACCAGGAACAATGTACACAAATTCAGCCTCTTGTGTCTGAGGAAGATATAGGCAATAGATGGCAGTTCACCAGATAAATTCTGTGGATTCAGGGATTTGTGTTAATCAGACTGGGCCTCTGCTCTAAAATGTGTACACTCTGTCCTGTATTACACACCCTCTAAACTAGTGGTTTTCAAATTGCCCACCAAATCTCACATTCCACCATAAGCAATCCTTATGCCTTCAGTGCTCTCTGATTAGTAAGGGATTGCTTAAGGTGGTATGTGAATGGGAAGGGAAGGTTGAGAACCACTGCTTTAGACCCAATTATTACTGAAACATTTTGGTTGAGAAAAATTGTCATTGTTTCATAACTTCAAAAGAAGTGGGCCAGTGTAGATCATGAGTCAATTAGGTATGATTAAAACAGTGGTTTTCAAACGTTTTCTTTCCACTCCCATACCACATTAAGCAATCCCTTACTAATCACAGAGCACCTATGGCATAGAGATTGCTTAAGGTGGGCAGTTTGAAAACCACTGCTCTACACTGATGACTGCACAGCCAAGTACTTTCTCAACTCCATCTTCAAATTTGTCATTGACCTCCAAGTGGTGGCCGAGGTATCAAACAATGATGATATGGAATAGAGGAAAAAGGCTCAATGTCTTGTGGCAGGGTCCTAAGATAATAACCCCGCAAAATAAGTCAATATGATGAAGGAGATGATCATTGACTTCAGGAGAGGAGGCAGAGATAACATGTATCCACTGAATGGTACACATTGGTGCTGAAATGGAAAAAGTAGAGAGCTTCAAATTTGTTGAAATAAACATCTCCAATCACCTGACTTGGGGCAAGCTCATCAACATCTCAACTTTATCCCTCAACAACTACAGGTGCACATCAAAAGCATACTTGCGAGATGGATCATTGCTTGATATTGGAGCTGCTGTGCTCAAGATTAAATGAAGTTACAGAAGGTAGAGAATGCAGCTCAGAACATAGTGCAAACTTTCCTCTCTCTGTGGACTCCATCCACATATCCCACTGGCAAGGAAAGACGGCCAACATGCTGAAGATATGCTCTTATGGGGGAAAAGACTCTAGGGGGTCAGAATCAGAATTTATGGTCATGAACAAGTCATGAAATTCATTGTTTTGGGACAGCATCACAGTGCAAACAGTTGTCTAAACCACCGTTCAAAAATAAATAAAAATAGTGCCCGAAAAGTCAAAGTCAGGCAGTGTCTTTGGTTCATTGATCATTCAGGAATCTGACGGGAGTGGGGAAGAAGCTGTCCTTGCGCCACTGAGTGTACCTTTTTCCTGGTGGTAGTAAAGGGCATGGACTGGGGGGGTGGGGGGGGTGGTGTCCTTGAGGATAAGAGGCTGCTTTTTTAAGACACCACCTCTTGTACATGTCCCAGATGGATGAAAGTCCACACCAACATGCTTGAAGGCAGTTTCTTCCCCGCAGCTACCACTTTCGCAAATGAATGGCATAACCGTGCTCTTTCTTGTTAATCGTTTTCATAGTTATCCTAATATCTGCAAATTGTGCTTTTTTTTGCACGGTTAGAGAGAGAATTGGAAGGTGTGATTGTTGGTAAATTAGTCGAACGTATTGTTTAAGATTCCAAAATGTTTCAAGAATTTTTAAAGGTGAATATTTCGTATTACTTAATTCCACATTGAAACTTATTTATTCAATTCCCGTTGATAAAAGGTTTCATCATGCTTATGGAGGAGATCTAAGGCATGTTAGTCATCCCATCCTGAACAGTATTGTCTTCATCTCTTCTCAAGGTAGTGACAGTTGGAGCACTTTGTTTTGCCAGGTTGCAGATCTTTGCACCGTTTGTAGACTTTTGATTATGGCAGCATCACATCAAAATGGCCTGATATCTGTGTATCTAACTTCCAACTGGATTAATCAGATTGTTGGAGGAACTGCATTGAAATTGCTACCAGATAAGAGGGCAATAAATTCATGTTGATCCATATCCTTCAAATAAAAGATGGCAGTCATACCAGTCACCGCACAGAATTACTGTGTTTGCATATTTGTTTTACAACCCAGGCCTTGACACCAATTATAACATTCCTATCACTGGCCTGCCTTCCAACAACTACCGGTAATTTCCCTATCAAGTGAGAATTGTGTCCATGAGTTTGTTAACCAAATATTATAGGACAGTGCATTTATCTGTTCAATTCCTACAGATTTAAAAAATACTATTTCAATAGCTGTTTTCTGGTAGTATTTTTAAAAAAAATCTGTTTCTGGTCTGCATCTCTGTTTATATACACCAGTAATGTTCTGTTGGTTCATGGAAGAAGTGCTACTAAATAATAGACATTTAGGCACTTCCTGAGGTACTAGAAGAAAATGAATGGCTTTCTTTACACAAAAATCATCATCTATTCTAGAGTATGAACTGTTGAATATAATTTGTGCTGCATACTGCACATCAGCTGTGCACAACTGAATTGATTTAAATTGCATTTGGCCAAAACTTTGGGATAATACAGTAACTTCTGTAACAAGGCTATTGAAGGCTCTGGCAAAAAGGTTTAATTTCCCAAGGGCTTTTAAATTGCTAGTTTTGTTCACTTGCTACTTTTCAGTCTGGTGGGGACTCTTGGAAGCATAGATAAAATACCACAGTCAGATGTGCAGCATAACCGTATACAGTATTGCAGAACACTATAACACGTGAGCAGACCGACAATTTAATTGCTTTGTTTGACAAGTGCCAATTTCCTTTAGACAGAGTGCTTAAAGTTGACATGCATCAAAGTTTTCGGATATAAGGCAGATGGATCTGAATGTCCTCCAGACTTGCTGGTGAATTGAAATTCTCTCTGGATTTTATTTAGTCTAGCCAACCTTGTTAACCAGTTCTTCTATGCATTAGAAGTGGACTTCAGAACCTGACTTAAATTCACAGTCGAGCTAGAGATCAATATCTATCAGTGTTTGGTTTTGGACCAATGAATTTGTCATGGGATGACTGGTTTACTTTGATTTAGTTTTATTTAGTAATTTCATATTGAGTCCAAAGTAACTAGGATCCTAGTGATTGGTCCCATGAAGGATGAGGGCAACGAAGCCTAAAGTCAGTAACTCTTCTACCCGTGCATCAAATATTCTTTTCAACCTGCCATGATTTATTTACATAAATTAGTACATAATAGCAGGAGAAAAAAGATAGTACTGAAATAATTTTTTTCGTATTGTTTTGAAATTGTGATACAGCATTAGAATTGCACCCCATTTTTAATATTGTGCTTGAATATTTCACAAGAATGTCAAATGGGAAGTATCTGAGGCACAAACTGCCTGTAGATTTATTTAATCCTACCCCAGATGACCTTTTGGCTTCCCTTGCAAAATCACTACTTGTTTTAGTGCCCTCTCCTCTGAACTGGGACCCTCAAAATGTGATTCCCTGTGAATTGCACACCAGTTAAAGCTGTAAAAACTTTTTACATTATAAATTACTTTCAATGTAATTTATAATCTCTTGGCAAATTCTTTCAGCAGTTCCTTACCATAACTTGTGACAATAAATTAAGTGGTTAGTTCAGATGCTCAAAAAACAGTTCTGTTTTTGAATCCAAACAATCCTGTGTAGAATTATCTATTATGCAAGCTTGTGAAGCTCAGGCGGCACGGTTAGCACAATGCTGTTACAGCGCCAGCAACCGGAGATTTGAATCCAGCTCTCTGAAAGAAGTTTGTATGTCTTCCCTGAGTGTGAGTGGGTTCCCTCTGCATGCTCCAGTTTCCCCCCACCCTTCAAAACATTCCAGGGGGTTGTAGGTTAGTTGGGTGTAATTGGGCACCATGGCCTCGTGGGCTGAAAGGATCTGTGGCTGTGCTGTATGCCTAAATTTAAACTTGTATGTTTAGAAAACCACAAATTTCAGATTTCAGATTTATTGTCAGAGTACATACATGACATCACATACAACCCTGAGATTCCTCTTCCTTGCAGGCATGGCAGAATTACCACTAATTGGTAGTGCAAAAAATAAACCACACAGCGTAAACATGTAAACAAGTAAAAGAATTGTAAACAGGTAATGAATGTAAACAAACTGAGCAATACAGAGTTCAAAAGTAAAATCAATAAAGTGCACAAGCAAGAGTCCTTAAATGAGTCTCTGATTGAGTTTGTCATTGAGGAGTCTGATGGTGAAGTGGTAGCAGCTGTTCCTGAACCTGGTGGTGCGGGTCTTGTCGCATCTATACCTCTTTCCTAATGGCAGCAGTGAGAACAGAGGGTGTGCTGGGTAATGTGGGTCTTTGATGATGGCTGCTGCCCTCTGATATCAGCATTCCCTGTAGATGTACTCAATAGTGCGGAGGATTTTACCTGTGATGTCCTGGGCTGTGTCCACTGCCTTTTTGGAGGGCTGTGTGTTCAGGGGTATTGGTGTTCCCATAGCAGACCATGATGCAGTCAGTCAGCACACTTTCCACCACACCTCTGTAGAAATTTTCCAGGGTTTATGGGTCATACTAAACCTCTGCAAACTCCCTTCTGGGGGACACTCTGGGGGGGGGGGGGGTGTGATTTACAAAGGTGGATATTCCATAGGATCTGTAGTTGTACCTTCTAGGGAACATTGGAGAAGAACAGTTTAGATTGTATAAATATCAAATTCAGCTTATGAAGTTCACCAGGAAGTGTATTGAGGTTACATGGTGGTCTGACTCCCAGCTAAGTATTGCACAATGGAATATGGAAATGCAGAGTTTCATTCCCCTGGAGAAAATCACCTACAATTTACAGAAGAGATATGGCACATTCATTGAAGTGTGGCAACCGTATCTGAGGCAGATAGCTTCACAGATATAATTCACACCCCTGTACCCACCCACCCCCCCCAGAATAAAAGAAAAGAAACAATCCGTTCCAGCAGGTAAAGGATTAAGAGTATGAAATGACGAATGTTGCGCAGATGACGTGTGTTTTTGCCCCTACCAGTTTTTATTTAATATCCAAGGTCCTCTATCTTTGAGGAGGATTGTTTTCTTTTGTTCGTATTTAAGTGATGTTTGTAAGTTTGTATTTTTAAAAAATTTTGATCTTTGTATAATTTAAGGGGTAGGGAGGGGAGGATTTAAGGAGGGGGAAATAAGGACTCTGTAAATTATGTTATATAGAAAGAGAATGTAAAATTTTGTTGCACGAGTCTTTGAAAAATCAAAAATCAAATATTCAATCTCCTGAGGAAGTAGAGATGTTTTGTGTTGCATGATATTACCTGATGACTGATCAATCAAGTTCCTCTTCGAAGCTTCCAAAGAAGTGGCTGTGTTTTTTGTGTTCTAATTACAGAGTCATCTCATCTTCAAGCGCTTTGGCCCAACTTGACCAAGCTGACCAAGTTGTCTTCACAGACTAGTACCATTTGTCTGCATTTGGTCCACATTCCACCAAACCTTTCCTCTTGATGTACCTATCTCAAGATCCCTACCTCTACATCTGCCACTTACTCTGTTAGCTTGTTTTACATATTCACAATCTTCTGTGCCCTCGGGTCCCTTTCAATATTTCCCCTCTCACTTTAAATCTATGCCATCTTGTTTCAGACTCCCTGAACTTCAGACCAGAACTGTGCGCAATACTCCAAATGTGGTCTCACCAATCTCTTCTCCATTTGTAACATGCTATCCCTGCTTCAGTATGCAATGGACTAACGGATGGAAGTCAATAGGTCAGATTCATTTTTCACTGTGCTGTCGACCTGTGTTGCCACTTTCATGGAATTATGTACCTGTGCTCCTTGGTTTTTATTTTACAACACTTTCAAGGACCCACCATTTACAATTAAAATGGGATTGAAAAAACAGGATCAGAATGTCTCTAATATGAGCAAGTCCAGCTCCCTTTCCTTGATATTCAATTAGATCATCATTAACAAGCCCTTCATTAGCATCCTGTTAAACACTGATGAAGCTGGCGGGGCCAAGGAGACTATTCTCAAGAGTTCTTTCAGTGATAACACAGGACAGGAATGGGCCCTAACAACAACAACAACCATTTTCTTTGATTTGGGGTGTGACTTCAACCACTGGGATGTTTAACCAGAGGCATTAAAAGCCACGCAATCAACACTGTTTTGACGTCACTATTACCTCTCGTAGTTGAAACAAAGCACTGCCGTCCAAATAAAGAAGCCAATTACATTATGATATCAATAGAAAGCATTTCTTAAGTAACATGAGAATTTTCCCATTGTCCCTGTGTGAAACATCAAGGCATCTAATCACTTGCGCCACTTGTGTGAGCACAGGACATAATGAATGATCTTTATCCCTGGACATACTGGATTTCACGGGACGTAATAGTGACACCACCCAGACATGGAAACTATTCACATTCTTTCTTCGGCTTGGCTTCGCGGACGAAGATTTATGGAGGGGGTAAATGTCCACATCAGCTGCAGGCTCGTTTGTGGCTGATAAGTCCAATGCGGGACAGGCAGACACGGTTGCAGCGGTTGCAAGGGAAAATTGGTGGGTTGGGGTTGGGTGTTGGGTTTTTCCTCCTTTGTCTTTTGTCAGTGAGGTGGGCTCTGTGGTCTTCTTCAAAGGAGGTTGCTGCCCGCCGAACTGTGAGGTGCCAAGATGCACGGTTTGGGGTGATATCAGCCCATTGGCGGTGGTCAATGTGGCAGGCACCAAGAGATTTCTTTAGGCAGTCCTTGTACCTCTTCTTTGGTGCACCTCTGTCTCGGTGGCCAGTGGAGAGCTCGCCATATAACACGATCTTGGGAAGGCGATACAAGAAGAAGTGTAGTAGTAAAAGTGTGGAATATTCTGGTCCTGCTTTTTAAAAAAAAAAATCTTAGATAATCTTAATTGTAAATGATGGCTGTTTGGGGGTAAATTTACACATGATATGTGGGAGTCTTTTGCAAGCAAGTTGATTAAAGTTCATGTTCCTGTGAGGATGAAAGACAAGGAGAGTAAGGGTCAGGATCCTTGAATGACAAGAGAAATTGAAAGTTTAGTCTAAAAATAAACAGAGAGCATGACAATATAGTACAGAACCTTCAGCTTACAGTGTAGTACTGATCTACTCCACAACAATCTAACTTTTCTCGATCTCACAAACCACAACCCCCCCCCCCCCCCCCCCCAAAGTTGACCTTTCACTATATCTTTGTACTCTTTCTGGTTTAATTTAACAACTCCTTTGAAAAAGGAATTAAAGGAAATATTGCTTGAAATACTCAACAGATCAGACCACATCTGGGAGGGTGGAGGTGGTGAAGAGAAACAATGCTAATGTTCCAGGTCAAAGGATTAGTCCTGATGATGGTCTGTCAGGTACAGTCTGACAAACAAAATATTTCCAAGAAAGCACAAGCAAGTTTTAGAAAACTGAAATCAGGCAGGTCCTTTCTGGTATATAAAGGATGCAGGAAAGAATTTAAACAAGAAATCCGGAGGGTTGTCAGAGGCAATGAAAGGCCTTGTCAAGTTGGATTAAGAAGAATCCCAAGACATTTTATTTGAATATTAAAAGCAAAAGAGTAGCTTGGGAAAAGATAGGTCCACTTCAGGACCAAGGAGAGAATTTATGAATGGACCTGGAGTAAATGGATGAGATCTTTAATGAGTACATTCCTTATCAAGGAGAACATGGATAATGGTGAGATAAGGGAGCAGCATATTGATATTCTAGGACATCTCAATATTAAACTGGTGATGGTATTGGGTATCTTGAAAAATATTAAGGTGACAAAAATTAGTGAATTTGAGCTCGACTCTAGAATTTGAACAGGCAGTCACAGCTGGGCGTGAGCAAGCGAGTGATGTGAATTACAAATCTTCAAAGAATGGTGATTCAGGATGGTTGAAATGAATTCAAGTTAACCCTCAGTCATATGGTTATCTTTTGTCTAATGCATTAAACTGTGCACAGTCCTTAGGAGATAGCATGCTGAGAACATAAAAAAAAACAAGAACCAAGAATAAGTTGAGGTCCATTGGCCCTTTGAGTTGGCTCTGTATATAAATAGGTTTGCAGCTGATCAAATCTTTGCCTTGACATACTTTTACACTCTTGAATTCCCTGTAATTCAAATACCAGTCACTCAGCCTTGAGTATATTCAGCAGTATAATTCTTTGCTGTCCAGAGCAAAATACTACAAACATTCCCAACCCTTTGAGAGATGAGTCCTTCTTTTCTCTATCTTAAATGGGCAGCCCCTTACTCTGGATAATTCATTTTCCTCTGGAATTTATGGTACTTACAACAGGATCCCACTACCAGACACACCTTCCCCTCTGCTCCCTTCTCTGCCTTTCGTAGGGGCAGCCACCTCCGTGATTCCCTTGTGCATTCATCCTTCCCTACCAATCGCACACCTTCCCCCCCCCCCCAGTTGAAAAGGAGAGCATGTTTGACTACAACACAATTAGGTAGTGTTTTTCGTGGATGTCCTTGAGGCTCTGTGGGTTAAAGAGGTGGTGAATTTTATTAGATGGCTTGCTGAACAGATATTCAAACCCATTAAGTAAAATGTCTCATCATCAGAACTTTAGAGACCATTGACTGGGGCCCTCCCTGCACTCTGCTATGTGCTGCTTTGAGGTGGCTGTGGCGAGGATGAAAATTCATTTATCTTCGGAATGCACATTTGCTGGAAAGGTCTGGAAAGTGCACCATGAGTCTTTGTCAAGGTCATTGTGTGTCGCTGTGTGACACAGAACTTTGATTCACAGCCTCTAAAAGGAACACAAGCTGGGATAAAAATCAGCTGCTCCTAGGTGGTTATCAACTTGATCTTCCCAAAATTTGTTTGTTTTCCAGTGAAAGAAATTGTCCAAAATTGAATGTTGTCGAGAGATTTCAGATTTATTGTGAGAGTACATACATGACATAACGTACAACCCTGAAATTCATTTTCTTACAGGTGAGGCAGAATTATAGATAGTTTAAAAAAACTGTACACAACATACACATGTAAGCAAATTAAGAAATGTAAACAAACTGCAATACGATGAACAAAAAAAATCGATGAAGTGCAAAAGTTGGAGCCCTTAAATGAGTCCCTGACTGATTTTGTTATTGAGGAGTCTGATGGTGCGGAGGTAGCAGCTGTACCTGAACATGGTGGTGCTAGTCTTGTGGAACCAATATCTCTTTCCTGATGGTAGCTCACTATTGTTGTTATTCTTTGTCAGATACAAAGTGAAACAATTCAAATAAATCTGTGTTTGTGGCTGGCTAATTATTGGGTCCCCAGAACTCTCCTTGGTGATTGAGTTCCATGAGATTTTTTGGGCACTTGAGGCTACAGGCAGAACTGTTCAATACTCCTTCAACTGTCATTGGGGGCATTAACTTGACTTTTGTGTTCAAGTCAGGTGTGAGACTTGAATCCATTTCCATCCTAACCTTATAAGATTTAATCATCGTAATTTAGGTGCCTTACTGTTTGGCGTGGACCATCATGTGTCTCCATCCGTCACGATCTCTGACCCTCCAAATTTCTTCCTCTGTTCTTCGGTGAAGGCTCCATCTTTGAGCTGAGAACGTAGTCTATGTTGAATTCATCATTTTACAAGGGAAAAATACTGAAATGGTTTCCCGTTGCATTCTTCAGTTGCAGTGTCTATACTGAAGGGTGACCCTGGCCATTGATCAGCAGATATATCTGCTCAGCATTTTTTATTTTTACAACCATAAATTCCAATTTGTAGAATCTGCTTGTAAAAAAACCATCCACCCTCTGCAATTCGTGGCTTCACGTGACCCTGACTGGGAGGCTAAAAGGTACCACACCTTGCCCAAGGGTGACCTGTAGGCTATTGGATGGAAGGAGCGCCATGTACCTCCTTTTGCTGAACAATTGCGCAGCATTGACACCTGGAAGATTTGATACCTGACTTCAGATTTCGGGTTTCTTGTCAGAGTGCATACATGACATCACATACAACCCTGAGATTCTTTTTCCTGCGGGCCAGGCAAAATTACCACTATTGGTAGTGCAGAACAAAACTGTACACAACATACACATGTAAACAAATAAAGAAATGTAAACAGATGAAAGAAATGCAAACAAACTTTAAAAAAAATCAATAAAATGAAAAAGTAAAGTCCTTAAATGAATCCCTGTTGAGTTTGTTGTTAAGGATTCTGATGATGAGAGGGATCGCATTAAGGAAAAATAAATTGTTGCAATTGATGAGATTTTTTGATAATATTAAAAGTTGGGGCATTAGAAAATGATTTCATCTTTAGTTTGATAAATCAAAATTTTATCAGATTTATCTGTGCAGAGTTCCTTCAAAGTAACTCATAAAATTTCTGAAATGATTGGGTGGTAGTTTGGAAGACAATCGACTCGAGAAGTGTACTGAAGCAATTGCTTCATTGTGGTCTGTTAAATCTTTAGGAGTGTTGTACACAGGTCATTGTGTTTGACCCGAAGAATTGAAAGCTCTTTCTCATTGTTGGCCTGTTTGTCTTGCTGAAACTCGTGCTTTTCTGTGGTATTGAAAATTGATTTCAAGTATAGTGTCTTATTCTGTTCATATTGAAGAAAATTGGGAGATTGTTATTGGTAGCCTTTTGAAAGTGCCACTGAGCAGTGGATCATTAGAGCAGAAATAATTTCATATCGTATAAACACATAGTGGGGACAGACGTTGCAGTACAGTATATGTTAAACCCTGCCAACATCAATGCAAACTTAGAAATATGCAACCAGACTACATTGTGCTCTGGATTTAAACTCTGGTTCACATCCAATGTTTAACATAAATGAGAAATTCAGTTGTCACTTGTTGCTGTTAAGGTAATAAAACTACTTAGATTTAAAAATACCAAGGCAAGTTAACCTGAGGAGTTGGACTGCAAGATTTACAGAATGTTGAGCATTGCTTTTGAAATTTTAACTTCATATTTCTCGTAAATGTGTTGTCTTCAAACTATTTCTTCAGTTTCTGTATAGTTGGGTGTCTTGTATCAATGAAATTCTATGTCTATTGAGCATGAGGCTAAAATAATGTCATCATTAGATATAAAGGCCTGCCACTCTTCAGCGGCCAAACTGAGCAGCCATACTGTTGATGAAAATGTGCTTTGTGTTCAGCTTTTAAATTCTTTGGCACAAGGGGTCAACTTTTCCTTTGAAGTCTTTTATTGCATCCCAGCATAATTAAGCTATATATGGCTTTTAATAGGTTCATTTCTCTCCAACTGCTGTTTGCAGTCCATCTGTGTGAAGCTTGTGAAATTTTTGCCTGTTTTATATTTTTCTGTGCACTTTTTTCCGTTTATATTAAATGGCTGTTATGAGTGAGTGGCTAATGTCCCCATGATATTTTTCATGAAATTAAATAGGATTTGCTCAATGAAGGTTACTGAAAAGATTTATCAACTCACTCACACAATAAAGTGGAAAAAAAATATTTTGTCATGAAAAGTCAACAAAAATCCTTGCTATAAACTGAAAAATAGCAATAAAAAAATTACGAGTGGCTGTGAGTAGATGCCACAAACTTGTATAAGAATTATTGAATGAAAGAAAAAAAGATTGCTAAAAGAGAAATGTAAAAATGCAAATATTATTTTCTTAATATTGATGTTGATTTAGAGCATTGATGACTGCTCTTAGTTGCAGAGGTGATGAGAACAGGGAAGAGCCTCAGCAAAGAGGAGAGAGGGAAAAACATCTCTTTAGTCCTTCTTTCCACTCCTCTGAATCACTATTTTTGTTGACATCATATTCCTGTTATTATACAATGACATGAAAATAAGTATTTTGTTAACCAGAGACTAACTTGAATCTTCCTTCACATTTGTACGGATTGAATAGAGAAAATTGTAAGTCACCATTGATAAGAGGCTGTATTCTGCTTCAGTTGTGTAAATTCTTGCAGTGCTATTATCAACCTTGCAGTGTTATTATAAATAAACACACACTGCCTTGTGGGAATCGCTGCAATTTTTGGAATATCCATTTTATTTTGTCAATAAATCCTTTATAAATATCCTTTCCGACATAAACACACAAAGGCTTGGAACACCCACCAGACAGCATCTGTGGAAGGAGAAATTAAGATAACATTTTGGGTGTAAGACCTCTCATTAAAACTAGTAGTTCTGTTGGTTTTTTTGAGCTAAAATGTTAAGCGTTGTTTTTTTCTAGCATCTGTAGGATTTTTCAATATTTCAGCAGGTGAAGTTAATTGTGATCCCACCTCATGGCTTGCTGTGAAGTATCCACGTCAAAGCTATACAAATAAAAATGCTACATTTGCAATGTATAATTGAAGCTTTTGTATGAGTTCCTACAACATTGTTGAGATGAAGTTTGCAGTTGTAAATTTTACCCCTCTTTTGATTTCTGTTCAAGACTACGTCAAACTAATTTACATTTACATTTCAGAAATTTTTGAGGAAGTTCTATGATCTGAATTAAGAATATTTACAATTGCGATCAGTGTGAAGTGACAGATCAAGATCTTAGCAGTTGACCATGGTAACTGTGTATTCACACTTAACTGTTATCAAAACAGCAGATTTGTTGCTGATAAGAAGGAAGAATTAAGAAAGGAACTATGGCAATGTGTAAAGTATGAAGAAGGATTGAACAAACCTTGCCCACTTTTTTTAAAAAAGACAAAAAAGTTATGCTCAGGATTGTGTAAAGATTCAGTAAAGATGCTTCCATAAGGACTATAAATATACGACAGTCTCAAATAAATAATTTAGGAGAATTTTAACAGAAAAGTTGAGGTGTATTTGGAGAACTTATTTTTGCAAAATGATTTAAGGTTGAAAAGGTAACCAATGAAAATCTCAAAATGCTTTTAGTTATTCCATTATGATATTGCTGAGGTGGGTTTCTCAGACGCTTGTTCTTCCAGAGATTTTTACTAAAGATTTTCAAGGTCAGTTAACACAGGAACTTTGCTATTTGTTTGAACTAGGTTTAACCTTGTATCAGAATTAAGCCTGCATAGTTGAAGTCTGGTGATGAAAGCCTGGATTGACTCTGTGGCTGTGCAATGTGATATCACCTTCTGCTTCATTCACTTTTAGATTGGATGGTGCTCAGCAAAACTGCTTTACTCCACTGCTTTCATTGTATTGTAAATTCATTGTTAGATGTGGCACTGACTCGAATTTTGAAGTGCAGAACAAGGCCATTCAGCCCATGTCTGCACTGGCATTTGGAAAGACTGATCAAATTAGTCCCATCTCACTGTAATTTTTTAAAAACTGTATAGATCCAACTGCACGAAAACCAACAAGGTCGGGTCAGATACAGCAATGAGCTCTCTGAACCCTTCTCCATTAAGAATGGCGTGAAGCAAGGCTGCGTTCTTGCACCAACCCTCTTTTCAATCTTCTTCAGCATGATGCTGAAACAAGCCATGAAAGACCTCAACAATGAAGACGCTGTTTACATCCAGTACCGCATGGATGGCAGTCTCTTCAATTTGAGGCACCTGCAAGCTCACACCAAGACACAGAGCAACTTGTCCGTGAACTACTCTTTGCAGACAGTGCCGCTTTAGTTGCCCATTCAGAGCCAGCTCTTCAGCGCTTGACGTCCTGTTTTGCGGAAACTGCCAAAATGTTTGGCCTGGAAGTCAACCTGAAGAAAACTGAGGTCGTCCATCAGCCAGCTCCCCACCATGACTACCAGCACCCCCACATCTCCATCGGGCACACAAAACTCAAAACGGTCAACCAGTTTACCTATCTCGGCTGCACCATTTCATCGGATGCAAGGATCGACAATGAGATAGACAACAGATTCGCCAAGGCAAATAGCACCTTTGGAAGACTACACAAAAGAGTCTGGAAAAACAGCCAACTGAAAAACCTCACAAAGATTAGCGTATACAGAGCCGTTGTCATACCCACACTCCTGTTCGGTTCCGAATCATGGGTCCTCTACCGGCATTACCTACGGCTCCTAGAACGCTTCCACCAGTGTTGTCTCAGCTCCATCCTCAACATTCATTGGAGCGACTTCATCCCTAACATCGAAGTACTCGAGATGGCAGAGGCCGACAGCATTGAATCCACGCTGCTGAAGATCCAACTGCGCTGGGTAGGTCACGTCTCCAGAATGGAGGACCATCGCCTTCACAAGATCGTGTTATAAGGCGAGCTCTCCACTGGCCACCATGACAGAGGTGCACCAAAGAAGAGGTACAAGGACTGCCTAAAGAAATCTCTTGATACCTGCCACATTGACCACCGCCAGTGGGCTGATATCGCCTCAAACCGTGCACCTTGGCGCCTCACAGTTCGGCGGGCAGCAACCTCCTTTGAAGAAGACCGCAGAGCCCACCTCACTGACAAAAGACAAAGGAGGAAAAACCCAACACCCAACCCCAACCCACCAATTTTCCCCTGCAACTGCTGCAAACGTGTCTGCCTGTCCCGCATCGGACTTGTCAGCCACAAACGAGCCTGCAGCTGACGTGGACATTACCCCTCCATAAATCTTCGTCCGCGAAGCCAAGCCAAAGAAGAAAGAAAGAAGAAGATGGATCGAATTTCTTTCTGGACATTACCATTTGAATCCTCTTTCACTACTATTCTAGGGAGTACATTCTATATGGCTCTTCACAATGTTAAAAATGCTTACCTAATCTCAAAATGGGACTAAACACTATCAAGCAAATAGCAAAATATAATTCAGGTTGCAAATCTGTCATGTGAACAGAATATGTTATGCATGCAACACACACCAAAATTCGCTAATATCAATTAAGTAATTCATTATTCTGGTGGAATGCTGTTTATTTTCAAGGACATGAAAATATTCAAAGTGGGGTCAGGATGAGGCATCTACTCCTTGAATTTATTCTGTTTTTCAATATACAGTAGAATACCTGTTATCCGGCACCTATGGGCTTTGCAGATGTCGAATTTGCAAATTTTCCATTTGACTGAGACACACTCATACAATGCCTAATATACCTGCATTAAGAATACACCGATAAAAGACAAGACATTGTAAAATCTAAAATTTGAAAAAAAAATCAGTATTGTAGTCTTTAATTATATTAAGTTCACTTTAATCAAGTAATTCCTGTAACTTGTAAATTTTAAATTTGAACCCAGTCGCTGGTGCTGTAGCAGTGTTGGGCCAGCAGCTACGCTAACTGTGCCGCCATCATAATTAATCCCCTCCCATCAGTTGATAGATAAATACTAATAAAGAATCTTACTGGACAGGCACATGGAGGCACTTTGGGAGAGTCGCCCCTGCAACGAATGGTATTGGCTGGCTCTTCAATATGGGCACTGCTATTTCATTGTGGATTTCCGATTTATTGTCAGTATATACATGACATCACATGCAACCCTAAGATTCTTATTTTATGCAGGTGAGGGAGAGTTACCACTTTTTGGTAGTGCAAAAAAAACTACACAGTGTATACATGTCAACAAATAAAAAACTGTAAATAGATACTGAATGTAAACAAGCTGACTGCAATACAGAGAGAATTTAAAAACCAATAAGAGTCCCTAATTGAGTTTGTTGTTGAGGTGTCTGATGATGGAGGGGTAGCAGCTGTTCCTGAAACTGGTGGTGTGTGTGGGTCTTGTGGTACCTATACCTCTTTCTTGATGGCAGCATCGAGAACAGAGCTTGTGCTGGGTGGTGTGGATCCTTGATAATTGCTGCTGCTCTCCAATAGCAGTGTTCCCTGTAGATGCTATCTATAATGGGGAGGGGCTTTACTTGTGATAGGTTGTGCCAACTATTTTTTGGGTGGCTTTACGCTCTGGGGTATTGATATCCCGATACCAGATCATGATGCAACCAGTCAGTTGCTTTCCATCACACATCTGTAGAAATTTGCCAGGGTTTCTGTTCTCATACCAAACCTATGCAAGCTCCTGAGGAAGTAGAAGAGCTGATGCATTTTCTTCATGATGCCATGAGTGAGTTTGGCCCAGGAAAGATCTCCAGCTCTCAAGAACTTAAATTTGCTCACTCTCTTCACCTCTGATCCTCCAATAATCATTGGATTGTATAGCTCTGGCTTTTCCTTCCTGAAGTCAACAATCAGCTCCTTAGTTTTGGTGATATTGTGTTGAATGTATAACATATTTTGTTCCCATGACAGATTTGCAACCTGAATTATATTGGTGCACCATTCAACCAAATTTTCAATCTTCATCCTTTCTTTATACAACCCACAACTGTGGTATCGTCAGGAAATTTGTAGATGGTATAACTGTCATACCGAGCCACACACTTGTCGGTGTGTACAACACAACTTTATTTAAATTTTACCATCTTCCTCACACTGACAACCTTACACACCTCCACGCAAGTGTACAGGTCAGGCCCTTGGAGTACCTTACTCGCGCTGACCATCCAACACCTCCACGCAAGTGTACAGGTCAGGCCCTCGGCGCACCTCCCTCTCACTGACAACCTGACTCACCTCCATGCAAGTTGCGACAGTGAAAAGAATTGTGTGCACATTGAGGGCTATCATATTTTCATTGGAGAAAACCTGCATGTGTCCAACAAAGTCTCAGCGCTCTTCCGTGGGGTCCATCCACCCAGTCTTATTTATGTGAAATTCTATCTATTTATTTATTTCCTTTTTCTTTTGCTGGTTGATTGAGTTACTGGTTCATTGAATTCTGGATAATGGGTTAGGGTCATATGCATTCAAACTCGAATTTCATTTCCATCTGTTCCCTTCTAAGATTATTCTTAGCCCTGAAAATATTGATTGACAATGCATGAACCAAATGATGTGGTCAAAATCAAGAATTTGTTGTCCTCTATTATAATTTCTAATGTCATTTCATCTTATCCTGAGATTATCCACCCAGGGAAATAATTCATTAACATTCCTTATTTTTGAATCTCACACGTTCACGTGAGGTTGCCTGTCATTCTTCTAATCTCTTAGGCACATCCCATAATCAAAAGTATACAGTATGTCCAGCAATTCCACTCTGCAGGCCAACAAATGCAGAAATCAGTTCTAAGTGCCAGTTAACCAAACCATTTACTGTAATAAGACTTCCTTCCTTCTTCATTTGGAGACGGAGATGCTGGAATCTGGAGCAACAATCAGCTGGAAGAACTCATTGGGTTGAGCAGCATCAGTGGAAGCAAAAGAATTGTTGGCATTTTGGATGGAATCCTTCATCAGGACTGCTGTTTGACCTGCTAAGTTCCTCCAGCAGATTGTTCTTTGTTCATTTAACTGTGGGTGCAGTGCTTCCGGATGGAGCTCACCAGAGCTCAGCTCTGGCACTGCAGGGAGAAGATCCAGGCATCTGATGGGACAGTTCTGGCACTTCCTTGTCGTTGTTTTTGGTGACCTTTGGCACCTAAAAAATTATCTCTGTACCCCTGCATTTAAGCTTCTCTCCCTCCATCTCGGGAGACAAGCTTTCCACTGACATACACTACAAATCCTCCAACCCCCACAAAGACCCGGACTACACTTCCTCACACCCTGCCCCTTTCTCGGTCTAAGCTGCATCTGTTCTCAAGATGAGGTCTTTCAGTCCAGAGCTTCTGAAATGCCTGCTTTCTTCCACAAATATGGTTTCCCTCCACCACTATCAACTCAACCCTTATCCACATCTTCTCCATTCCCCACTCATCTGTCCTGGCCCCTTTTTCCCCCGGATGCGAACAACATAGAATCCCCCTCATCCTCACCTACCACTCCAGCAGCCTCCACATCCACCACATCATCCGCCAAAATTTCCAACACTTACTACAGGATCCCACCACCAGACATATCTTTCCCTTTCCTCTCCTCTCAGCCTGTCTGCGATTCCCTTGTGCATTCTTCCCTTCCCCCCTATCACGCCTCTGGAACCTTGCCCTGTGCCCGCAGGAGGTGCAACAACACCACATCTCCTCCCTCACCACGGTCAGGGGCCCTAAACAGGCCTTTCACGTGAAGCAACACTTCACTTGTACATCCAGATAACATGTTGACTGCATCCAGTGCAACCTTTGGGGCATTCTCAACATCAGAGAGACTGGTCGCAGATTGGGAGAACGCTTCGCTCAGCACTTCAACCAAGAATGTGTTCATTTGAGTATGTTTTGGACTATTTATGCTAATAGACATCTAGATCAGCTATTTTAAGGGTCTATAGTGCCCCTGTTATGTCAAGGCTACTGTAGAACAATAAAGGATGTGAAATATTATTTGGATTGTGTCTAATTTTGAACAGGTTTCATATTGTGACCGTTCATTGTCTAATTGGGTACAGCAAATCACCAATGATGGTATGTGGCTATTTTAAATTCCACACACGTTATTGGGCCTGGCACATCTGTTTTCCCACTCAAATGCTACGAGGCAGGGAGGTTCACCGTGGTTATGTCCAACCCCACAACTGGCAGACATCTCCACATGTAAATGCCAGTTGCCCATCAGGGGAAAATAAAGCATAGTTTACATTACAATATTGAAGAATTCAATGAAATTGACCATCTTATTTCATTGTCTCTTAAACAGACAATTGCAAGAAAAGTATGCACTTTGCAATTTTTCTGATGTAAAATGATCTTTTATTTCCTGCTTGCTGAACAGTTGCACGATAATTGCTGAGTTTGTTTAGTTCGCTATGATTATAAAACTCATTTTGCTAGCGTCTCCAGCATTTATATTGTAGTAATTCGAAAGATATCTATATATTTATTTTTATTACAAATGCCAGAAACAAATAACATCTCAGGGATGATCAAATATCATCTTACCTGCCGTACTGAGTAATATTTTCATCAACAAAGTGTTCTTTCAAGTTCAGCTACACCAGTTATAAACTACAGTACAACTCCAATTATCTGAACTCTGATTCTCCAAAATCCTCATTTATCCAATTTTTTTTTCGGAGCTGAACTGACCTCACAGGTTGAAAAAAATGAACTCGACATGAAATTAGAATGACGATTGTCCTTGTTTCAGCTAACTCCCTTCCTCTTTCTTTCCATTTCTTCTTTACCTTCCCCTATTGACTTTTCTCCCCAACTCTCCTCTCAAACTGTGTGCCGCTGTCTCCCAGTCGCAAGCAGTTGGAATAATCCCCTCATCAAGGAGAGCAGTCTCCTAGGCAGGAGTGGGACCTCAGGCTCAGTGTGGCATTCCCTTCCCTCAACTCCTATTCCCTCTCTCTCCCTCCCTCCTTGGCACATCGGAGCTCCCGACTGACTCCAAACCCTCCCCTTGGCCTACTTTCGCACACTGATACCAATATTCCAAATATCCAAAAACTCCCTGGTGTGTGTGTGTGTTTAGGGCCTAGGCGAAGATTCAGAGTCGGGACTCAAGCGTCGGGAGCTCTGGTGATTGGGGGGAGCCTGCTGACTCGCCAGTGAGTGTTCCACTGGTCTGGGAAGCCTCCTTGGAAATCAGCAGTAGCAGTGGGGGACATGTTGGGGATTGGCAGTTGGGAGGTCTCAGTGATCGGCGGCGGCATTGGGGATATGTCGGAATTAAAAAGCCTTCCTATTAAACATTGATACAAGTGATTTGCTGTTGCTATTAGGCTGTTTGTAAAAAATGACCAGTTATCCGGAAAAAAAAAACATTTATCCGACACAGGCCAGGTCTTGACCATTTTGGATAATTGGAGTTGTACTGTTTAGGCATAGGTGCAATACCAAATTAAAAATTCCTCAAATTGAGGTGTTAACTGAAGAGCAGAGTAAACTTGGTTCCACTTTTACCTTGATCAACATTGAAAGTGAAGTAAATGTTCATTCATTGCATTGTTCATGGTGGGACCTTGTGTGAGGAATGGTTTTCTTACAATAAATGGTTTTATTTGGAAAATGGGATATATTCCAAAAAGCTAATTTTAATACTCATCCTTTTCGTAGATGTTGCTTGAGTTTGATTATTTGGAACTTATTACCATAATAGATTATCTTTTCTTTTGTAGAGCTTTCAATAGTAGAACCAAACATTTTTCTACGACCTTTTCTGGAAGTGATCAGATCAGAAGATACAACTGGGCCTATCACTGGTTTGGCATTAACATCAGTTAACAAGTTCCTTTCATATGGATTGATAGGTAAGTGTATTTTGATCAGATCAGATACTATTTATTGTTTGGTTAAAAAAAATGGAAATGTAATATTAAACAAAATTAGTCTACTGTAAGGCAATTTAGCATTGCACTGTGCACCTTGCAGTCAGAGAAAGAGAAGCATAAGAGAGTTCCCCAGAGTCACTGAGTGCCCATGGATTTGCTTCCAGCGCTCCTTCATACTCTTTAGCTTCACACTACTCTTGTTCAGTTCAAACCATCAGCAACTCGAGCTGAGGATGCCTTTGGGAACCTTCCTTGACTTTAGAATCCTCTTAAATCCCAGTACCCGTACCTGGATCTCATGCGCCAAGCTTAAGTAGCCTGCGACCTGGTGTGAGCCTCTTGACCTCAAGTCGCCAGTGGCCCACGTCTGTGTGGGTTCTTTGCCTGCAAATCGCCAAAAGCCTGCCTCCTGTGTGTGTCCTTTAGCCGCAGAGCTCTTCACTGATCCATTACTATGGTTACCGTCCTTTGGGTTGTCTCCTCTACTTTTCCTTCTCAGTGCGAGGTGTTCTCCCCATCAGTGATGCCCTGCGCCTGTCCACTTCTTCCCCTGAATCTGCAACCCCTCAAGGCTGCCACTGAACACATGATGCTATTGGGCTCAGACCCTGTGGATGCAGGATTTTAAATAAAACACAGTTGGGTCATTTAACAGGCCATTTAAAGCCTGTCTGGAGTACCAAATCGCAAACACAATTGCTTATTTTTTAACAGTAATCTGTGTACTTTTTTTCCTCCAAGGTATTCTGCCATGAATATTTGCTGATCAATTAAAAAAAATAATTATCAGTGTGTATTTGAAAACCCAGCCCAAACATTTTTAATGATTTCCATAAAATTGGCTCCGATTTTTGACGCTGAACATTTGAAGTATGTTGTGTGTCAGCTCATTTAAACAACACCATTGTGAAACTAACCATTTTCGAATTATTGCTTGTAAATTTCTTGGATGCTTTTTCCCTTTTTGTGGGCCTGAAAAATTCTGTCCTTCCTTTTCAATTTTCTAGTCATATATTGAATTCAGAAGTTTATTGTGGTTTAGTCTGACTTGTGGAGGCTTTTCAGTCTTGACTCCATCTTCCTAATGAGCAGGTGGTACTGAGGTTATGGTCGAAATCATGGTGGTTCTTTTGTTTTTAATCTTGATTAACAGAAAAGGAAATATGCATATTATTGCTGATGTTATTTTTGTGTCTTTGCAAGTGGAAGTTATCTTTCAAATTATCTGATATTAGATTAAAAGAGCATTAATGATTTAATGTGAAATATTCTTCAGAATTTTAGGTGATTTGATTTCACTAGTGGCTTAGAAAATTGTTCAAATGCTAAATGAGGGACTGAGTCTGCAATTAAATTATTGTTCCTCCCTGTCTTTTAGAAAGGAACAATGGGGAGGCTAGTGAGAAGCTTTTCATTGAAGATATTGAATTGTCTGCTTTTCTTTTCCTGACTATTTTAGTGTGGGTTTTAATTGTCATAAAAAAATGCCTTTGGTAAATTTGCACAGGGCTATTTCAATTTACAATGACATTTACTTGTCTTTGTGTATTTTTCTTCTCATCATTTTCACATCCCCCAGATGTGGAATTAACTGGTGTACTTTGGTGTCAGTGGAAGAATTTTTCTATTTTCTTAATTGGCAATATACATATTATCTCTTTGTGTGTGGGTGTGGGTGCGTGCTTTATATTCTGCGTATAAGTGTTATGTTTAAGGGACATTTGAGAAAGCAGATATTATTGGCAAACAAAGCATGATCCTTGGAATCCTGGAAGGGACTTATGGTGAGAAGGGCAAACCCTAATTTATTTACCTGCAATGCCAGTGAAGTGATGAATGAACATTCTGTCGGGCTGCTTGGGCTACTGAAGAATAACTGTCCTGTAATTTAGTGTTTTAATTTTCTGTGAAACCTGTACAGAATCATATGACATTCAAACATTCAGGAAAATTCCAGATGGTTCATCCAAACTGTTCCAAACTCACAAGGTGCAACCTAACCATGCTGTGGCTGATCAAACCCCCTTCTGATCACGTTAATTTCTGTAGTGGGATAAATGCATATGATAGATTGACATCTCAGTGTTTACAGTGAACTTGCATGCAATGTGCAAGCGGAGTGAAACACAAAAGTCTACAGATGCTTTGGTTATAGTTAAAAAAAAAAACACCGAAATGCTGGAGGAACTTGAAGACCCAAAACATCACGAATATACCCTTACCTTCTATGAGACAGACTGCTGTGAGACTAGCTGAGTTCCTCCAGCGTTACTGTGTGTTTTTACTACAATGTGCAAGCTGCTTGTTTGTTCCATTGTTCAGAAAAAAAAATGGATCCTGATTTCATATAACCTAGTTTTGAGCTTGCATAATCCTGGTTCTCCCTCACCTTTTTAAAGGAAATAGCTTATCCACTTAAACTGAATATAATCCTTTCATAATTTAAAAGAGATAAAGAGTATGCAAAATTAAACAAGTTGTGATATTTGTGATGTGGGTCAGAAAGTTGATGGTGACCTGAATTAAATCATATTTGTGATTCACTCAAAGTTAGTTGTGATTGGCCTCATTTGGACATTAAACCACATCTTGTAGTATGTTTTTCACAGAACAAGAAAATGAATATTAATTGCTATTACAGTAAAACCCCTGTTTGCTGGAATTCAAGCGACTGGCAAAAAATAGTGGAAAATAAATAGATTATAATTGCCTCATCCCATAGGTGCTGGATACCTGGGGTACCAATGTATATGGATGTAAATTAAGATTAATCTTGTATGTAATTCTTTTGAAAACATTATTCTTACACATTTGTACTAGAATTGGTTTTGATTGAAGGTACACTGTGGCAGGCTTGATTTTGTAAATGTTGTTTGATGGCCGTGCATTTTTTTTCAGGACTAGTTTTCAACTGATCTGGGAATTTTTTTTTAAAGAGGCACAGGAAAATCAAGTGAATATTTAATAAAAATCAGTATATGTAAAAAATAGTTGAAATGGAAGGAGTTATGAGGCATTTTACATTTGTTTGATATGTTTTGAAGGCTTAAATTAGTCTGAAGCGTATACTAAATCACTATGCTTTAAGATGAAGAGGCTGTCTAAAAGCCAATATATTGGACGTGAGAGTGATATACCTGTAGAAGCACAACTTTCCTCGAGTAAATGAGATATGATCTCTTCATTTGAGTTGTGCAGCAGAACTATTCACAATGTCTGCTACCTTTCATGTCTGTGCAAGTACCGTATTTTCACTCATATAACATGCACACGAATAAAGCCTGGACAAAACATAAATTGTGTAAAACTATTTTTGTCTAATGCGCACATGCATATACCAAGCGAGTGTAGTATTCTAAATTCTGGAAATTTGCATTTAAATGAGACATGAGACAAAACACATACCATTATCTGCCACAGTTAATCTCCCACTACTCAATCAACTTCCCTCAGAGGTGTCAATCGCCCATTCTATAGATGATATCCTGCTGTAACACATTAACAAGGTTGGATGGCATCAGTTAAATAGATCGAAGACAGGTTTCATAGTTGAGCAAGATTTTAATTTTAATATTGCCTCAAATCAGAAACACTTGATATATTAATCTCCTCGCTCAGGGACAAGTCTGGGCAATTAACATTGATAAGGTGCAGTGCCCTAGCCACAATGTTCTGTTTATTGGAATACCGTGGCATTCAGTATAAAGAAATATTCCCAAAATCAAAATTTCCCATGCCCGCTGTAAATTGTGCGAGTTCTTTCATTGTCTACAACCCTTCATAGTCTGCTGCCCAGCACAAGCATCGCCATCTAGGGCATAGACATCGATGGTTACGTGATTTAAAAAGAAAAAGAATACTTATCTCTGTTTAAAGCTGGCATCAGGGCTAGGCAGTAGGACCCTGTTCTCTGCTCCAGCACCATCATTTTTTTTTGCTTGTGACTAAGTCAAGAAATTAATTAAACAAGAAAGTATCTGCAGATGCTGTGATGTAGAGCAATACACAAAAGTGCTGGAGAAACTCAGCCGGTCATGTAAAGGTTAAGTAAAGGCTTCAGCCCTGAGTTCTTTGTCAAGATATGAGCAAAAAGCAGGCAGGCATCTGAATAAATACATGGGGGAGAAGGGATGAAGCGGCAAGTGCACAGAGAGGAGATCTTCTTCAAGGTTGGCATCCCTTAAAGAGACGAGAAAGAAGCGGTATTCAGTAAGGTGGCTGTTAATTAGTTCTTCTGAGCACCATAGTCCAAATGACTCCTTTCTTTACCATATATTTTTCTGATTCTATGAAATCACACAATCAATTTGGTGATAATTGCTTTTGAGGAAGCAGATTTTAAGATTTGAATGAAAGTAATTTTCCAACTGGTAAATGCAACAAACTGCTCTGTATTTTCATTGATAGGCTCGTCAGAAATATTGGTCCCTAAAAATTCACTGTTAACTCTTAATGTTACATTGGCAATGAGGATACAATTTGCTGAGATGTGCATCTGCTGCTAAAACATTGATTTTTAATTTTACTTGCAGCAGTCATTCTGCAGCTTTGGTGGTACTATTTCAACATAATATGACTAGGGATATCTCTTTCGAATAGAGTCACTTGGGGCTTGTTTGTTGAAGGATAATAGATAGTACAGTGTTGCCAGCTGTCAGTAATCCCTTTTGAGGGATGTGGAGAGGTGAAGCCCAATTTCATTTTAAGTGTGCGTGTGTGTAAAAGTTTGGTTTGTATTTTTTCTGCAAGAAAATTTAAAGCAAAATTTTGACAGTACAACAATCAAGTTAGTTTTGCTTAATATATTGTGTTTGGATGAGAAGATCTCTGATTCAAATCAGAATATTACTTACTGAAAGAAAATGGTGAATTGACTTTTCTCTTTGGGGAAAAAAAAATTCAAATTAATTCCACGATGAGAGGTTGCCATTTGTAGATGTTGTTGGTCTGAAAGCATCATTTTCCGGATGAAAAGAGGACACAATTATAAGATATTCTTGATAGGTTAAAGCATCCCCATTCTAAGGCATCGGACTTTGATGTGAAGTGAGTGACTTGGAGCTTTGATGAAACTCCTATCACTGGCTGCAAAATGATGCTAAACAGAAGACTGTCCAGAGAAGAAGCTGAGCATCTGGAACACTGTATGGTGCTTAGAAAAAGGAAACAAGGTAGAAAATAAATTTTAAAGCGGGGAATGGAAAAAGCTACCCACTTTCAACTTTTTAGCCATTGCTTTAAAACGGTCTATTTTGAGTGATTCATGAATAATGAGAGACAGTTGTGAGGGCTAAACCTATTCATGTAAAGTTCTAGGGAAAACCTTTTTCAAATTGACTACCTGTTAAACACTTGATAGCCAGTGTTCTCATTAGTAAATAAAATGGAAGTCTCAGAAAATGGGTGGTATTTTGCATGTTGGCTTTTTTCAGTTTCTGAGAAACATTTAATTGGGAATCCTTTTTAATTCAATTTATCAGATGTGGGCAAAATTAAATTTTGCTGTCAAAATCTAATTTCCATCCCTGAATGTCTTTAAAAAGTAAATAGTGAGTTTCTACTTTGAATTGTGGTCAAAGTACTCCCACAGTTCGGTTGGCTAGGGTGTTTCAGGATTCAGACACATTGATGATGGGGGCTAGAAATCTACCGATATTTCTAAATTAAGATTATGCAGAGAACCTCATGGTCGTGGTTTTTCATTGCCACTGTTACCCTTGTCCTCCTTGAAGTTTGAGGTTATGAGCTTTTGTTGGAGTGGCCTGAAGAGTAACTGAAGTGTGTTTTGCAAATGATGCACCCTTGTAGTCACTATGCACAAGTGGTGAAAAGAGTGAATGTTTTGGGTAATGCATGAGTGCTAATTAAGTGGACTGATTTGTCCTTCTTGGTGTTTCATTGCTTGAGAATTGTTGAAGCAGCAGTTAATCAGGTTAGTGGAGAGCATTTTATTATGTTCGTATGCTTGGGCTCTGATCTGCTTTTGTGTGGCTAGTTTTGGTCCTCCAGCTTGTTGATAGCATTAGACTAAGTGACTCTAACTCTTGTCATATATGGCTATTGCATGGTAATTTCATCATGCGAGTGTTACTTGCCACATATCAGACATGCTTGAATTGTCTTGCGGCATGCAGGCATAGATTCATTCATTTGATGAGGAACAGCTGAAGAAATTGAATATTATGCAATCTTAAGTGAATATTCCCACTTCTGACTGTTCAATTGACAGAAGATCATTGATTGAATAACTAAAGATGGTTGGACCAACGAAACTGTCCAGAGGAACTTAATCTGTGTTGTCCTTGGGCTGAAATGATTGTCCTCCAGCAACCTCAGCCATCTATTGTGTAATTCTTGATTCCCATCACTGGAAACAACAGCTGGAATTTAGTTCTTTAGTTCAAATATTACGACACCAAACTAATGCTAATTTTCAGACAGCAGTTTCATTCATTTCTGTTGCCTGAAAAATGCCGACCTGGAATTTGGTGCTGGGGTGGGGGGGGGCGGGGGGTGGGGGCGGTCATTTCTGTGCCAGAACTTTTCAGCCAGCGGACCTTGTCACAGTTCCGGCATGCCACGCTATCTGAAAGCCGTATACCTCATTCCAGGACCAGCTTGGGTATGGAAGATGACGTTTCAGTGGGAATTGTCAACTACCGAGTCAACAGTCGGGATTTGGGTTCGAATGAAATTTGCTTGTGCTCTAATGCTAGTAAACATATTCACAACTAGATCATTATCGCTTCAAGCTGTACTGCCTCAACCTGGAAATTAGAAGACAACCTGAGAATACAACAATGGTACATAGAAATAAATAAATGTATTCCATTAGAAAAAATAACATATAATTTAAGAAATAACATCACAATATTCGAATAAATATGGGAACCATACATGAAATCCTACCACGGACCTCTACCACCTAAAATGACAGAAGGAGAAGACAACGAAATGAACTGACTCAGTATGTAAAAGTAAAAGAGAAAAATTTCTTGTTTTTATTTTTATTAAGTGATGACATTGTTTAACGGGTTTAATGTATCATATAGATTGAACTTTGAATAAATGGGAAGGGGAGGGTGAGGGAGGGAGGGAAGGGAGGGGGGAAAAAGGGGAGAAAATGACACTATATATTCAAGAGAAAAATGTCTGTATGTATTTTGGTCAGTATGGTTTATAGTGTGAAAAATTAAAATTAAAAAAAAAAGCTGTAATGCCATTATTTTTGTAGATGGATATGTCAGAAGCATGTGTTTTACATCACAGTGGATGCCAATGCTGTTGCATCACAAGACCAAGCTCTTTGGTCCAGGAATGCTGGCTTTCTGTGTGAAGTTGCATTCTATCCTGGCATTTTGCTGACTTTGCTCTGTAAACGACCAATCAAGTTTGAAGCTGGGATACTACCAAGTCCTCTTTATGGTAATATTGTGGCATTACTGTGTGAAAATGTCTTAATGACTTGTGCTTGAATTCTTAGTAACCCTGCAATACTCCTGCCTGCAGAATTTATCAAGGTCATAATGCAGTTGGAACATTATTAGGGTATGTGATTCTTGGATTGTGAAGTGATGTAAATATGCATCTGATATAGGTGCATGCTTTCTCAATGTCTGCAGTTTTTCATTTTTAAAAGGTTATTTTAATTTTAATTTTCCTGCCAGTCTGGGCAATTCACATTTTGTCACATTATTCTCCTTCTCAAAGAAACTTTTCCTTTCACTTCATCCTTCTATATCCCTTTGTAGCCTCCTTATATCCTCCTTTTTCCTGTAAGAAGAATAAAGCCAAAAGATTCTAGATTTATTGCTAGAGTACATGCATGACATCACATGCAACCCTGGAATTCTTTTTCCTGCGGGTGAGGCAGAAATTACCACTTATTGGTAATGCAAAAAAAAAACTACACATGTAAACAAATAAAAAAGTGTAAGCAAATGTTGCAATTCAGGGAGAGGGGAAAAAAACCTAAAAAGTCTAAATATCAGTCCTTAAATGAGTCCCTAACTTTCTCCACCTTAGTGGTTTGATTCTAATTTTATTTGAGTACTCCTGGTATATTTTCATAGTTTCTTCAAATGAAATCTGGCCAACTTGTTTCTCTGATCTGAAAGTTTTGAAAAGTGCCATTTTATTTCCTTTTTTTAATATAATTTTTTATTTTTCACACTGTGAACCATATTAACCAAAATATGTACAAACGTTTCTCATTAAATATACACAGTGCCATTTTCTCCCTTTTTCCCCCTTCCCCTCCCTCCCCTCTTCCCACCCCCCTCCAAAACCCATAAATATTCAACATATACAATACAATAAAACCATAAAACAATATATTTACATAAGGGAAAATAAACAAGAAAAATGCACCATCTATTTGTTACACACTAAATCAACTCATTTTGTCTTCTTATCATTTTAGGGGATGGAGGTCCGAGGCAAGCTCTCTCTGTTATGTTCCATGTATGGTTCCCAAATTTGTTCAAACAATGTGACTTTATTTTTAAAATTGTATGTTATTTTTTCCAATGGAATACATTTATTCATTTCCATGTATCATTGCTGTATTCTCATCCTCTCTTCCATTTTTCAAGTTGACATTATACATTTTTTTGCACTTTATCCAATTTGAGGCCTAATTCATTACTTCTTATGTTACTTAAAAGAAAGATCTCTGGATTTTTTGGTATGTTATTTTTTGTGATTTTATTTAATATCTGATTTAGTTTTTCCCAAAAAGTATTCACTTTCGTACATGCCCAAATTGCATGTATTGTTGTTCCCATTTCCTTCTTACAGCGAAAACATCTATCTGATAATGTTGGATCCCATTCTTTTAATTTTTGAGGAGTGATATATACCCTGTGTAACCAATTATACTGTATCATGTGTAACCTTATTGTATTCTTCATAGTTCCAGAACATAACTTTTCCCATGCTTCATTTTTTATCTTTATGTTTAAATCCTTTTCCCACTTTTGTTTAGGTTTATAGTTTATTTCATTATTTTCCTTATCTAGAACCTTAATGTACATGTTCATTATAAATCTTTTAATTATCATTGCGTCTGTAATCACATATTCAAAGCTGCCTACTTCTGGTAATCTCAATCTGTTTCCCAATTTATTCTTTAAATAAGCTTTCAGTTGATGATATGCAAACATTGTACCTTGACTTATTCCATATTTGTACTTCAACTGTTCAAATGTTAATAAATTATTTCCCAAAAAACAATTTTCTATTCTTTTGATTCCTTTTCTCTCCCATTCTCTAAAGAAAAGGTTATCTATTGTAAAAGGGATTATTGGATTTTGCGTCAATAATAATTTTGGTATTTGGTAATGTGATCTTCTTCCATGTATTAAGTAAATGACGCAATACTGCTGAGCTTTTATATTGCACCAACTTTTCATCCCACTTATAAAGTATAAGTTCCGGTACCTTCTCCCCTATTTTATCTAGTTCTATCTTAGTCCAGTCTGGTTTTTCCCTTGTCTGGTAAAAATCTGTTAAATACCTTAATTGTGCGGCTCTATAATAATTTTTAAAGTTTGGTAACTGCAAACCACCTTGGTTATACCTCTCTGCTAATTTATCTAAATCTAACTTTGGTTTCCTCCCTTTCCACAAGAATTTCCTTATTATTCTCTTTAATTCATTAAAAAAACATTCTGTTAAGGGAATTGGTAACGTTTGAAATAAGTATTGTATCCTTGGGAACACGTTTATTTTAATGCAGTTAGCAGTAATTCTTTCGAATGTTCTAAGTCTTCCTGCAATTTCTTTATTAGTGGCTGATAATTTAGTTTGTACAAGTGACTTAAGTTATTATCTAACCTAATACCTAGGTATAGGATTGCTTGTGCTTGCCATTCAAATGGCGATTCTTTTTAAAATTCTGCATAATCCGCATTACTCATTGGCATCACTTCACTTTTCTTTGCGTTGATCTTGTACCCCGATATTTCTCCATATTCCTTTAATTTCTTATGTAATTCTTTTATTGATATCTCTGGTTCTGTTAGGTATACTATGATGTCATCTGCTTTTATTTTATTTTCTATTTTTATCAGTTCTGCCAAAGGTTCTATTCCTCAGGAGAACAATGAGGGGGATAATGGACATCCCTGTCTAGTTGATCTACTTAATTTAAATTGGTTCAATATATATCCATTTACTGCTACCTTCACCAATGGTCCATTATACAATGCTTTAATTCAATTAATATATTTTTTCTGGTAGATTGAACTTCTGTAATACTTTAAATAAGTAGTTCCACTCTCCTCTGTCAAAGGCTTTTTCTGCGTCTAAAGCAACAGCCACTGTTGTTTTCTTATTTCCTTGAACTGCATGAATTAGGTTAATAAGTTTACAGACATTATCCGCTGTTCGTCTTTTCTTAATAAATCCAGTTTGATCTTGTTTTACTACTTTTGGTACACAATCAGCCAATCTGTTTGCTAATAATTTTGCTATTATCTTATAATCTGAGTTAAGTAGAGATATTGGTCTTTATGATGCTGGTGTTGATGGATTCTTCCCCATCTTTGGTATTACTTTATTATTGCTGTCTTACATGAATCTAGCAAGTTTTGTGTTTCTTCTGCCTGGTTCATTACTTCCAGGAGAGGAGGAATTAATAACTCTTTAAATGTTTTATAAAATTCTATTGGAAATCCATCTTCTCCTGGTGTTTCATTGTTCGGCAGCTTTTTAAATATATCCTGTACTTCTATTTCAAATGGTTTTATTAGTTTGTTTTGTTCCTCTTCTTGCAATTTTGGCAGTTCAATTTTAGCTAAAATTCCTCTATTTTATCATCTTTCCTCTTGTTCTCAGTTTGGTATAATTGTTCATAAAATCCTTAAAGTTTTCATTAATCTCTGTTGGGTTATATGCAATTTATTTGTCCTTTTTCGTTGATGCCAATACAGTTCTTTTAGCTTGTTCTGTTTTAAGTTGCCAGGCTAATATTTCATGTATTTTTTCTCCCAGTTCATTATACTTTTGCTTTGTTTTCATTATGTTCTTCTCCATGTTGTACATTTGTAATGTTTCTTATTTTTTTTGTCTGCCAATTCTCTTTTTTTCGTTATATCATCCCTTTTTACTAGTTCCTTTTTTGTACTTACTATCTCCCTTTCCAACTGCTCTATTTCCTGATTGTAATCCTTTTTAATCTTAGTTACATAACTTAATATCTGTCCTCTAATGAAGGCTTTCACTGCATCCCATAATATAAATTTGTCTTTCACTGATTCTGTGTTAATTTCAAAATATGTTTTAATTTGGCATTCAATAAACTCTTTAAATTCCTGCCTTTTAAGTAGCATGGTGTTTTACCTCCATCTATATGTTCTTGGTGGGATGTCCTCCAGTTCTATTGCTAATAACAGGGGTGAATGATCTGATAGTATTCTAGCTTTATACTCAGTTTTCCTATCTCTCCCTTGAATATGGGCTGACAACAAAAACATATCAATCCTTGAGTATGTTTTATGCCTACTTGAATAATATGATTATTCCTTCTCTCTTGGGTGCTGCCTCCTCTATTTCCTGGAAGTTTCATTTCCTGCATTGATTTAACCATAAATTTGGCTACTTTATTCTTTTTTCTTGTCTTTTGTCCAGTTTTATCCAACATTGGATCCAAATTAAGGTTAAAATCCCCTCCTATCAATATATTTCCTTGTGTCTCTGCAATCTTCAAAAAAAATTATCCTGCATAAACTTTTGATCCTCCTCGTTAGGTGCATATATATTAGCAAATTGTAAAATTCTGAGTATATCTGACACTTTATCATTACATACCTCCCTGCTTGGATCTATTATTTCCTCCTCTTTTTTGATTGGTACATTTTTGTTAACTAATATGGCTACACCTCTAGCTTTTGAATTATAAGATGCTGCCACTACATGTACTATCCAGTCTCTCTTTAATGTGTTATGTTCCACTTCAGTTAGTTGCGTTTCCTGCACAAATGCCATATCTATTTTTTCTTTCTTCAATAAATTTAGTTGCCTCTTCCTTTTAATTTGGTTATGTATTCTATTAATGTTTTTAGTCATATAGTTCAACGTGGCCATCTTATATCTTGCTTACACCTCTTTTCCGCTTCCTCACCACATCCACCCATTTTCCCATTTTCAGCCCTTAGTTTTCCCTTTTTGAACTCAATGTACGACAACACATTTAAAACATAAGATACTCCAACAATTCCCAAACCCAATAATACCTTAACCCCAAATACTCCCCCCCTCTCTGAGTTGCCTCTTATCCCTTGCCGGGCAACCACAATTCCATTTTCCATTTGGATTGCGATCTTGCTTGCAAGCGTCAACTGATTTTGCAGTGATGGTTATTCCATCTCCCCCCAGCCCCCACCCAGAAAACATTTTTTGTTACACATATAACAAAGCTCTCTCTCTTTTTTCTCCTTTCCTTCCTTCCCTTCTCTTTTCCCTCTTTAGTTCTTTACATATACATTGTTTTTACATCTTTATATATACTTTATCGCCGTTCTTCATTCTTGTTACATCTCTTCATCTGTCCTTCAAACGTTCTGCGAATTCTTGTACTTCCTCTGGATCCGAGAACAGTCTGTTTTGTTCCCCAGGTATAAATATTTTAAGCACGGCTCGATGTCTTAATATGAATTTGTAACCTTTTTTCCATAAAATCGTTTTCACTGTATTAAACTCCTTCCTTCTCTTTAAGAGTTCAAAACTTATGTATGGGTAAAAAAATATTTTTTGACCCTTGTATTCCAATGGCTTATTATCTTCTCTAACTTCTCTAACTGCTCCAGTATATTTTCTCTTGTCGTATATCTCAAAAATTTTACTAAGATGTATCTTGGTTTTTGATGTGTCTGCGGTGCCAAGACCTTTGGGATCCATCCTTTTATAAATTCCTTTATGTCTGTGCCTTCTTCACCCTCCTTCAGGCCCACTATTTTTATGTTGTTTTGCCTACTAAAATTTTCCAACATATCAATTTTCTGAGATAACAAATTTTGTGTCTCTTTAATTTTTTTGTCACTTTCTTCCAATTTTTCTCTTAAGTAATTTACTTCCATTTCTACAGCCGTTTCCCATTCTTCCACATTCTCTACTTTTTTCCCTATTTCTGTCATGACCAGTTCTAAACTTTGCATTCTATCTTCTGCTCTTTTCATTTTCCTTTTAATTGCACTTAATTCTAATGATAACCATTCTTTTAATGATCTCACTTGTTCTTCAAAAAAGGCTTTATCTATATTCTGTTCAACTGTTTTACCTTCTATTTTTCTGTGAAGATCTTGGTCTTCTACCTCCTCTTCTGTGTCTGTACCTGTGTTTGTGTCTTCTTTTCTTTGTGTCTGTGTCTCTTCTGTTTTTACTAATATCTCTTTGTCAGGCCTCCCCTTGCTGGGCCTCTTGCTTTTGGTCCTCCCCTCCTGGGCTGCCTGTCTGCCAGGCCTCATGCCGTTGATCCTCTTGTCAGTCACCCCGCCGTCTTTCTCCCTCGTCTGTTTCCTCGCTCTCTCCCCTGCTGCTATCCTCATCATCCAGCTGAGAGCCCTGGTATCGGGCGTCCCTCAGCTGGTCGCACTGTGGCTGCCCCCTCCTCAACTGAGACCCCCTCCCATCTGTGTTTACTTTTTCCTCTCATTGCGCTCTTTTGTTTGGCTCCGAGAGCCATTTTTGAAGTTCACCGGTCAGGAGGCCGCGACTCTACAGGGAAGGCATCAATCTTGAGGATGGGGCTGTCCTTGCCACCACAGCTCCCTGTTCCATCGTGCAGGTAAGGCCTTCTTTCTTCTCCGGTGAGCTTTCTTTTTTTTCAATTGTTTTTACTTTCTCCTTCTTGGGTGCCATCTTCTTTTTCTTCTCTGTAACTTTATCTTCTATTTCTTATGTTTTATATTTGTTGAGCTTTGTCTTTTCCTAACTTTTTTCTGTTTTTCTGGATAGGGCTGGTTTTACCCGACCGGCCACTACTCCATCAAGTGACTCCCCAATCCCATTTTATTTCCTATTGATGGTTCTTTTTGCCATTTGGAATTTGAATGGCTTTCTCTGAGAATGGAGATAATCTTTTATGCTTCAGAGCAGGTTATGTCAAGTGCCTGCCCTGAGCGTGAGTCTGTTAAAGAACCAGTTCAGTGTGATTGTTTCTGCTGGTTGACAGCTGTTCGTATTTGAACTTTGGATTTAATTCTCTGTAGTTTCTTCTGTTGCCACATGAACATGAAATGATGTCATCTACTTTGTAGTCATGTAATAGTTGCTTTGGTGACTATCAGTGTTGCTTGATTGGCCAGTAGCTGCTAGTGTGGAAAGACGAGGTTTACTGAACGATGACGTTTCAAAGAATGTTAATTCAAAATTTTTCTTTAGAGGCATTCAAAGTAAAGTTGGCTTTTAAAAATTTTTGGAAAGGGACATTACTGTTGATAGCTTTTAAAAAAAAACAATCAGAACACTTTCCTTTTGCGAGAAGTTACCGAACATAGGAGTTTGGACTAATTGAAGATTGATAGGCTCACAGTTCGATAAACTGAAGACATCTCTCATTAAAGGATCACAATATGAAATCCAATTCTGCAGTGGACACTGATAAAATCATGGCATGACAGGTATATTCCTTTCATGCAAAAATGTAAATTATACTGCTTGAATCTTTTTTGCCAACAGTGCCTTGATTACAGTTTTGCTACATTATTATTTAATTTGCTTCTTGCAGTTTTCTGATAGTAAATTAAGACTTTTACTATTGTCATTTGACTCTTGTAGCGTTGGGCATGAACTCAGTGGAATCCTAATACAAGAGGTTTACATTTTTTTCTGCATGATTTCCTTTCTTTTATTGGATGCTGAAAGAAATCCGATCCACCAAAATCTTAGTGCAAATGAAAAAGAAACATCAGCGATAAGATTTATTGATAAATTATGTAGGGAACAACTCCAAGCTACATTTGCCAAAATACAAGAAATGTGGACCAAATTCTTAAGATGAATGAAATTCTTAAATTTCTGTGGTGGAATTGTTCATCCAGACCATTTACCTTAAAATTTGACTGGTGATCATTTTTAAATCAGTCAAAGCTTATGAATCAAATTAAATCTTTTGAGAGAGGAGACATCAGAAGATATAGAATCCATGAGGGTAGAATTAATAAACTGTAAGGGTGAAAAGACCCTGATGGCAGTTGAATACAGGCCTCCAAGAAGAAACCAATGTGCGGTGTGCAATCTGCAGAGGGAGGTGGAGAAGGAATTCAGAAAGAGAAATGTTACATAAATCATGGGGGATTTCAATTATGCAGGTTGATTGGGAAAACCAGGTTGGGTCACTAGATCACAAGATATAGGAGCAGAAGTAGGCCCTTCGGCTCATTGAGTCTGCTCTGCAATTCTATCCTGAACTGATCCAACCTCCCACTCAGCCCCACTCCCTTACTTTCTCCCATAACCCTTGAAGCCCTGACCAATCAAATACCTCTCAGTACACCCAATGACCTTGCTTCGACAGCCACCTGTGGCAGCAAGTTCCACAGACTCATGACCCTCTGAGTAAAGAAATGGCAATTCAAAATTTTGCTTTAGAGATATTCAAAGTAAAGTTGTATTTTGGTGCTGGATCCCAAAAGAAGGAATTTATTGAATACCTTCAGGATGGCCAAGCTGACCAGGGAAATGGCAGTTGTGGTTTGGGTATTGTGTAATGAACCTGTATTGATAAGGGAGCTGAAAGTAAGGGAACCCTTAAGAGCAGTGATTATAATTTGCCCTGGAGTTTGAGAGGGCAGTATACCAGTAGAATAAAGGAGACTATAGAGGTGAGAGAGAGGAATTGGCCAAAGGTGATTGGAAAAGCACACTAGAACAGCAATGGCTGGGGTTTCTGCAAAGAAATGAGGAAGGTGCAGGACAGGTATATTCCAAAAAATAAATATTTGAATGGAAAAATGATGCAACTGTGGCTGTCATGAGAAGACAAAGTGAAAGTTAATGCAAAAGAAAGGACATGCAAGAAAGCAAAAAATAGTGGGAAGATAGCAGACTGGGAAGCTTTTAATAGCATATAGAAGGCAACTGAAAAGGTCACAAGGAAGGAAAAGATGAACTTTCAAAGGAAGCGAGCAAATAATATCAATACGTATACTCAAAAGATTTTTTTAAAGAGTAAACATAAGATGCAAGAGTCGATACAGGACTAATAGAAAATGACACTGCAGAAATTATAATGGAAGACATGAAGATGGCAGAGAGACTGAATAAGTATTTTGTATCAGTCTTCACTGTGGAAGACATTAGCAGTATCCCTGACTTTCAAGGGCGTCATAGAAGAGAGGTTACTGCAAATCACCAGAGAGAAAGTGCTTGGGAAGTTGAATGGGTTAAGGGTAGATCTAATCGTGGATTAGATGGAACAAATCCTCAGGTTCTGAAAGAAATAGCTAATGCGATTGTGGATTCATTTGTAATGATCTTCCAATAAATTCTGGCATGGCTCCAGAGAACTGGAAAATTGCAAAGGTCACTCCGCTATTTAAAAAGAAAGGAAGTTGGTCTAACATCGGTAGTTGGGAAATTGTTGGAGTCAATTGTCAGGGATGAGGTTATGGAGCATCTAGAGGTGCATGACAAAATAGGCCAAAGTCAGCATGGTTTCCTTCAGGGAAAATCTTGTCTGATAAACCTACTGCAAGTTTTTGAGGAAACTGCAAGCAGGCTTGACAAAAGAGATGGAATAGATGTTGCCAAAGCTTCTAACATTTCACACATGAGGCTGCTTAATGAGATGACAGCTCGTGCAATTACATTCGCTGATCAAAAGGAAACAGAGTGGGAATAAAGGGATCTTATTCTGGTGGGCTACTGGTTACCAGTGGTGTTCCGCAGGGGTTGGTATTTGGGCCACTTTTTATCTTGTATGTTAATGATTTCGATTGCAGAAAAAATGGCTTTAGTGCTAAGTTTTCATGTGATGCAAAGATAGGTAGAGGAGCAGTTAAAGATGAGGAAAAGGAGGAGCTGCAGAGAGATTTGGATTAGGAGAATGGGGAAAGAAATGGCAAATTAAATACAATGTTGGAAAGTCTATGGTCATGCTCTTTGGCAGAAGAAATAAAAGGGCAGATTATTACTTAGATGGGGAGGAATGTGAAGTGTGCAGGATACTCAGAAGGTTAATATCCAGGTTGTGTCAGTGGTGAAGAAGGAGAATGCAGTGTGTAGAGGAATAGAATATGAGTAGGGATGTGTTGTTGAGACTCCATAGGGCACTGTTGAGGCCTCATTTGGTGCATGGGGTGCAGTTTTGGGCACCTTATTTGAGAAAGGATATGCTAGCATTGGAGAGGGTTCTTGGAATGAAGCAGTTAGCATATGAGGCACGTGTGACTGTACTCCTTGGAGCTCAGAAGCATGAGGGGGAACCTCATACAGACATTTTGAATATTGCAAAACTGGGACAGAGTAGATGTGGGCAAATTGTTTCCCATCATGTTCGAAGGGCACCCATTTGAAACCAATGTCTAGGAATTTATTTTGCCAGAGAGTGGTGAACCTCTGGAATATCCTGCTATGGATGGCTGTGGAGGCCTGGTCATTGGGTGTATTTAAGGCAGAGATTAATAGGTAAAAACACAATGCTGGAGAAACTCAGCTGGTCAAACTGATCGCAAAGATAAAAATACATAACCCACATTTCAGGCTTGAGCCCTTCATCAAGGTAACAAAGAGATTGATAGGTACCTGAATAGTCAGGATATCAATGGTTGTGGGGAGAATGCAAGGGTGTGGGACTGAGTGGAGAATGGATCATCTCATGATGGAATGGCCACTTCTGCTCCTGTATCTTATGGTCTTGTGAATAGTAACTTCAATTAGGGAAATTTTGGTGGCTGGAGACAATATTTTTGTTGTGTAACATTTTCAAGAGAAATACAGGGAGCATGTTTTACTGGACAAAAGCCTTTCATTCTGTCAATGAAGGGGCTGTTGAATATCCTTCACAGAAATTTGTCCCCATATGTGGTATTTCAACTGATCTCAACAAACAGATTCAATTTTGCTGCAATGCTTTATGTCAGAGTAGAGCTAACCAACAAGACTATTGAGACTGTTCAATCAAAGTAATCTTCAGTCATAATGGTAGCAGAGCCCAAGTTGCCAACATGTTCACTGAATCGTGTGAGAACATGGACCTTGTATTAAACTCTTACAAAACAAAATCTTTATCAACCTACCCCTGCTGTGTAATGCTACCCTCTGATGCTAAAGACCAGTGGCAAAGCTCTGGAAAACATCGTCTCCTTTTCAAGTGAATGAAAGCAGGTAGTTATATGGTGGACAGAGCAAAGTATTGAAGGATGCACTAACCCAAACACATCCACTGATGAAAATCTCAGAACAGCTTGAAATAGAGGAACATTTGGGGTGGCAGTGAGAACACTGAGCCAATACGTTGCATGCATGTTGTAGCCCAATGGAAGGTGTATAACCTTTCTCAAACTATTCATCTGCTCACCACATCAAAGACAGAATCTGGGTATCAAAAACAAGAGGGAGTAGATTTAAATAAGTGTAAGGTTTTAAACAGGATTTGAGGGAAAAGATTGTTTTCTACAGAGGGCTTGATATCTGAAAATTGCTGCCAGAGAGGAAGTGGTGGAATTGGGTACAATAGTTATGTTTAAGAAACACTTGGACATATAGTCACATGGGCAGGACATTGGGTCCTCTGGGCAGATGGGCAAAAAAAGTCTGTATGGATATGGTGGGCTGAAGGGTGTATTCTTGTGTTTTAAGACTGTCTCATCAGACACTTCAGATTCCACAAAATTGGAATGTCTGTTGATCTCAAGGGTAATGAGCTGGTGTGTAATTTACAGTGTCGACTTAATTCATGTTCTTTTGGTCATTGCTGGAAGGATTTATTTTAAGTTTAACAGCAGATTCAACTGAGAATTGATGACTTAATTAGTGAGGTAACTTACATGTGCTAAATGCTGTAATATTCCAAAACTGGCCTGAAGAATTGGTTCCTGGAAACCTTTTGTTATCGTCCTACATACATTGGGCTTTGGACAAATTAATTGTTATTTGATTGAAGTTGTAGTTCTACCTAGAAATCTGCCATCTTGTCTTTTTAAACTTGACATTTTTCATAGAGAATTAACAAATTGCTTTGTTACGTTGAGCTGCCACACTCAGGTCGTATGCATATGTAAACATTTTTTGTACTATAGATGAGTAAAACCAAGTTAACTACAAGAATTAGACTCCTTTCAGGAGAATTCTAAGATTTATCTCCTGATGAGTGCAATTTATCCAAATGTGCTCAGAGTATGTGAAAGATTATACTTAAGGTTAAGTAACAACCAAATATTTTGTAACAGAATATTTTCGTTGCGGCTCTATTTATTCAACATGGAAATGAGACTAAAAATATACTCTGTCATTTCCTTGTTGATCTTTGCATTTCTTTTCTTGCTGAACTTAATTTCTTAACCATTTTTGCATTGTTTTGATGTTGGTTCTTTGACTTCCTGCTCTTCAGCCCAGATGTACCGTCTCTAGACTAAACTCATACCTTTAGATGGTAGCTCATTGTTTAAAAAAAAATATATTTAATTTTAGAAACTGTGTGAATAAAGCAGACATTTTTTTTTCGCACAATGAACCAACAGCCAGACTTTGCTTGTTTCTACACTGGCATGCATAGCCTCAAATCAAAATGTCTGACCTCATAAATTTCAATTAAAGTCTCTATGGAGATGTGACTAAACAAACAGGCTTGACTTGGAAAATTAAAAGAAAATGTCTGTGAACACTTTGCTTAAACCCATTGGCTTCCTAACCTATTTATTCAATACACTGATCATTTTACTCGGGGCTCTGTATATTGTGGTGTGCACAGGGTATTTGTACTTGAAGCCACACGTGCTTCTCGAGAGGTTTCACAGTCCGTGAGATTAAGTAGGTTTGAATGCTACATGGTTAATTAGCATTATGGTTTGATGAGGAGGTTACATGCTCAAGTTTTGAAACATTTTTCTTGAGTCATTCGTAACTTTCGTCATTGAAGTGTAATTTCATTACAAAAACAAATGATTTCACATGAAGATGATTCTGCCTTAGATGATTTAGTAAGAGAAAACAAACTCCTGCCTGGATGAAAATCAAGGATCAAGAATGGACAAAATTCTCAACATTTGAAGTTTTGTCAAATTCAAAGTTCTTTGCACCAAATGTAGCAAATTAATGAAAGACCCAATACAAGTTGATCTTGTGTGATATAGTGAAATGGATATTTGGACAGTTGTAGGTTTTATTGGTCCATTATTTGTGCATAATTTTTATTGATGTTCTATTTGTGATGCTTTGCAAAACTTACCAGAAATTTTCAATCCATTTTGTCTATGTGTGTACACTGCCACCTGCAGGTTAACTGGATTTTTATTCACTGAGAATGCATTATTGATTGAATTGGAAATAGACATGCTGTGGAATTCTATACTGGGTTAAAATGGTTTATAAGTGATTTTATTTTGGACAAATAAATTATTTGGCAATGCTATTTGAACTCAACTAAATTTTAACATTTATTTTAATACATCATCTAAAGTTAAACTGCATCTTTAAATTTGCAAAATGTTTTTTATAATTTGTATAATTTGATGAATTTTTTAAATTTTCCACAAATGTTTTGCAATTACCTATTACATGATAAAGTAGTTTCAGCACCATTGTTCTTCAGACTTTTTACTGAAGTGGTGGCTTATAGATTGGAAATTACTGACATGACGATAAATAATATTGGTGAAGAAATGAGGGAGAATTGGAGTAGATGGTTGGTATTCATTTTAGGAGGACGTGACCAATGTGGCAAGAATGTACACTGAGACTTAGCCTTGCACCATAATTATAAATGATTTAGATGATCGGGAAAGATAAAGTAACAAACAATTTGTAGAAACTGAAAGAATGGCAACATTGCCCTTTAAATTACAGAAGTATTAATGGGAAAAGAATTGTGGTATAGATGCATGTGAGGCTATATTGTTTGAACCCTTAAAGGATTAAACAGTGTACTTTCTATGTAATTAAGGATCAAAATAAACTTGGGATCCACATACAAAGATCATAAGTATTGCCAAAAAGATTAATGCGACACTGTTCCTTGTTTCAAATTAAACATGAGGTGATAGAATTGTGCTCTAGCTACGTAAATCTTGAGTGCAGTGAGCACTTTTTGAAAGGTGTAATGCCCAGAAGTGATCATCTGGTGAATTGTGTAGCAATTATTTTAATTTAATACATGGAATTATTTTTCTAATACAAGATTTGAGGGACAAGTTACGATGCAGCCCTAGTTTCTGTAATTAGAAACATGTATCGTAAATAGAGAGAAACCTTTTCTGTTGATAGAGAGTTTTGGACTTCAGATTCCGATCTTAGATTGATTGTCAGAATACATATATGACATCACATACAACCCTGAGATTCTGTTTCCTGCAGGTGAGGCAGAACTACCTCTTATTGGTAGTGCAAACCAAAAGCTCAATGTACACATGTAAACCACAAATAAAGAAATGTAAGCAAATTGTGTAATACAGAGAGAAACATAATTAATAAAGTGCAAAAGTAAGAGTCCATAACGAGTCCCTGGTTGAGTTTGTCGTTGAGGAGTCAGATGGTAGGAGGGGGAGCAGCTATTCCTGAAACTGATGACGTGAATCTCTTTGCCGATGATAACAGTGTGTGTGCTGGGTGGTGTGGATCCTTGATGATCGCTGGTGCTCTTTGGAGAGGGTTTTGCCTGTGATTTTTCAGGGCTGTGCCCACTACCTTTTGCAGGAATTTGTGCTCAGGGATATTGGTGTCCCCACACCAGACCCAGACCGGGATGCAACCAGACTTGGGAGTCTAGTTTAAATTGACCAAGGCTATTCAGGATCGAATTGGGAAACACTTCTTTCTGAAGAGGGTTGTAAAAATCTGGAATGCTATTATTCCAATAACACTTGATGCTGAGGCAATTAATTTTCCATTAACTAAAGGAAATGAAAGGAAAAGACAGGCATGTGGAGTTAGATACTGGATCAGCCATGATTGCATTAAACAATGGGACAGGATTAAGGGCCTATTCCTTGTTTGTTTTTTTATGAGCATTTCACCATTTCAGATATATTATAAGTTTCAGTGGAAAAAATACTGGCTTATCTCAGGACACCAATGCAGACTAAAGTAATTTTGTAAGTGCTCTTTCCTTGCATGCCTGGCTCTGAAAAAGATTGTTTGAAGTAGTTAATTATACAGGTAACAAGGAAAAGCCAATATGAACAGAAAATGTTCATATATTAGTGGTTAATCTAATTTACTAAACATTGTAGTGTCTGGTGTAAAATATAAAAGTACTTTCAAAGAAGTTGAAAGGAAAAATTGTCAAATTGCGCTATGGGCTTGAAATATAGCTAGGTACCATCAGGAAGAAAAGAAAATTGTAATGACAGGGCCCACAGTTCTTGTTTCATTGCTATTGAATGGAAGTTCATTTTAAGTACTTCATTATTTTGAGCTGATCTTAAAATTAATTAATATTTGAGCATGTTTCCATTTTTTGAAAGTGGATTTTGGATGAAAGAGAAACAAGTGCTGGCTGGGTAGGTAAAATGTGTGGTTTTTTTTGTTTATTTGAAGCAATTGTTTGAGATGTTACATTTGTTAAATCCTGAGACTTGCCTGTAGAATATTTAGTAATTTGAATCTAAAGGTACCAGGACAAAATGTAAATGTCCCGTGGCACAATTTGTTGAATGTAAAAGGGAACAGAGTGCACTTTTAATTTTAAAGGTAAGATTTGTCCAGAAGAAAAATGAAAATTTGAAATAACCTCAGTTGGCCCCAGCCTCAAAGTTGCGTGGGTTATCCTTTGAAAAGGGATAAATGGATGTAAAACTGAAGAAATAAAAATGATATACCACTACCAGTCCTTAGTTCCACAGTTTCATAATTGCATTGTCTGTACCTCAATATTTTTTTAAGTATTTTTGAAAATCGTGAGGAAAAAAAAGACACAACACAAATTTATTCCTCATAGCCTATATATTCCCTTTCATAAAGCAGCTGAATTTTAAGGATTTTAAGGTACAAATTGTGCCCATGTTCGGGATGGAGCTGATTTTACCGTTCATAATTAATTTATGTTATCATGGGTAACATCACAGTGTATGAATTTTGATTTGTGAATTATAGTTTATGATCAGTGAAGTGAAAGCAAGTGGAACTAGTTTAAGTCTGAAAGAGTACCTCTAATGTCAAGTTTAGTGATTACTTCTCTTTCATTTCATTCATTTGTTGGCTTTTGTATCATGTCAGACACAAATAAAAGAGGAACTACTTTCAGAGATCATATGCTATTACATGCCCAAGTTGTAAAATCCTTTAATTCTCTGCCGTTTTTTGTACAGTTATCTTTCATACTATCTTTATTTTACTGGTTAAACATGATGGATATTCAAATACAAAATGGATAAAAAAGTTTTTAAATACTGGCTGTTAAAGTATGATATTGTTGCACATTTATAATATTTTTTGTTTTGTTGACATGATTGACCTGTTTATATGCTTAAAAATTATTCTTATTGTTCCCTTTGATTTAACACCAAGGGAGCGTCGCAAAATTTAGATCCCTTGCTCTAATCATCCATGACATGAATTCAGAATCAGAATTTATTGTCATGAACAAGTCATGAAATTCACTGTTTGCTGCAGCATTAGAGTGAAAACATTCATATTATAACCATCTTATGCCATTACTATAAAAAATAAAAATAATCGTGCACGAAAAGTAAAGCAGTGTCTTTGGTTCACTGATCATTCAGGAATCTGATGGCAGCGGGGAAGAAGCTGTCCTTGTGCCATTGATTGCTCGACTTTAGGCTCCTGTGCCTTTTCCCCAATGGTAGCAGAGTGAAGAGGGCATGGCCTGGGTGGTGGGTGGGGTCTTTGAGGATAGAGGCTGCAATTTTAAGACACCACCTCATGTGGATGTCCTCGATGGAGTGAAGTCTGGTGCCTGTGATGTCGCAGGCCGAGTTAACAACCCTCTGGAGTTTATTCTTGTCCTGAAAGTTGGTGCCTCCATACCAGACAGTGATGTGACCAGCCAGAATGCTCTCCTGCAGAAATTTACAAGAGTCTTCGGAGATATAAAGAATCTCCTCAGACAACTCATAAAGTGCAGCTGCTGGCGAGCTTTCTTTTTGATTGCATTAACATGGAGGCTCCGGGACATATCCTCAGAGATGTTGACACCCAGGAATTTGAAGTTCTTGACTCTCTCCTCTACTTGAGCTATCTATGAGGACTGGGGTCATGTTCTCCTGACTTCTTCCTGAAGTCCACAATCATCTCTTTGGTTTTGCTGACGTTGAGCGCGAGGTTGTTGTCACGCCACCATTCAATGAGCTGATCTATCTTCCTCATTGTCGTTTGTGGTTCTTCTGACAACGGTGGTGTCATCAGCAAATTTGTAGATAGCATTGGAATTGTGCCTGGCCACCTGGGTTTATAATGAATAGAGCAGAGTGTTAAGCACACATCCTTGGGGTGCCTGCGATTGACGTTGGTTTCCAGTCATACAATATTTACATTTTAATGTTCTCATCCTTATGCCCAGATATCCCGCAGCATTGCTGTCTCTAAGCTCCTCCCTCCACATTTTTTGTAACCTCCCCAGTCTGCCTTCACTTCTGGGCGTCTTATTCATCTCTTATTTTTATTTCATTAATTTTATTATCCATGTCATCCAAATCCTTGGTTCTAGAAATGCCTTCCGACACTTCTCTTTTTGACCATGAGTTCAAATAATCCCTTATGTGCGCTTAGTATCAAATTTTGTTTCACACTGCCAGAAAATATCTGAAGACATTTTAATTTATCGAATGTTGTGTTTATCCAAATTATTGTTACAGATGTGATATTTCTAGTTTATTGACAACTCTTCAATATAATTTGTTTCCTGATGATTCTGCTACGTTTGCTTTATGATTACAATGCCAGCAGGGCTGAGTTCAGCAGATCAGTGACAATGTTGAAAAAAAAGATGCGTGCACTTTGAAAATGCGATGCCATTTTATGTCCAAATCAAAGTGCTTCTGGCAAAAATTCTTCTGTGTGAAGTGTAATGATTGTTATGCATTATGAGCTGGACAGCAGCTGCATGATATAACCTGTCTGTTTCCGTCAAATCTGGATACTGGAAGTGTGCTCTTTGTGACAAGTTTTCAACATGTAGCTGAACCATTTAACTGAGTTGAGCAAAGTGAGAAGCTCGAGGGACTCAGCAGTTCAGGCAGGATCATTGTTTTGTGATTGGGAGTCTTTTTTAAAGACCTTGTCCATTTCTTCCATGGTGCATCAATTGCAATAATATAAATTAAATTACCACAATATGCTAAGACAGAAAAAGAGGCAGTAAACATGAAAGGATAGATCATAAGTATTCTGTTTCAGCTTTCAACTTTCAAGAGTGCAGGCAGATCTTTTGTGGTCCTGGAGTTACTTTGGGCTAAGGTAGTTATGGGGAGGTACAAGAGCCTGAGAACTGCAAGATAAAATCTTCCATTGAACTTGGAGGTGTTGGACGCCCACACCACCTGGCTGAAGGTAGCAAGGAGAAGCGATTGTGACTGGAGTTACGGTGGCTGACCTGCTGAGGCAGCATATCGAATAGATGTTTTTTTTCAATGAATGGAAGAGTAGATGCCTGTGATGGACTTGTCTGAGCTTGTTGCTTTCTGTTGCCTTCTGTCTTTTTGGATATTTGAGTTTCCAAACTGGGCCATGATGAAATCAGTCACTCTACTTTCCACAGTATACCTGTAGAATTTTTCAAATATATTTGATGGCATGCAAAATCTCCTCAGATTTCTTGGAAAGAAAAGGTAACATTAAATTGTACTGCTGCAAGATAATAATGTATTTAAATGTATTGAATACAGTATAATCATAAAATAAATAGTCGCAATTTTTTGGTGACTAAGTGACCACCATAAAGTACGTTCAGTGCAGGTGGATGGTTCATAAATGGAGGAATTCATAGGTGTATGAGAGAATAGGTTATAGGAAAGTAAATTGGCAAATGGGATTGATGGGTTTGCTCTGAGTGTTGGCAAAGACTTGATGGGTTAAATAAATTCCTATGTTGCAGCGCAATCTGAGAAATAAAAAGCAGGACTTTTTCATATTAATGTGCAGTTTCAAGAAGGCTTAGAAATAGCTGCCAAATCTAATAACATTTGACTGAGCCTCAAGCTTGGAAAGCTGCCAACATAATGTATGTTAAAGTGTATCATCTGAGTTGCATTTATAAATGCATAGTCCTAGGACGACAAAGCCATCTGACTTTGTCAGATGCATAAATATATTGGATATATTGGCTAATTTCTGAATGTAGCATCAATTCATGAGTATACATGCATAACAAGTTTGATTGCACAAATTTGTTCTGTTGCTTGATTCTTTGTTTAATGTTTGGAAATACTGGACAGAACTGCATTGTTAAAATTGGCCCAGGTGTCAATATATTAGCTGGATTTTATCAGTTATGATTGTTCACTCATGAGGATAATCTTGAGTGAACTTGAAGTGGCAGAATGACAAAGATCAAGTTGTATGTATGAGTAGTGGTATTAAATTAGATTTATTCTGTAGTCACACAAGTAGTTTGCTCAAGTGATGATTTTCACTTGATTGTTCATAAGTGTTTCTTGGATAAATTGTCAGTGAGGAAGTTACTGTTGACAATACTTGCAATTTGAACTGCTGCAACAAGAAGTAGCATTTTAGAGAAACATAAAATTCTAGCTGGATTGGAGATTGATAGAGCTTTGAAAAAGTTGATTGCAACCAGCTTTTTATTTTGTGGATCTCGTTTCTCAGCCTCCTTCTGGTATTCTGATTCATTCTTTGTGTTGCTACTAGTTTAAATTTCTTAATAGTGAAATAGTGTCCCATGACAAAAAGGTAAACGTCCTTGCACTGGAGTACCACTATAATAATAATTTAAACATGAATGGTAATAAATGATGGAATTACTGCCTGATGCCTTGTTGCCAGTGTGAGTGGAGCAGAGCCCTCAGATCAAATTACTGTCATGAGTTCTGCCAACTGTTGGCTAAATTTTATGAAAATATATTTCTTTAAAGTTTATGCTACTGATGGGAGATGCTCACCTGTCTCCTCATGACAATTCAAAAATCAATAAAGAAGAAATCGCAGGCAACTTGCTCAGTTTCTGTGGTCCATCTTTTGGTGTTGATGCCATGAATTCCAGTTTTTGCTTCTGTACCGTTTTGGTTCTTTTTGTGTGAAACTACTTTTTGAAAGCATCGTCGTTTCTATTGCTGAACCCAAATAAAGTGTTGAAGTTTTGTGTGAGCAAACAACATTATCTTTCTTTTCAGCCACATGAACCAAGTTGAAATTATAAAAAACTACTATTTGCCAGCATGAAAATTGTTTTTCATGGCTTTGCCATCCCCAGTTAAATTTCCTTATTAATCACAATAACTTTAATCAACAAGAGCTCGAATGACAGGGATATAGTGTTAATTTTATTGTTTTTCAGTTCTTTTAACCTGAAGTGATGAGTTTCAGCTTCCAATTTTTGAAAAATGTACATACATTATGGTCAATTAATGTTTCTTGAACTTCAGAATGTTTGATGCTACTGAAGGAGCAATGATTCATTCGAGAGGTACTTTCTCTGATGTCACCAGAAAACACTTCTTAGGCACACTATCCCTTTAAACTTTGAAAGTTGATCATTTTCTTTCTTTACGTGCATGTTCATTGAAGGGGGTGGCATGGTTGGCATAGCGATTAGTGCAGCTCCTTTAGCACCAGCAATCGTGACTGGGATTCGTATCCCATGCTGTCAAAAAGGAGTTTGTGCATTCTCCCTATGTCTTCGTGGTTTTTCTCCGGGGACTTTGGTTACCTCTCACCATTCGAAAGATACCAAGGGTGTAAGATAAAATTGGGAAGCATGAACTCATGGAGCGAAATGGCCTGTTACCGTCTCTTACACACCCACCCACCCACCCACACACACACACACACACACACACACACACACACACACACACACATACACACACATACACACACATACACACACACACACACACACACACACACATACACACACACACACACACACACTCCCCTACTTCTTTCTGCTACCAAGGCACTTGACAGTCCATTTTTCAATTTTTCACCAACAATCTTTGGGAGGATTATTCAAAGTTCATGTTTTAAAAAAAAATACTGATGCTGAAGAAACCCATTGGCACACATTGATGCTTGTTATCCAGGACCTACACCATGCTATTGCCAATATGTTTTATTCCAGTCAAAAGACTATGCTTTAAAGTAGTCATTAGTGGTCAATAAGTTTACATTTCCTTTGCCTGACCCCATTTTAGATTTGTTGCAAGAGTTGTCCAAAAAAAATTACAGCGTGTGATTACTCTTTAATAAAATTACCTCTGACATACATTGTTGCAAATAAAATGAAGGCAGATTGTTAATTAAGTTATTGTAACTGTTTTATACACTGAAACATTTTTTGTGTTGTAAATCTTCAAGATGATTAATGAAATATAGCCTTTATTTTGCTAAATTATTATTAATTGACAGTTTAGGGATGTTAATACTTTTTTTTTTGCAGACCCTAATCATGAAGGTGCAGCCGAGGGAATTGAAAATATGGCTGATGCTGTCACACATGCCCGCTTTGTGGGCACAGACCCAGCAAGTGATGAGGTTGTCCTGATGAAAATTTTGCAGGTAATTCTGTCTGCGGTTACGATAAAGAAAAACAGCGGAACCAATTAGTTACTGGTATTAAAATGAAATCTGGTTTCTTGGCCAGTAATTAGAGTAATGATGTATTCAATTTCATTCAAATCCATGTGGGAATTCTATGTTTTGGCTTCAGGATTTCTCCTTTGTCTCTGTTATGAACCAGGGGATTACATAGGACTCTGTTATTCTGATTAATTCCTTCTCTTGTCCCCAATTTACTTTAAATCTTTTTGGCAAATTGTTCCTTTGCTCTTCTCATAAGATTCTTGGCCACAGTAAATTCCATACCTCAGCCATTTGCTTGTTATTCTAAATATTGTAATAAGTGATAGAAGAATGTTTGAAACGGGTGCATCATACTATACATGGCATGTCATCAGTTGATGGTTAACATGTAGGGGTAGATCACTGTGAGTCTGGGCCACAGGCTGGAGTGGCAGCCTGTGCTGTCAGCAATTAACCTGATCTGAATGTAGAGCACAGTCTTGTTGGTCTTGGCACACCTGAATCAGGTGGGTGAATCTCAGTTACAACTAAGCTTAATGCAACATGGTGCAGAGATCTTGGTTTTTGAATGGCCTGACATTTGTACTAAAAGTGTTGGAATGATTGAGGGCCAATGGGATTTTTACTTTTGTTCCTTTGCTTTGATTCTTAGCAGAGATGCAAAAGTTATTTTTCATACCTTCTCAATTGTCTGGGTTTAGACTAGTGCACAATATAGAATAGAGAGATATAATTTCTCTTAGAGTCTGATGACTTTTATAATTTCAGTGTCTTTCTCGTTAAAATTAATGTAAGTAATAAAAAAACCATTGCTTTTTAATTATTCCAATACATTATCAATAAAGTAATATTCCAAAACCTTACTTGACCTTGAGCTCTAGTGGTGCAGCAGTTGGTGCTGTTGTCTCCTAGTTCCATGGGATTCTGGCCTTGGATGCTATCCACGTTTCACTTTGTAGTATCCTCTCATCATCCAAGGGCATTTAAGTGGATTAATTGGCTACTGTAAATTATTCTTAGTTGCAGTAACAATCTCTGGGAATTGATGGTAATACATGAAAGAAGAAATTGCAGGTCTGTTGGGAAATAAAGAGACCACGAATGTAAATAATAGAATTACTTCCTTGTACATTGACATGGACCAGATGGACAAAGTGATGATCTTCTGGTTGCGATAAGTACATTTGACATGTCCAAAACAAAGGTGACTGGAGAACCTCAAAAAGGCTTGTAGCACTTGTTTCTGGTCCAGGAACAGAGCATAGTGCCAGCCTTAGATTTGTATCAGCTCTATGTAGATCTTGGACATACATTCTTTTGGAACACTGGAGGTTGTGAAAATTTGTACTAATAGTGGTAGAAACATTGAAGGCCATTGAGATTTTAACTTTTGTTCCTTTGCTTTGATTCTTAGCAGAGATGCATAGGTTATTTTTCATACCTTCTGAATGTCTGGGTTTAGGCTAGTGAGCAGTGTCGAATAGAAAACAAAAGTTGAGTCTTTTGCCATTTATATTGAACATAAATATTAATGAATGGTAGTTTTAAAGTTCAGTATTTCAGCTTTTGACTGAAAATGCTTCAAAAAATATTAGAGAATTGTTTGTATTTAGGAATGCAAGTTTAATATTTTTTTGAAAGGTGCTGTAAAGGTTTTCTGTTATTTCCCCTCAAATATATTGTAACTTTTTGCAACCACTCAATCAGACTGATATAATCTTGAGGCAATAATCATATGTAGGCAGGAATCACTAAATTGAAAATAAATGATCAAAAACTTTGAAATAGATGTATGGTTTTGATGATGAGCTTTGACAGAAGGTTTGCAAAATCAATTCCGATTGACCTGTGAATTATTTTCAATACTTTTGACAAGATAAGTAATTCAGAATTCTTAAATTCAACATCTGGTTTTTCTTTCTCTAAAGGATGTATGGAAGCATTAACATTTTACTCTGTCATGTCTTTTAGGTCTTGAGAACCTTACTCCTTACCCCTGTTGGAGCTCACCTCACCAATGAATCAGTTTGTGAAATTATGCAGTCATGTTTTCGAATATGCTTCGAAATGAGGCTCAGTGGTGAGTCTTTCTTAGCTCTATGCTTAGTTTTTAATGCCTTTTAGACTTTTGACATTCTTGCTTTTGGTCACTGAGAAATTAATCAGCATCTCTACTGGATCACACATGCAGTACATTGAACATTTTTTTGGTCTAGTTTTGGTTTTTAGTTATTTAAATCTGCATAGTTTATGAATAGCTCTACCATTGACATTTAGAAATACTTAAAAAAACTTGAAGCAAATGGGAGACTCAAAAGTTGTTGCAATGTTTGGTGAAGGGGTTTTGTGATACTTATTACAGCATGTAAGGAGGCCATTTGGTCCACGCCAGCTTCCAAAAAAAAAACAAACCCACGTGTCGTGGACTGACAACTTGGAGCTTGCTCTGTTTTTCCTTTTGGGTGAGGCCAACAGTTCAGATTTCAGATTTATTGTCAGAGTACATAAATGTCATCACAGACAACCCTGAGAATTCATTTCTTGTGGGCAAGGCAATATTACCACTTATTGGTAGTGCAAAAAAAGTTGTACTCAATGTATACGTGTAAATAAATAAAGAAATGTAAATAAATAAAGAAATTGACTATGCAATACAGATAGAAAAAAAAATCAATGAAGTGCAAAAGTAAGAGTTCTTCGATGAGTCCCTGAATGAGTTTGTTGTTGAGGAGTCTGATGGTGGAGGGGTAGCAGCTGTTCTCAATATGTGGAACCTAAACCTGATGGTAGCAGCAAGAACGGAGCATGTGCTGGGTAATGTGGATCTTGATCATTGCTGTTATTCTCCCGATGGCAGCATTCCCTGTATATGTTCTCGCTGGCGGTGAGGGTTTTGCATGTGATGTCCTAGGTTGTATCCACTACATTTTGCAGAGTTTATCCTGAGGGGTATTGATGTCCACATACCAGACCATGATGCAGCTGGTTGGCTCACTTTTCACCTCACATCTGTAGAAATTTGCCAGGGTTTCTGATGACATACCAAACTTCTACAAACTCCTGAAGAAATTAAGGCACTGACTAGCTTTATTCTTGATGCCATTAGTGTGTTGGGTCCAGGAAATATCTGCCGATATGGTGACAAGTTTGGGAGTATACCTGCAAAATAGTCATGAATTATTTTGCTTAAATGCAATTTGTTATTGGTAATATGTGGTTTCCTTTACAGTGAGGATTCAGATTGAGGTCAAAACCCGGATAAGGATCTGTAGAGTGGTGTACATTATTTTGTGTTACTTGAAGTTTGGCTTAAAAGAATATTCTATCACTTTTTCTTAAAATAACTCACAAAAGTGGGAAAAAAACTACAGTTTAAAATAAGATAGTATATGGTTCATATGTATTTGTGATATTTTTAAATGTTTTAATTAAAGAATTAGAAAATCGCAGAATGTTACCCCACTATTCAAGAAGGGAGAGAGGCACCAGAATGGAAATTATAGAGCAATTAGCCTGATGTCAGTGGTTGGGAAGATGTTGGAGTCCATAGTAAAGGATGAGGTTATGGCGTACTTGATGACAGGATAGGCTAAAGCAGCATGGTTTCCTTAAGGGAAACCATTGCTTGACAAACTTATTGAAATTCTTTGAGGAAGTGCTGGCTGGATAAGGGAGGATGTAGTGTATTTGGATTTTCAGATGGAAAACCATGGTTAAGGAAACCATGCTGCTAATTGAACTCTTCATATCTAGAATGAACATTTCTTCACTTAATTTTTTTCATGGAAGTTTTGAGATGAGTGCTAAATACTTTGTATTTCATCAGTGTTTGATTTTTATACATTGTCTATTGGAGCTGTATCGGTAATTGATATGCGTTCAGAAATTTGTATGCTTCACATCATAGCAGTAAAAGGGCATTTTGTGCTCTGAAGTGATAAACAGACAGCTGCTCACAATGGCTGACAGTGCTCTAGTGCCATCTTCCTTCTGTTTGTGTCAGACAAATGCATTGAGTTTAATTTAAAATGGTTTAATAAGCTCTGCTTAATCCTTAGTAAACAAAACTAGGAGGGAGGTCTACTTGTTGGAGCCTCTTGATAATATCACAATGCTTAATGACACCTGTGTTATTTGTTTTTTTTTCTCTCTCTGCAGAGTTATTGAGGAAATCTGCTGAACACACACTGGTCGACATGGTACAGCTGCTGTTCTCAAGGTAGAAATAGCGAGATTAACCTGTCATGGTTCTCCTTTGGGCCCAGCCAAGGGCAACTATCTTGTGTCAAAAAAGAGGCTTTATCATTGTTTTGATTTGAACAGTGCAAATATGAATTTTTTATTGATCTCAAGATTTTTATATTTTCATTTGAACAGTAGTACAGCAGATACCCTAAAATAGGGCTGCTCAGGGATTGGGTCGGTCCAGATTTTCAAATTTTTCTGTTTCTCAGGCAGTACTTTTTAAATTCAAATTTAAGGAGGAATAAAGAGATGAACATGTAAATTTTGATAGTTTATTCATTAGCAAATACAGCACGTTTCATTTATCAAAACGAACAGTTTTGAAGAAAAATAAAGTCAACTTGACAACAAAAAAGTGTGTAATGCTTGAAATTAAGTTTAAAAATGAACATACACAAGGAAAATATAGTATGCAAATGAAATTCTTTGTGATAGATTATCTGTATTAAACATGGTTGCTTTTTGCCACTGTGAATCTGTGGCACTAACGCATACATGCAAATATGCACACAAAAGCTTGCTAAATTTAAAAAAAAAGAATTTTAGAAAAGCCTGGATTCTCGGGTGGTCCAGATTTATGACATCTGGATTTTTGGACTTGTACATCTTTGTCAAATATTTGTATAATTTGGAATCAAGTATTTTTCCTCTTGAAATTGGTGTGAAGGGATTTGAGGATCCATTGGGTGTGATTTGGAAATACATTTTGAGCATTCAATTCTGTTTGGAATTGCTCTTTTTATTTAGAAGTATTTGTATCACCATAGTCTTTTCCGATCATAGAACTTCGCCATCTTCCAATGTTGTCTTTACATTGCCCCTTCCATTTCACTAGTTGAACAGACAGGCAGCATTTCTGTCTACTAGATTACTCAGCCATCTATTTCGGGTGTGTACTGGTATTGGGTTAATTCGCCCTCTGACACGATGGCTTATATATGTATGAGCAATTAAGATGACATTAATGGATTGAATGGACACAGGTATTTTTGTCTGTTCAAAGTGGCTGCCTAATTTATTCAAAGCACGATAAACCCAGCAACTTAACCTTCATTCCCAGGATCAGCTGGGGTAAGCCATATATCTCCGCAACTCATTCTTGGTCTTAAATTTAACTTTCTATGTTAATTGTGGCAGAATTTGACACTGTTGCATTGTCCCCGTTGCACACCAAGATGACCATCTGGAGTGCGACTTAGCATGCTCGTGACCAAGTGGATATAGAATTGCCTGCACTGTGCATTTGATATAGCTACTGGCCAGTGGATCCTCCCAGCTCTTTTATATGATGTTTCATCCAACACAAATTGGATGCCATTTTTCCAGATACACTGTAATTTCACGTCCACTGCAAGTAATACATTTGATGTTGAAGTGCAAGAATTTGATTTGCAATTCAGATTTTGTCCATTGTGATTACCTATCCACAGTATCAGCTACACTTTGCCTCCCTCTGGGATTTTTCTCTGTCTGGTGGAGAAGTGTCTCCTTTTGGGGTCTCAAAAAATAAGAGCAAGGTTTTTCATGTTACTCTTCTTTGCAGGACAATTGCCTCATGCCAGTGAACTTGTTCCTGTGAAATTTTTTGTGTACATAAAGAAAATTGAATTGTTTTCCATAAAATGTTGCATGCACACTGTCAATTAGATAATGAAAGAAGTAAAACACAGAAGTCTGCAGACACAGTGGTTGAAATAAAAACAAAATGCTGGGGAATCTCAGCAGGTCAAACAGAGTACTTTATATAGCAATATACTTTATATAATAATCTTTCAGGCTTGAACCCTTCATCAAGGTATTGTTACAGAGTTCTGTGTTGTGTATTGGCCTATGTGTTATGTGGTTTTATGTTAAAAAGTGACAGTTTGCCTTTAAGAGCCAAGGTGAAGGTGGACTGCTGAGAGAGTGGGAGACGGACTGAGCATGTGCAGAAAATGATCTAAAAATTTCTGGACTTGGACGATAAACCACCACTGGGGGTGCTGTGGAGTGGAAGGTGGCCCAGAGCATGAGTCATGGTCTGGAGGACAGTTTAGAATGTTGGGATTTCAAAAAGGATGAACATTCCGAAGGCAGTCAGAAGGATCTAGACCAGGCCAGTTGGTTCCTCTCTCTGCAAGCAACACAAGACAACTTTGAATTTTGTGCTCTCTCTCTCTCTCTCTCTCTCTCTCTCTCTCTCTCTCTTCTCTCTCTCTTCTCTCTCAAAGATCTTTTGACTTCGGTTTACCAAACAAACTGAATTTTGTTTATGATCTTTGCTTCTGTTGAGATCAAAGTTTTTGTGAGTTTTGTGTGTTTTGTGCTTCTTTTATGTCTAAATTTTTCTGTGGGCTGGTTGGAAATCTAACAGACTTTGATTACGTATGTAATATTTAGGCTGGGGAATTTATTAGTTTTACACTGTTATAGAAATTTGCATAGTAACCAGTGGGCATTGTTATAAAGGGGGGGTTTTTGAATTAAAGTTTGAAGGTGAATTTTTTTGTTAATAAAGTAATTGTTCATCTTTACCCCTGTGTGATATGCCTTCTTTGTGATTGCTGCTTTGATCTTGTAACAGTATGGACAAAATGTGGGCAGGGGCTTGAACAAAATGGTGGGGGGATGGAATGGCATGGGGAAATTTGGTTTATATTAGTTCAGCTTTCTAAGATTTTTCTCCATGTGATCAGATATTTCACTTTTTTGAGATATGTAGATAATATTTCTAATTATGATTTGATGTTAAATATGTGAGAAGAAGCTGACTTTTTAGCTGAGAAACAACTGTTAGTGGATCACTGATTCGAGTAGATTTTCAGTTCTGTCCATTTTCTCTTATATAAACTTGTTTCTTTACTGCATAATTTAGCAGTGTGTATTTTCGATGACTAAATCTCTTGTCTACTTCATTCTTCCTCTTGCTGTGTTTCACTGTTCACTTAAGGCAGGAGTATTTTTATTACAAAGGAACTCAGCTCCTCAGCTTTACTGTTGAAGGAATCTAAAACTGGAAAAGTAGTTTCTGAATTCTAAGATCCGGCTCCTGATTTCTTGCTGAACATTCAACCTGATGGCATTAATCACAATTTCTCTGGCTTTTGTTAAAGTCACCACCAACCACCCCCCATCCCCCCCACCACTCCCCCTCATTTCTTTCCCCCGTTGCCTTCCCCAACCTCTGTCTCTCCCTTCTCCCCTTTTGTTGGTCTGGATTCCTCCCCCAGCTAGCACTGTCTGAATTCTGAGATTTCCTGCTTTTGGCTCATTCTGCTTCTTCCTTGAAGAAGGGCTCAGGCCTGAAATGTCGGCAATAGATCTTTGTCTCCTGAAAAAAAAACACAATGAAAGACGGGCTGAGTTCCTCCAGAGTGTTTTTTACCTCAACCACAGCATCTGCAGATTTTTGTGTTTCACTCTGAACAATCTACTTAACAAGTGTTGCCTGAGGGGTCAGCTTCAGGGCAATTTTCCAAATTTCACCTGCATGCAATGAAAATGTGCTTCATTTACAAAAGGAATTGTGCCATTTGTTAAAATTTAGTGACTTGCTTAGGCATGTATTGAGAATTTTTATACTGATGTATATTTATGGCTGTGCTACATTCCTTAGAGCAGCATTTTTCATGCAACATGTGGTGGGCTCTCATGGTAATCTGGGTATGGGAAATGATGCCATTATTATGTTTAGTATACTAGTTAAGGTGTAATCTTTAAAGAATTACAATTATCCTTCAGTACATAATCATGACTGAAGAAACACATTAGAAATGGGAGCCCTTGGTGATGTGGCTATGATTTTTAACATCGGACGATCTTGCTGAATAATTTCACTCTTGATGCTTCACTGAATTCTTATCATATAGTATGAAAACAACCCCTTTGGCTCAACCTGTCCATGCTGATCAAGACCTGGATACTAATCCCATTTGCCTGCAATTTGGTCAACATTTTTCATCCATGTATCTGCCTTTTAAATATTGTAATTGTACCTGGCACTACCACCTCCTCTGCCAGTTCATTCCATATACCTACCACCTTCTGTGGAAAAAAACTTGTCCCTTGGATGCCATTAAAATATTTTCCCTTCCATTGTAAATCATTGCCCTCCCACTGTAAATCAATGCCCTCTAGTTGAGACTCCCTGACCTTAGAAAAAAGACTGTGACTATCCACTCTATAATTGACTTTCATAATTTTGTAAACATCCATAAGGTCATCCCTGTGTCTCCTTTTCTCCAGGGAAAACAGACCTAGCCTATTGTTTTATCCACCCTCTCTCGCTCGACTTTTTCCTTCCTATAGTTTGGTAACCAGAACAACATATGTGGTCTTGCCTACAATTTGTGCAACTGTAACTTGACACCTCAGGTCCTGTACTTTTTAAACTAAAGTAAGCAAGCCTGCTGCACACCTTCATCACTCTAATGTACTTTGAGTGTTTTAACCCCAAGATCTCTTCGTTAGGTGTTGGGGTTGCTCAAACTGGTGCTTATTTAGGAAATTATTTTGTTTGTTCATATGGCAACTCTTGTAACTACTGTTTCCGGCTCAAGATGTATTAGCACGTTGCCGACGTTCCATAACAGAAATAACACTTTAGCTCAGGGTATGAATAAAAAGAAAAATAATTGTGACTTACAAGAAGAGTACTGCAATAATCATGGCTGATTTTAAATTTCATATAGATTGCACAAATTAAATTGACAAATGTAGCCTTGTGGACAAATTTATAGAGCAGTGGTTTTCAACCTTTCTCCCCCCCCCACTTACATACCACCTTAAGTAATCCCTTACTAACCACAGAGCACCTTTGGCATTTTAGATGGGATTCAGAAAAGCTTCCTTCAGCAATATCTAGAGGGTCCCACATGGGGAGGGGAAATTATCAAGGGCAAGTGGATGAAGTATTTGTGGATGAGCCTTTGGGCCCAGCAAATATTGTTCTGATTGTTGTCGAGAGAGTCTTATGAAGTTGAAGAACAAGAGCACAATTATAGAGTATAGAAATGCAAAAATAAATCAAATAGTACCAAGCTAATTTTTAATTACTGAGTTTCACATTTAAAAGCTGCATACTCTTTAGTTTCGTTGTGAAATGGGGCTGCAGTTAGTAGAGCTGTTGACTCAAGATTTAAGCCTGCTCTTCTCCCATGCTGTCTGTGTGGAGTTTGCACATCCCTCCCTCTGACCATGTGCTCCAGTAACACGTCTCCCATATCAAACAAAGGTATACGAGCTAGTTTTATTGGTATTTGAAATGAATGGCTAAACCTGATTGTAGATAAATCTCTTCAAAAACATTTTTTATTTCTTCCATGTAACATGCTTGCCTTCAGAGTGTGAAATGCTTTGTTGTTTTCTCTTTAATCTTGAGAAGGCTTATTGTTTTAACTGGTTCAGGATTATCTTTCTGTTCACTCATCAGTTATCTTTGTACTTCATGCTAGTAAAATTAATGCCTGTAGCATATGCAGTGCAAACATAGAATTGGCTAAGTCATAGAAAGTGCTTGTGGTAAATGGCTGGTTTTGAACTGTTAAGAATAGTGTTCCTTGAGTTTAGAAGATGAACCATGGCTGTGTCATTGCAATATACAGGGCATAATTTAATGGTTTTCAGATGGCAATAAATCTGGAAGAATGATAGGCAATGAGGAGGATAATGATAGGCTGCAGGAATGGTCTGACGCATAGCAGATGATATTCTACCCTGTTTACGTGTGACGCGATGCATTTTAGATGGAAGAAAGAAGCAACCCCAATTCTAATGTGGCTTCAATGAAAACAAGAACTGGGAATGTTTGTTCATAAATCTTTGGAAACATTGGAGGGGTTTCAAAAAATTAAAGATTTGGATGAAATAGAGGGGATGTCTCTGGTAGCAGAAAGGGGGCACATATTGAAAGGGATCAGCAAAAATAGAAGGCAATGTGACAAATAATGTAATAAATGAAATCCAGAATTCATTAATTGTGGTGTAGAGATCGAAATAGAGATCTGATGAGATTGAATAGTAACAAAAACTATTGCGGATAAGGGGAAAAATGAAAACGTGGGATGACTTGGATTGATTTTCAAATGAACCATTGCATATTGATGCGATGAATTGCTTCTGTTGACATTGCACTAAATCATAGGTCTCAACTTGTATAAAGTATGAGACAAAATGGATCTTAATTTCAGAAATTGACCTCTTAAGCTTTTCTTTGGTACTTTCTAACATTTATTAATCTTCTGTAGGTTACCTCAATTTAAAGAAGAAGCCAAGAGTTTTGTGGGAACCAGTATGAAGAAGGTAGACTGACACTTTATTTTCCAGTGAATCCATTTGCTTAAATAGAGTTGTGTGTTTAATTTACTTTACCCTACTTTTCCATGTTTTCTTTGCTTTTGTGCATTACAATTTTATTTTAACTGCTTTGTGCCTAGCAATGCTTATTTAATGTTTCTCAATTAGGTCAGAATTTTAAATTAAACCATTTGAAAGGTTGCATTGACTAAATCATTATTTGACAGGAAGTTAAGGACTGAATGTTCTTTTGGAAATTTCCCAATCTATTGAGAGGACCCTTTTTTTAATTGGTGAAAGGTCATTTGCACAGTTTAATAATTTGCTTGTGCATCCACTTGCATCACTTACTTTCCCCACTTCAGAAAAAATTTGTCAAAGTAAATGTGAAAGTGCTTCATAGAAGATTAATCTCCATTATTCTTATTGCAATGAAAAATTGCAGAAGCTAGAAATATGAAACAAAAACAGAACTCAGTAGATCATGCAGGAATTTTGGAGAGAGAAATGGAGTCAAGTGTTTTGGTCAATGAACCTTCACGGATGTGGAGACTTGAGAAAGCAGCTTTTAAATTGCAGGGAAGGGGAGCCTGCAGAGACAAAAGGGATAATCTGTGACTAGGTTGAGACGAAGGTTGTCCAGGGAAAGTAAGATTTTGATGTTGCCTAGTTAATAGATTAATGAAAAAACACACAAATGCTGGAGAAACTCAGCAGATCAAACAGTGCCTTTATGTAGCAAAGGTAAAGATACATCACTAATTTTTTCACTTAACCACGATGTCAACAGAATCCTGTGTTTTACCCCCACCTAATAGATTAATACAGTCAAAGAAAGTAAAAGAATGAAAGATTGAAAGTCTAGCGACTGCATTGTCTCCTCTGTGTTATTTCCTCTACATCAGTGATACTAAATGCATATTGAGTGATCGCTTCTCCAAATACTGATTCTCTAGAGTTGAAGCATGGAGTATTTGGTAGCTAACCACTTCATCTTTCTCAACCATTCCTACCCATTGTTTGGGTGAGGCCAAATGTAAACATGGGACAACACATCAAGTTAATCTTGGACAGCGTTAAACCTAATTGCAGCATCATCGATTTTTTGGTACCCCCACCTCTATCTGTTTGTACCATTTTAATCTCTTGATCTACTCCTGTTGCTATAGACGGTCCCTGGGTTAAAAACCCAGGTCTGTTTTTAATTCAGATTTGTATCCAAGTTGGAACAGGTACATTCAGTTCTTATTTAGTGTTAGTTAATCAAATGTTTATCTTAGTATATAGTAGATATTTACATTTAAATACCTATAAAACACTTCCCAATGCACTAAAACAGCTAAACAGCTTAAACTTAATAATACAGTACATAATAATAAAAGTAACTACATAAGATCATGATTAAAAGAAAACACTCACAGGAGAAGATGATAGAGAGATGGCTACTCTCTCGTGATGTTGGGCATTGGCAGCGCCCCTGACCCCACTGCCCTCCCGCATCTTTGCTCCTTTTGATCAGCACCTGGCTCCTTTGCTTGCACCTCTTCCCTCCACCTTGTTTGCTCCCTCTCTCCCTGCTGGGTGATGGCAGCATTTCATGAGAGTATCCTACAGCTTAACCACACTCAAACCGGACGTTCAAGGCATTCTACTTCTGTTTGGGCTTCTTGGTACGTAAGTGTGAGTTGTTTGTAAATAGGGCATTTTCAACCTGAGGACCTGTATTTGTCTTTTAATGATCTCCCCTTACTGCTCAGTGGTTGCACTCTCTCCCACCTTCTGTCTAGTACCTAATAACCTCTCGGCCCTTCCCCAGCTTCTTTCTCATTTCATGCCTGTAATCTAACTTTAGTCTTGATAAAAGGTCCTAACTTCAAACATTGACTGACCATTTCTGCACATGGCTGACCCACTGAGTTCCTTGAGCAGCTCACTGTTTGCTCAAGATTCCAGAATCTGCAATTTTTGGGTTTCTGTTGATGCAGAACACAGTAGTTGCTGGAAGTCTGAAACAAGACAGAATATTGGAAGCACCCAGCAGATCAGGTGCCATTATTGTCCTCTCAGGTTCAGGTGTATGCAATTGTATAGAAATGTTGTTTTGCTCTTGCCAATTCTTGATTTCAAGTTTGAGTTGTTGGTACAGTGATTGTACAAAAGACATATAGAGAAACACATAGCTATTCACTCTCTGTGGTCGAGAATGTTTATGTTATCCTAGTTGATTTGGTTTGCATTAGCAGAACATCTTGAGACATCTTAAGAATTCGAAGTTGACTTTTGTGTTGGCATTTCCATTACTGCCTGTTCAGAGCTGAAAACTCAGCTGCAGCATTTCCTTTTTAATTGTGCATCACTTGATATTGGCACTTTACATTTCTGAAAACCTTAGCTACATTTACCATTTACATCTTTAAACATTTCATCACCAAGTAAGCAATGAGTAATTGCAGCACAAGAGCATCTCCATCCTGTTTACTCGATTTCTCCACACATTTTCTTTCTTTTCCTCTCTGCCTGTTTTTTTTCTTGGTCAGTTTCTCACCTGCACGTGTGCCTTCTCTTCCTATTCCAGAGAAAGATCCATGATTGCCATGTTAATGTAATGCTTCCACTTACCAAAAAAACAGCATCCAGAACTACAACTCTAACTGCCCAATCCTGGCTGATGTTTATTTCATTGTTAATGAACCAAGCATATTCGACTCCTGGCAGAATCTGCCCATCTCTGGCACAATTGTCCTTCCTGTTTCCACCTCAAGAACAGCTTTAGAATATAAATCATGCTACCCAATTCATTTGTGAAATGAAGTTTCTATTGCATATTTTCTGTTTTTATCCTTTTGGCATGCTATCTGTTTTTTGATTCCTAAAAATAATATTTTTTTTAATGTGAAGACCATCGAGGTGTAAATTGTAGTTGCATCAGTACTACAAACAAACTCACCACTATTTCTATCCTTCACAAAATATGGCACAAATATTTTGTTTTCAACAAAGCATCTGACTTGCCAATGAATAGCAAATATATGGTTGGTGTCGCCGTTACAATGCCAGTGACCCAGGTTTGAATCCTGCACTGTCTGTAAAGAGTTTGTACGTTCTCCCCATGTCTTTGTAGGCTTCCTCTAGGTGCTCAGGTTTTCTCCCATGTTCATAAAAGGTTGATTGGTCACATGAGTGTATTTGGACAATGCGGACTCATTGGTCATAAGGACCTGTTACTGTTCTGTATTTCTAAATTAAATTAAAATTAAAAATGCCACTTTTTAGCTGAATGGATAAGCATGCAGAAAACTTTAGTGGTTTTGGTGCATGTGTAAGATGTCATGAACACTGGAATAATATTCTATCTCTTCCCTGTGAAGATCAGAATACACAGCTTCTGTAAACAACATGCTTTTCGGCAGTACAGAAATGTATACGCAGAAATGTAATACTTTTTCTGCAAATAAATATTTGTTCAATTTCCCATTAAAACTTTTTGATAATGTTGAAATATAGTTAATTAGTCATTTGAAATAAAGTTGTAGGTTTTGTAATCTTTGAAATTATTAAGTCTTTGATTATGTTGCATGGTTTGCTTCAAGTACTGCATGAGGTGGTGGTCATTTTTTTTTCCAAGTGAATTTTGGTTAAATGGACATTCCAAGGCATGATATTTGTCTTAATGTTCATTTATAATGAGGATCTTTAGTTTCATTTTCACATATTGAATTATGAAATGTAGTGTAAAGTTTAATTGAGATTTTTTTTAAAATCCCTTTATCACGATATTTTGTTCTTTTTTAATTTACTGTTTACTGGCAACTGCAATTTTTTCCCCCTTGAGGCTTACACTATCAGTTGGAAAAACAAACGAGTGCAGGTAAGGATATTGGACTGCTGCAAATGATCTTGTAGGAAAGAACGTTACCAAAGTATTAATTCTGTTTACACTATGATGTAAGTGAATTGGGTGCTGAATAGCCATTATTTCATGTTCTTTAAAATTTGCCATCGTTATGATAAAAAGATTTTTAAAAAGTTTGTCAAATGCAGAAGGTAAAAATTGTAATATATATGCAATACATTCCGTCTGATCTTTGACCATCTCCCTATCAAGCAATTGATGAGTTAATTGATAAACACAGGTTTATTCCAAAGCATCAGATGCTAGTCACTTGAAACTATCAATGGTTGCACATCAGATTTCATTCCAAACGATATCATATAGATAGAAGGCATTTCTTTGCAGTTGCTCTATCACATGTCAACTAATTAGACTTTTAGAATATTTTGAAATATACAACAGACAGGTTTGATTTTTGCATGATGCATATTTAGAAGATTCTGTGAATGTGTATAATCCTTTACGATTGGACTTGAACGGAGGTCTTGCATTTTCTCTTTCAAATCTGGATTACAATGTACAAAAAAAATACTTAAGATGCAAATGAAGTTGGGCATAATACAAATATTAAAATAGCAAAGACAATACTTTACAAAGAATACTGTTAAAAATTTGGTTGCAAGCAGCATGAAGGTTATTGTAAGCTTTCAAACGAAGCAAGATACTAAAAGGTGTTTTCTTTTAAACTTTTTTCACATTGGCAGTTAAAGTTGAAGCTAATACAAAATTGTTATTGCTGCTGAATTTTTTGGGGAATATTTTAAGCAAGAGAGAACTTCACAGAAATTAGTACAAAATGGAACATGCACTGAAGGTGAATGTGCTTTTGGAAATGTAGCCTTTCCAATTGCATTGACAGTTGAACAAGCAGAAAAGACCATTCTCTTCATGTGACCGACATAATTACTTCTCGCTTCACAATATGCCAGTGAGGGATTTTCAATATATTAATTTACTGATTACAGTTTCCTTTCTCTTGTATTGTGCAAAAGAGTGAATGTTAATGCTATCAATGCTTTTACCATGTAAGTAGAAGAATGGTTAATGCTTCAGAATATATTTTTAATCTCTACTAAATCATCTGAATCTTCGGATGTTGCCATTTTCTGATATTTACATGATTTCTTAAAAAAAATCCTTTGCCATTTAACACAACACCTTTAATGTAGAATGTTTTGTGTGTCAAATTAATAGTTTCATAATCTATCATAGTACTCTATTTTTGGCATCATTGAACGAATGGGCTTTCTTGGAACCAATTAAAATGGAAAATTCTGCCTTTCCACCCAAATTTTCTTCAAAGCTATAGCTTGTAAAGGGATCTTCATTGGCTTGGTTCTGTGTAACAACATTCTGTCTCTGATTTCTTGATTTTTTTTCCATATTGGGATGGTGTTGAATAATTATCTGCAGGAGTCGGCCTTTTGGTCTCTTGAGTCTGCTGGATCAGTGATTCCTCATCCTTCAGCTCCACTTTCTGCACTTCCTATATCCCTTGAATCTCTGAAATTTAAAATTTATTTAAATTTAGACATGCAGCAGAGTTACAGACTATTTTGACGCACGAGTCCGTGCTGTCCAATTTACAGTCAATTAACCTACACCCCTGGAACGTTTCAAACAGAGAGAGGAAATTGGAGTCCCCAGGGAAAACCCATGCAGTTACGAAGAGAACGTTCCAACTGCTTACAGACAGCACAGGATTCGAACCCCAGTCCCGATCCCTGACGCTATAAAGACCTTGCGTTAACTGCTACGCCAACCGTGCTGCCTTAATAGCTAACAAAATCTGTACTTCTCTGTCTAGTATAAATTCAGCAACTGAACTTTCCTTGGTTTGTGATTTTTGGAGAAGTTTCTTTTCAGTTCCCTCCTGAGAGCTGACTTATTATTTTAAAATTCTGACCCTGCTTATAGATTCTCTCGCAGGAGAACTGCCAACACTATGAACCACCATAAAAATTTGACTGCTTATTCTTGCAAGCTTAAGAAAATACTGACTTAGTCTTCCTTTAAATTACAAATATACCTTTTTAGGTATCAATCTGATGAAATTTTGCTGCCCTCCATCTGTTGAAAGTATCTTCAATGGATCGTGAAGGAGATGAGACCAGCCCAAAGTATTCCAAAGCCGTCTCATCAGGATTGTACATAATTTATCTGGTCTTGCCTTCATTTGGCAATTAAGGTCAGCAAATGACTTTCCTTAATTGCTTACAGTATCAGCATGTTAATTTTTGGGAATTTGTGTCTCTTGACATCACAATCCCTCTGAACACTAACATTGTTCACTTTTTGATTTAAGTACAAATTCCTAGCTTTCTATCCTTTCTGCTGAAGCGGATGACCCTATATTTCCAAAAATTATTTTCCATCATTGAATCTGCTTATATCTCATTAAAATACTGTTGCATTTTCCTACATCCTACCCTATGACTTGGCATTGAATCATCAATTTGGTTACACTTGATTTCCTCATTCATATTACTGATGATTTTATCAGCATTCATCTCAGCAATAACTCATTTGTTAAAGCATCCAAATTAGAAAAAATCCCATCTTTTCTCACCTTATTTTCTGCCTGTCAGCCAATCCTTATTCTGTATATGTATTGTTTGTCTGTACGTCCATTCTATATTTTGCACAAGGAGCAACTTGTACTTGTACAATCAGATGACAATAAACTTGACTTATTCTATTGCCAATATGTTGAATTTGTTTGGTACCCTAACAAAGGCCTTCTCAAAATTCCTAATGTGCTGTAGGGAACGGTTTTCCATTATTTATTCTGCAAGTTAGAGCCTCAAAACATTTTCAAGAAGAGTTGTCAAACTTCATTTCATAAACCCATGTTGACTTTGCACAATCTATTAATTTTCTAAGTTCCCTATCACAAAATCTCCAGTAATAAATTATAGCATTTTCTCCACCACTGATGTCAGGTTAACTGGGATGTAGTTCTAGTTTCCATTTGTTCTTAAATAATGGGGCCATATTGCTACTTTGTAGAATATGAGAGCCATTTTAGAATCGTGGAATGTTCAACCATCTTCAAAACATTTGGACACAATTTATCAAGCCTTTGGAAGTTATTGCCTTCATGTCATGATAATTTCTGAGTTTTTTTTGTGTAGGCTATGATGAAGGACAGGAAGTCTTGTTTTTTTTATTATTATTCTCCAGTGTAATTTTTCCTGTCTCCAAAGCAAAAGACCCCAATTAAATTTTGAATTTTACACATTTATGGAGACTTTACTATTTGTTTTGCTGTTTTGTGAGCATAAACATTATTAAAATCCTCATAATTTCTATTTTGGAACCTTTTATTTCTGTCATATTTCCAAACAGCACATTTAAAGATTATGACGTATTCCTGATAAATTTACTTTAATTCGGAATCAGTCATAATGAGGATTTATTGTCATGAAGTTCGGTGTTTGCAGAAGCATCAGAGTGCAAACATTCATATTATAACCATCTTATGACATGATTATTAAAAGTAAAATAAAAATAGTAACAATAATAATAATAATCGTGGACGAAAAGTGAGGCAGAGTTTTCGGTTCATTGATCATTCAGGAATTTGACAGCAGCGGGGAAGAAGCTGTCCTTGTGCCACTGAGTGCTCGTCTTTTGGCTCCTGGACCTTTTCCCCGATGGTAGCAGAGTGAAGAGAGCACGGCCTGGATGGTGGATGGGTGTCTTTGAGGGTAGAGGCTGCTTTTTTAAGACACTGCCTCATGTAGATGTCCTCGATGGAGTGAAGTCTGGTGCCTGTGATGTTGCAGTCTGAGTTAACAACCCTCTGGAGTTTATTCTTGTCCTGAGAGTTGGCGCCTCCAAACCAGGCAGTGATACAACCAGCCAGAATGTTCTCTATGTTACATCTATAAAGGTTTATGAGAGTCTTTGGTAACATTCTGAATGGCCTCAGACACCTCACAAAGTATAACTGCTGGCAAGCCCTCTTTGTGATTGCATCAACGTGGAGGCCCCAGGACAGATCTTTGGAAATGTTGACACCCAGGAATTTGATGTTCTTGACTCCACTACTGAGCCGTTGATGAGGACAGGGGTCGTGTTCCCCTGAAATTTTGCCTTTACATCATTCAACGAGCTGATCTATCTCCCTCCTGTAGCTTTCTCATTGCCGTTTGTGATTCTACCAACAACTGTGGTGTCATTGGCAAACTTGTAGGTGGCATTGCAATTGTGCCTGTCCACATAGTCAATGCGTGTATAACAAGTAGAGCAGTGGGCTAAGCATGCATCCTTGGGGTGCACCTGTGTTGATGATCTGTGAGGAGGAGATGTTGTTTCCAATTCACACTGACTGTGGTCTTCCATTGAGCAAGTCAAGGATCCAGTTGCAGAGTGGGGTACAGAGACCTTGACCTTGAGGGATAATGCTATTGAAGGCTGAGATGTAGTCTATGAACAGCAGCTGTATATATGAATTGCTGCTTTCGAAATGATCCAGAGCTGAGTAGAGAGCCAGCAATATGGCATCTACTGTGGAGCAATTATGATGATAGGCGAATATCAGTAGGTGCAGATCTTTACTTAAGGACATGATAATTCTGTCCATGACCAAAGCATTTCATCACAGTAGAAGTTAGTGCTATTGGGCAGTAGTTATCGAGGCAGCCCACGCTACTTTTCTTGAGTATAGGATGATTGATACCCTTTTGAAGCTGGTGGGAACTTCTGACTGCCACAATGAAAGGTTGAAAATGTCCGTGAACACTCCAGCTAGTTGGTTGGCACAGATTTTCAGTACTCTGCTAGGTACGCCATCAGGGCCTGACGCCTTGCAAGAGTTCTCCCTCTTGAATGATGTTCTGACATCACCTCCAGAGACAGACATCGCCTTCAGACAGACATCATATATGCACGTTATACCTTATTGCAGCAATACGAGGCACCAGAATTGATGGATCTTTATGGAACATTTATTAATGTGATTTCTACATGCACATTGTGACATGCTAATGTCTTAGTGTGCATGAGCATCAAATAAAGATTTTGTTTTTCCTTAATTTGTTAATATTCTTCAGTAATCCGCATCCTTTGACCAAAATCAAACCTCTATAGCTTGGCAAGCATATTAGGAGGAGGGTGTGTAATCATTTAACTGACCATTTAGTTTCAGTTTTGCTTTGGATTTATAACTTAAATTGTGAGATTTTATTTCTTTCTGTTGTAGTTTTTTTTAATCCCCATGCATGCTCAGCATGTTTGTCCAGAATTAATTAAGCTAACCAAGATTTCATTGCTGGGTTTGAAATGGTCTTAATTAAGATTTGAATAAAACTTACTGGACAGATAATATTTCACCTTCAGCATGCATAAAAGAATGAAAAGATGTATATTTTTAAATGTATTAAAATGCTCAAAAAGTGAGAATCTGAATCAGGAATTTAGCATGTAATTCATAGTCATCTGAGAATGAAGTTTTCACAGCCACATCAAAGCATTTTAATACAATTTTAACGGAGACACTTTCAAATCAGCAATGTTTCATTTTTGTTGTTAATTGTTGTATTGGCATGAAATAAATTTTGTTCCATTGTATTGATACTTTTTTTTGTTTTTAATTTATATTGGAAACATCACTGATTGCAATTATAAAGATGAAGAGGGAGGTATGCAAGCAGGGAGATATCTTTGCTTAGATTTAAATTTCAACATTTTATAGCACTACCATGTGTTTAAATTTAACTTTCAGCTTAAAATGAGGGCTGGAGGAATGAGTGATTCATCAAAGTGGAAAAAGCAGAAGAAATCACCACGACCATCTCGACATGCGAACAAACTTGCACTTGCGACTGATCAGCAGTTAGTTCCTGGCCAGGTCTTGCATAGTTCAATAGGTTCTGTACCTCCGCTCTTGAACAATCATCCAGGTATGGTTTAGTTTTTTTCCCTTGTTGTTCTTGAGAAAGGAAACCATGCCAACAGTGTCTTTTTGTGAAACATTTAGAACTATTTGAATTAAAAATATTTGCTTTTCAAAAATTGATTTTTATTTGAGCGCAAGAATTCTGCATGGGCATTGGCTATGAGATATTATTTAAAATGATTTTGAAAGAACTCCAGATTTGTACACTTGAAAGTCAGGGTGCAAAATCTGCTTCACTTCTGCTTCACTCAATCTACAATGTTTAACGTGGGACTGAGGCTCGAATATGTTTTGGATATCTCTGTTCATACCCCATTGACATTTTGGAGACTAATTTTTGATTAACCTTTAATAAAAAAAACTTAAAAAGCACACATATCTTGAGGTATGTGAATGAAAAATATTCCAATGCCCTATTTAGACAAGTTTTAAAATAGAATGTTCCGGGAGTTGAAATAATGCTAATATTGTAATCTATATGTACGATACGTTTATTGGTTTAAAGGTGAGGCACCCTTCCTTGAAAATTCAGTTGCACCTGTGAGCAGTGCAACTTCTGAAAATGCATCAACCCTCTTAAGCCCTGCCACGGACAGTGGTGTGGAATTTTCTTCAAAGACAGCATCAAAAGAAGACCTCACTGACCTGGATCAAGTCACTCCAGCAAGCACCCCTTCTGGTGAACCAGGCGAAGAGAAAATGATGGAGCCACAAGCTCAGCAAGAATCTTCGGTAAATGCCATTTTATATTTTATACAAGAAATAGTAAGCAGAAGTAGATCATCTGGCCCTTTGAGGCTGCTCTGTCATTTACCGAGATTATGGTTGATCTGGCTGTGGACTCAGCTCCCCATAACCCTTCATTCCCCGATGATGTAAAAAAAGTCTTAAATAAATTTAATAATTCCTAATAGATGGTTCCCTATTAGTTCCTTACTGATAGCTTGAAGCATTTTCCTGACTACAGACATTAAGCAAGCTGGGCAAAAGTTACCAGCCTTTTGACTCCTTTCTTTTGTACAGTGACGTGACATCCATCCGGTCCTGTCCCAAGTTCAGAGAATTTTGGTAATTTGCCATAAATGCATCTGGTATAACTTTTTCCATTTCTTTTAGTACCTTGGAAAACATCCCATCAGGACCAGGGGATTTATGTACCTTGAGATCCATTAGTATGCTCATCACGACCTCTTTAGTGATAGCAATTGGATCAGCATCCTCACCTTTCCTCGCATCCTTAATCCCACCATTTCCCATGTTAGAAGTACCTTCCACTGTGAAGACTGACACAAAATACTCATTCACGGCCATGACAATTTCTACATCACCCAATATTAAGCCCCTTCACATCTTCCTAGCAACTTGCATTCACTTTCTGTTTAATGTAGTCATAAAAAAAGTTCAATCTTTTAAAATATTTTCTGCTAGTTCATGTGCCATTTTCTCTGTGCATAATTTTCTCTGCCCACAATTGATCTATATCTTACTGTATCCATTGATAGCTCAGACCTCGATCCAAAGTAACACACTTCCAACACTATATTCTTTCTTCTACGGGCAAGCCAATTCTGAATCCAAGCAATCAGGCCCTGGGGAAACCTGGGATCGTGGATCTCGGGCATCTTTACCTTTGGATCAGCTTACCGTGAAAGATCTTGATAAAAACCTTATTGAAATTCAGGTTGACGACATCCAAAGCTCTACCTTCTCCCTTCGTCATTTATTCAAAAACTCGATCAGACTTGTGAGGCATGACCTGCCTCATACAAAGCCCCATTAAATGTCCTTAAACTGACCATGACTTTCCAAACATCCTTTCCAGCTGCTTACCCATCACTGATGTGAAGCTCACTGACCTATAATTTCTTTATTATTGCCATTTCTCTCATGAACAAGGAAGAACACCAATGCAATGTACTCATTTCATACCTCACCCATTTCCTCTGACTCCAAGCTCAAATTTTCTCCTTTGTTTTTGAATGGTCCTATCCTCTTGTTAGTTATCCCCTTGTTCTTAATTTAACAATTATACAATAAACTACTCACCAAAGACATTTCATGGTCCATTCCTGGTGCCCTGCTTGAGGTTTTTCCAGCCATCTTTATATTCTTCAAGGGTTCTGTCTAGATTTGTCTTTCTCAACCTTATATATGCTTCTTTTTATTTTATGATTAAATTCATGAACTGTTTCATCATCCAGGGTTCACTTATCTTTTCCTTCCTCTTTGTTGGAACATGCCAGTCCTGGACTCTGATGAGCCAATCTTTTGACTGTTAGGTTAATTGGCCCTTGTAAATTTCCCCTCGTCTGGAGCTAGAATCTGCATGGGTGTTGATGGGAATGTCAGAGGAATAAAAATATGGCTACTCATGGTGGAAATAGGTGTTTGATGGACCTCACAGGCTTGGTGGGCTCAAGGACCCGTTTTTGTGATTCTGTATTTTGAGTCATGCTCCACTATGTTATTAAGTATTTTTGAGGTACAAAGTAGTTAATTGACTTCAAGCTTGTTCATTATTTTAGAAGGGTGGAAGATTGGATGAATTTTCACCAAAGGAAGAGAAGGCCCAATCCGTTTCAGTAGAATCTATTACAGAAGTTTTAGAAGATCGTGACTCCCTCAAATACGTGGGAGATATATGTGACACTGCTTCAATCCATGAAGTACACGACATGGACTACGTTAACCCTCGTGGGGTTAGGTTTACACAATCAACACAAAAGGAAGGTTTGTGCTTATGTTTGTATATTCTTGAATGAAACAAAATGAATCAAATGATAGCTGATGAAAAGATTCCTAATAATTTTAATTGTGTATCAAATAAGAAACTTTTTAGAGCAATTTTGCACCTGCAAATAATAAATTAAATGAAACTATGTCAACATTTGCAAAACTATGCAAATTTCTGCATTGCTGTATGTGTTTCACTCGCACTCTCTCTCTATCTCTCTCTCTCTCGTGTGTGTATACATACATAATTATACATATACATACATAATTATACATATACATATGTGCAGGTATATATACATGCAGTTTTTTTTAAACACACACACACACACACACACACACACACACACACACACACACACACACACACACACACACACACACACACACACACACACACACACACACACACACACACACACCCATAGAAAGACCGGAATGGCTGAGATTTGGTTAATGTAAAGACTAAAGGATCATGTAGAGCAGGGGTGTCAAACTCAAATTCACGGAGAGCCAACATTAAAAACTTGGACTAAGTCGAGGGCCGAACTAAATATTTATTGAAAATTTTCAACAACATCTGCATGTTTTCTCTTCTTTCAACATATGTAATGTTAAACTTTTTCTTATTAAAATAAATGTTTAATAATAGTTTTGGATAAACTCTTTCCAGAAGCATTAGCAAATGAGAAATAAAATATTCAATAAATAATATTTCTCTATAGAGGATTTGTCAAATGTTGCTAGTGTGCTGTCGAATAGTAAAATCTGAGGGCTATTGAGAATGTGGGAGAATAACATGATTCCTGAAACAATCAAATGGGTGACTGATTGTGGGCATGAACTCTAGCAGGGTTATTTGCCATGCCCTTTTTCCATTGGTACAGATATCCTTTGATTTACACACTTTTCAAGTTTTATACCTAATGAGCTTGTATCCAGGTGCAGGACCATTTTTAACCAGGAATATATTTATCACTGTGACATGAAACTATTGGAAGATCGTTTTATCCTGAGATTAAAGTTCATAATCCTTACTCAGGCCTGTGTGCGGGAGGGTGGGGTTTGCAGACGATCGGGTTGGACAATGACAGTGCGGGGGCATCGGCACTCGCTGCAGGGCGGCATCTCGGCGGATCAGCGGCCCCGTCACCGTGAGTCGCGGGTCGGCCTGCAGCAGGGAGGGGAAGTGGGCAATGGTCCTGGCGAGGTCAGGCCCCCCTGAGTTTCTGCCGGACCCCCCTTTGACCTGCTGAGTTTCTCCCGGATCCCCCTTTGACCTGCTGAGTTTCTCCCTTCTGGTATTTTTACGAGAACCACAGACTTTCGCTCATACATTGATGAGGGGGATCAAGGGCCAAACATTGTCAGGTACCTCTCTGCTGGATAAAGGATACGGTTTAACCCGCTGAGTTTCTCCAGTGTTGGGTTTTCACGAGGTAGAGTCAAAGGGCCGAAGGACCTGTTTCTGATCTGTAATGTTCTTCGGACCCTGCTCTTCTTTCCGTGCCGGTGTCCCAGGACCTTTCCAGGGCAGTCTCCGCGCTCAGGACCGCGCTGGGATCCCGGTCAGCGGTGGAGGAGCAGGTGAGCGCGGCTAATCCCGATCCAGCCCACGCCACTCCCGAGATTGGTGGGGGGGGGGTTCCACCCTACCTGCCTGACCAGCCTCGCTCTCCACGTATACTCCGGGCACCCGCCGCTGGTCTGGTGGGAAGGCGCAGGGCGGCCGGCGCCCCCATCGCCCGGCGGGGAGCCCCAATCTTCCCTCCGGCATCCCGACTCCATCTGCAGCTCCAAGAAACGCTGTGCCACTGGGGTTCCGGACGCTGGGAAGCGGCCTTCGCTTTCCCTGACACCGGCCAGGCCGCGCTGCGGTGGGGGGTGGGGGAGGATACGACAGCGTGTTTATAAAACCACCCACCACTACCTTTCAAGGACCAGGATTTTTCTCTCTCTTTCTCACCCTGGGACACAGCGGTTACTGTGCATGCGCTATACTGGCGCGGCGGCCAGCGGGCCACCTCTAATACATTTTTGATATGATCTTACGGGCCAAATATAATTATATCGCGGGCCAAATTTGGCCCGCGGGCCAGAGTTTGACATGTGTGATGTAGAGTATTATATGTAATGTAATTTGAACTAATATATGATTGTGTCTGTCTCAGGTGCAGCTTTGGTTCCATATGGTTTGCCATGTATACGAGAACTTTTTCGTTTCCTCATATCCCTCACAAATCCACATGACCGCCACAATTCTGATGTGATGATTCATATGGGTTTGCAATTGCTTACCATAGCATTGGAATCAGCACCCATTGCAAATTATACATCATTGCTGGGCCTTATTAAAGATGAGCTCTGTCGACATCTTTTCCAGGTAGTAATTTCAAATTTCATAAGCTTTTTGTGATTCAGCATGTTTTGTGTCTTTGCATCACACAATAAGCATTTCATACATTCGCTTTTCAGCTCTTAATTGTGGAACGCCTTAATTTGTATGCCACTTCTCTTCGACTGTGCTTCCTTTTATTTGAGAGTATGAGGCAACATCTTAAATTCCAACTTGAGGTACGTGTGATTTAATGAATTTTAATTGAGAATTCCTGATAGCTTAAACCTTCTTCACAAGAATATATTCATGAATGTTTGCCCTACCAATATGTGGCAATGCTGCCTCGCCCACAGGAAAAAGAATCTCAAGGTTTTATGTGATGTAATTTATGTATTCTTGAAGCAGTCCGTGCACAGAGACATGGACCAGCTCACAAAATGGCTGACAAACGCAACGACTGCGCGGACTTAGGGATGACACTGGCTGTCGTCCCAGATGGCATCCCACACCATGGGAAGAAGGTGAACTGTGACAGGAACGCCGGCCAGTCCCAGGCCAGTGCTCTGATGACACGGTACCCTGACATCAGCGCCTGGGGCCCATAAAAACACGACGGCCAGTGCAATAAATGAGTCTCGACTTTAAGGCTTTGATGTCGTGTCGTTCTTCTCCACGCCCGCGTAGTACAAACGCTATATTGGTGACCCCAACAGGTCCAACCTGCAGTTGGACCCAAAGATGATGGACTAGACAGAGCCAGTGACCATCCACGCAGTCTCACTCAGGCTCCAAATATTTGGGTGTCACAGCCACACATGTGGTTTGAAGAGGCTGAGGCTCGTTCCAGCTTCGACATATCATCATCGACAACACCTACTACTTCAACGTCGTGAGTGCACTCAATCAAGATACAGCAGCAAAGGTTATAGATTTCCTATGGCAGCCTTCAGAGCAAGGCAAATAGATAGCCTTCAAAGAGCTATTAACCTGAATTTTCTGACTCTCCTGGCATGAGTGCACTGCCCAGTTGCTGCACATGGGACAGGGCCCCGTTCACCCTAATGAGCGAGATGCTCGCTTTGACTAAGGGCCACAATTCTTGCCTGCCCTTTGAGCAGATTTTTCTGAAGCAGCTGTCTGAGGTTATCTGTCTTGCTCATGGACGAGGACTTCACCGACCCTTGGAGGGTTGCGGTCTGGGCAGACATGCTCTGGAGAGCGAAGAAGGATATCAGCACCGTCGTAGCCCCACAAACAGCCGGCTGAGAGACCGAGACCAACGGAGAGGCAAGTTAATCCCTACGTGGTTGCCTCCTCTATGTTTGGGACTCCTTTTTGGGTACGCATTTCCTGGTCATCACCGGCACCGAGACAATCGTCCTGTCCCCCACAGGCATCGACACCCACAATGGCAAGCAGGGCCCAGCACTGAGGGCAGCCAACAGCTCCTCCATCTGAACTTTTGGTACCCGCACCATTCCCCTTCAGTTCGGCAACAGCTGGTTTATATGCAACTGCTCCTGCGGGCTGACTTCCTTCGTGCCCATTGCCTGCACCCCTTCGCATGAACATATACTGACCTCAAGGGACAGCGTTTGGTGCACACCAGAACTTTTCATACTTTACATCTCTGGGAAGCCAAACTGCCTGCCCCCCACCGTGTCTCTATAACGCTTTCAGATAACTCCGCCCTGGCAGAGTTCCCCTCAATAGTGGTGCCACAGTTCTCCGCGGCCAAGCCAAAGCACGGGGTAAGGCATCACATTCTGACAGAGGCCCCCCGCTCCATGCCAGAGCATGCTGGCTCCCTCCCGAACAGCTTAACCTAGCGAAGGAGGAGTTCAAGAAAATGGAGGAGCTAGGGATTGTGTGGTGCTCAGACAGTCCCTGGACCTCTCCCCTCCACATGGTGGCAAAAACAGTAGAGGGGGTGGACCCCATGTGGCGACTACTGCCATCTTAACAAGGCCACCATTCCTGACAGATATCCCATGCCCCACATCAACATGCACGGGGCACAGGTGTTTACCAAGGTGGACCTCATCCAGGGATACCACCAAATCCCAGTTCACCCCTAGGATGTCCCCAAGACCATCCCCAAGACCGTGATGATAACCCTTTTGGCCTGTTTGAATTACTATGCATGCCCTTCGGTCTGAAAAACTTTCCAGTGGCTGATAGATGCAGTGAGCCTGGACCTCCCATTTACATTCATGGCCACATGGCCAGCCAAAATATAACATCCCCAGAGACTTAAAGACTTGTCAGTGTATGTCCGTGCAAAGGGGTGCACACCAGCTGCTCCTACAATGACTCTACGAGGGCCCCTACAGGGTCATCAGGGATAACGGCTCCACTTACATCCTCAACGTCAGTGGTAAGGAGGAAACCTTTACCGTCGACCGCCTGAAGCCGGCATATCTGGACTGTAACTATCTGGTCTCCACTCCTCCCCTGTGATGCAGGGGCAACGGACTACGGCCTGATCGCCGGTTCTCGGGAGGGGGCGGATTGTGCAGTGGCCTGCACACAAAGACGCAGACTGCCCCACAAAATGGCTGAAGAATGTGGCGACTGCATGGACCTGGGGGTGACATTGGCAGTCATCGCAGGTGACTTCCTGCATGGTAGGAAGACGAGGAACTGTGGCGGAAACGCCAACAAGTCGTCCCAGGCCAGTGCTCCGATGACGTGGTGCCCTGATGACGCAGCGCCTGGGCCTATATAAACGTGAAAGACAGTGCAATAAACCAATCTCTACTTCAAGTCTTTGGTGTGTGTGTCGTTCTTCTCCACATCCACGTAGCACAAACACTGCATGCTGACAATAAATCTGAAATCTGATGGGCATTCTAATTCCTCATTTAATCTTGATTAAGAATCCTGTAGTTCTTCAGTTCAAGACACCAAAGTGTCTCACTTTTTGATGCTCATTTTAAACTCAGAAGTACAAATTGGTTTTTCTTCACCTTCAGAGGTTTGTGTTACATTTGTGACAGGAAATCACGTTGAACTGTGCCATCCTATTCAGTTAGTTAGACTGAGGGGATTTTAATTCAGAATAATTGGATTATAAAATGGATCTCTTGAATAATTGAAGTAATTTTGAATGTTTGTCATGAATTGTACTCCAACTGATTTTTTTTTCTTGATCTCTCACCAAAATCATCTTCACCACTGACATTTATCAGGCTATTTTTTAAGGATCTTAAATATTTAATGATTGTCAAGTTGTATTTTGTTCAGAAGATAATTTTGAGCATCCAACATATTTTGAGTTTTTAGTGCCAGCAAATGATGCAAATGAGGCTTCTCCAGTATTTTGTATGTAATTGCACACAAACAAATTTTGTTGTGATTGTTTAAAAGGCTTTGCCTTTAACTGAGATGTCTTGTCCTTGCAGATTAGCTGAAGTAAGATTTGGTTAGGTATTTTAGTAATTTAACAAAACATTATTGTTTATATATTGTAGACATCTACCATGCCACATGAGTTCCAGATAGATGAAGGTATTTTGCCTGGCATGATGCAAATGAAGTTAATGGGATTGATTTTTTTTTTCCTAGATGTATTTGAAAAAATTAATGGATTTGGTCACCTCAGAGAATCCCAAAATGCCATACGAAATGAAAGAAATGGCTTTGGAGGCATTAGTTCAACTCTGGAGAATTCCAAGCTTTGCTACAGAATTATATATCAACTTTGACTGTGATTTCTACTGTTGTAATCTTTTTGAAGATCTGACCAAACTCCTTTCTAAGGTACATTTTATAAATTTACTTTAAGGAATTATTGACCCAGTCTATTTTTCATTGTGGGAGTCTTTCTCAACTTTGTTTGTTCAGGGCACTGATCACAACCTTTGTTTCCCCCCCCACTCGCACACCACTTGAAGTAATCCCTTACTAACCACAGAGGCAGAGGATGCCATCAGTTCTCTGTGGTTAGTAAGGGATTACTTAAGGCAGTATATGAGTGGAAAGAAAAAGGTTGAGAACCATTGGTTTAAGGAATTCATTATCAATGCTATACTAAATTCTAGATTATAGAACTGAGGTAATGTAAACACGGTAGGCTTTTCAAAATGTGCAAAAACTAACTCTAGTGTCTGCCAGTCACTAGAAAAGGGCAATTTAATATTCTGAGTTTGTTAAAGCTACATTATACTTTGAAAGAAAATATTAATTTTAGAACAGGAAGCCAGATGTGAGAATGTGCTTTTCAGAATTTCTGTGTCGTGTTTACTTTATGGGCAAGCCAGCTTCAGACTTCCCTTCAAAATATACTTGTGATTTAAATTTGCTGCATTTTACAATTATGAACTTTCATCCAGACAAGTTCATTGAATTTTGGGAATGTGATTCATTTGGAATGTTTTTCTAGAATGCTTTCCCTGTATCTGGACAACTGTATACCACTCACTTGTTGTCACTTGAGGCCTTGTTAACCGTGATCGACAGCACAGAGGCTCATTGCCAAGCCCGAGTTCTCAATAATACACTGCAACAGGACAGGGATGGAAGCACTCTGACAACAGAAACCAATCACAACCAAGAGATCTTGAATGGTAAGTACTTGTTCCTTTTTAGTCTCTCAACAGTTGGGCAAGTGCTACCAAAATAATAATTGTATTTTTGACACACTTAATGAAAACTTTACTGTTGAGTAATAATGCTCACATAACTTGACACTTGTGTTAGACATTGCAATAGAAGAAAACTATTCACAACCTACTTCTTTGCTTAACATCTATCAGATTATCATTTCAAATGTGCAAGGTGTTAGTGATTTACCTGGCAACTGAAGCTTGTGCTCTGCATCTGCTGGCACATATTAAATTTGCAGTCTCATTTCTCAAGGCAATATGTTTTTCTACAAATCACTTTTTAAAATGTAGCAACATTGGGATTATCTAGAGGTTGCCTTATTATGATCTTCTGTGTTATAACTTGAAAGTGTGTTATCATCGTTGTTTTCTTTCAAAAGAGAATTGAGGATATATTTTTAGGGGAAAATGTGGGCTGCAGAGAAAGAGCAAGAGAATGTGATGAATTTTGAACCATTGCAACCATAAAGAGCTAAGTGGTCCCATGTGTTGCAAAAAAATAATTTCAATAAAAAAGTCATTGCAAGTGTCTTTTTCATTTGTGAATCAGTCGCTGACCCAAAAATACAAATGGCTGAGTGACAGCTGTTTTATAATTGAATTTCATTGACCTTGTTACTTGATTGTGTTACTTTAACATGTGTACCATTAATTGAAACTTGACCAGATATCACTTGGGAAGGGTGGACAGTGGGGAAAGAAATGCTGCATTCTACTTGGATAGTTGAATAGCATTATTCACTTATTTTCTAATGATAAGGAACAAACGTATTATTTTATGGTTGACTATTGAACATAACTTTTCACCGGGAAATATAACAGTCCTGCACGTTAGAATGAATAGAATTTGCTGACCTGAGACTAAGGAATCTCTATTCCATGATGTGTGGTGTTCTTATTCCGTGTTTGTACTTATTTAAGCATGTTGCTTTGGGTCGAGTTTAATGTCCCAAATGATGGCAGAGAAAGAAAGAAGCTAGCAGACAATGTGAGTTGCAGAGGGAGGGCAGGCATTCTGAAACTGATGTTTAGGTTTGGAAAAAGACTTAAATGTTTGGGTTGAATTTGGGCTAGTAGCAGTCTCATTGACGATCATTTCATTAGTAAATGAAGGAATAATTCTTATTTGCATGGCTTGAAAGTAGCCTAAAAATGACCACACCATGACTGCCTTTTGAGTTGAGACAGAGTTTAGTAATGTTTGCAATCTAACTTTTTATTGAAATTCAATGAGTGATGTTTACGATCTTTTCATGCTCGACTTGGGAAGATAAGGTATTATTCTGAACATAATTGTTGCTGCAGTGAATATATAGTTTACATTTATTGTTGATAGCCCTTTGTATTATCTATTATTTTGTACCTTGGACCATTGAAATAGTGTTCTTAAAATAGTACGGAATTTTTATTGGTAGTAAATGCCAATGTGCTAGTGAACACCTGCATGCCATCATGTTATGTGCTCAAGGATTTCAGGGCAAGCCTTAAGTAAATAATAATGCAATTGGTGAACTAAAGTATTTGGTCTAAATATAAGCAACTCATTTCTTTCATGAAATGCAGCACAGCTGAAAATGGTTACTTGGTGTACAAATTAATTAGTTACATTTTTGGATATTAATTTTTTTCAGGATCAATGAAGATGTGTGACAAATCTAGAAAATTTAACAAATAAAACACTAATTTTTAAACAATTAAAATAATAATGATGCTGAATAGCTATTTTTATAAAAAATAATTTCTTATGAAGGATTGTATTTACTATTTTGCAAGTATTTCAACTAGTAAAATTCCCTTTGGAGATGGGAACACAAGTATAACAGTATTTGCTATTTTAAAGTCAATTACAGGATGACATGAATTGTGTTCTTAATAAACCATTGCACTTCTAGATTATTCTGCATAATTGAATTATAATTGTTAACATTTGTTCTATCTCTTGCTGAAAAGTTCTCAACTACACTACAACTCTGATTACCTGAAATCAGATTCTCTGAAATCATTTATCTGAAATTTAAAAAAAAAAATTCGAATAAATGAGAATATCCAAAACAAATCAGAAATCCTTATTTATCCAATTTTTTTCGGAGCCAAACTGACCCGGAATGTCAAGCTGCCAGCAAAAGCGGTGACCTCAGGTTGCAGGCAGCAGTGGGGATGTTGGGCTGCTGTGGGGGCAGCGGGGATGTCGCACTGCTGGTGACAGCAGCGTGGTCCTAGGACTTCTGGCGCCGACAAACCGGATCTTGGGCTCCTGCCACGAGCGGGGCCTCGGTGGAGTGACGTGAGTGATCGACGGCGGCCAGCATTTTTTTTTGGTGAGAATTAAATATTACTTTAATGCTTAAACATCCTTCTCTTGTCGGATGTTGTTGTTTAAACACTGTTACAAGTGATTTGCTGTTGCTACTGGGCTGTTTTTAAAAAATGACCAGTTCTCAAAAAAAAATTATCCTACACAGGCCTGGTCCCGACCATTTCAGATAATCGGAGTTGTACTCGACATGAACTAATTTCAGATATTTTCTGAATTGCTATTGACTCATCACTTGCAAAAGTATTATAATTTCAAAACGTGATACAGTTTTGACTAAAATTTTGATCATGGCAAAAGATATTTTTGGTAGGGGGGAAAAAAGTCACATTATATTATTTTACATTTTATTGTGTACTTAATCTCTAAATTGTCCACTGGATGAATAATTAGACATTGCATTAGACAACTTGGATAAATACCAGAGCATGAGAGAGAATTTTTGACCATTGAGACCTTTTGATCAAAGATGGTAATATCCTAGATTTTAATAAGGTTCCCAATGAAACTTATCTTCAGGCATCGGTAAGTTTGGCTCTTAACTTAGGTTAGAGGTCTGTTGGTGATTTCCTGGCTGTGATCCAGCCCCCAGTAGAGCTTGCTGGAACACCAAGCATCTGCATTGAGGTATTGGAATCTGTTCTTAGATGTTCCCTCAGGTTTTATATAACATTACTAAAATATATATAAATATATATAAAACCTCACAGTCTATCAGGTATGAGATTTTATATTGTTTCAAATACTTGTGTTTGCATCCATACTGATAATTACATTTAAAATGATGATTATGAAGAAAATTTTTCTTTTGAATATTTAATGATTTTCCAAACTTAAAATCAGTTATCAACATGATCAGTGTCAATGTTAACAGTATCAGCATCGACTACAATTTACAATGATCAAGCTCTTTTCATCTCCCTCCCTCCCCACCCTTTACATTTAAACTTAACTAACCATAGTTACACACAACATTCAAGACACTCACAATAAAGGTAAAAGAGAAAATTACTTTTTAAGAAATGTGGTGTTTTATTAGTTTCTAAATATTGTGGCTGTTCAGTAATTGTGGAATAGACAGATTTGACAGATAGCAAAACTGGTGTCATTTTGCCATCAAACAGCATTTTGTGCATGACTTCCCTTGATGGGTCATATGTGGTCCTGCCCATGCATTGCAATTGCATTACTTGAAGTTCCACTGAATGTCTTTCCATGTGCCTCCAGACTCTTTACAATCACTGAGTTTTCCTTTCTGGGAAACTTTTGGTATTCTGCATTCCTCCAGTGATGCCCAGTAGAAACTTGTGGAATGCCACCTCATCTTTCACCAATGCATGTTTCAGTCCTCAGCACTGAATGTTGAACTTGACATTTTTTTTCTTCTTCTCCACAGAAATGGCTGGACATAAGTTTTCAATTTGTTTCTTTTCTTTCCCTCTTCTGCCTCCAATTGATAGTGTTTAATGTAAGTTATTTAGATGATTTTGGTGTGCACTGACTGCTTCACCCTTTCCCCTTCAAATTAAAAATGCTTGATTCTCACTTATCTAATTCTGATAAAGGCCCCTGACCTGAAATAATAACTCAATTTCTCTTTCTACAATGCTGAGTGGTTCTAAGTTATCTTTTTAATTTCAGATTTGCAGTTTTTGACTCCAGTTTTCACACACTCATATTTGTCATACACAATCCCTGCACAATCTAGATGTTGCCCAACAATTTTATGTGCATAATTGGGTACAAAACTATTTTTGAACAACCTGAGGAATTGAGCATTATGTAATTCAAGTTGGTCTGCATTTTCTTTTCTTTTCAGGTGTTGAAAGGACAGGGGTGAATCCAGCATCAGCCCATTTAGATGTGGAACCATCGCCACCACATCCTCCCACTAGTGGTCAGTTCATGGCTCAGAAAATGAAAGTGGGTCGGCAGCTTGAGGAAAATGAAACGGGTAAAGATGTACCAGGTGGGAACAATCGGTGGTTTGAATTTTTTTTCTGCAATCCAGATATATAGAACTTTAATCTTCAGCATTGCATCAGGACAGTAAACCACATGGTAGGAATTGGAGAGTCTGTCCTCTTGTTTGTTTGCCTCTAGTTTATAAAAACAGCAAAATTCCACCACAGAACTTGGTCCTTTTTAAATTAGAAATTGTGTCGCCCTTGCTAAATCATATCACTTACTTTTCTGTAATTTCTGGCACCAATCTTTTCAGTATATAAAGTGACAAAGAGAAGTTTTGATTAGTGCAGTGGTAAGCACAATACTATTACAGCGCCAGTGACCCGGGTTTGAATCTAGTATTGTTTGTAAGGAGCTTGTATGTTCTCCCCTTGTCTTCGTGAGTTTTCTCTGGATGCTCCAGTTTTCTCCCACGTTCCAAAGATGTACGGATTGGTCATCTACATGGTCACATGGGTGTATTTGGACAGCATGGGGTGGAAAATCCTGTAACCATGCTGTATTACTAAAAAAAATAAATTGCCCTTGAATAAATGGTGGTGAATTAACTTCTTGACCACTAGGATTCTGTTATATTTTAGTTACAATGCTTCTTTTATTTATAAAAAAAATAATTTAAGGTCAAAATTCAAGAAATGAAGGTGAAACTTTTTTCTGCTGCAAAAGTATATTTTATACTTTTTTTTGGCTTAAAGGGGTCAGAATGTTAGAATGTATTTTTCACCAGGTATATTGACAAGCTTTCAAATATGAATAAATTCTGTTACTCATTTATAATAGAGAAGAAGACACCCAAGAAACCACCCCGATTCTCTACTTTCCTACCAACTGCTCAAGAATTACTGGAGATAAAAAGCAAGAAGAAGGTAATAACGACTTTTTTTTTACAAAATTAATTCTGTGCATTTGAGTGACTATACATAAGTTCAGAATAACACATGTATTCTCTTCCATTACAATTTGTTCTTCCCACCCACCAATTGCAATATTGCCTTGAGGCATCTGGATCTTGACTCTTTATCCCATGTCCCTTGTCTTCAATTTGTGAGAGAAGATGTGAGGCCAGTCTGTGGAGATCTCATGCGCAAACTAAAGTGTACCTTAAAAGGTTTCGTGAATTGCCTGACATATTTAATATTAAAAACGAGGACTCTACAACAATATTTTTGGTTGCTTTCAGTTTCCAGATGGTAGAGTTTTATCATAAAACTCTACCATCTGTTAAAAATTCATCTGGAACATTTGAGGACTTGTTAGCTCTTGGTTGCCTATGCCATCCTCATTACTAAATGCTTGTTTTATGCTTGTGTAACTGTACTCCAAAGTGGTACATTTTTGGAGAGAGAAAAAGCACCTCTATGTTCTTTAAAAATTTGATTTTTTTTATTGTGGTATATTTTCTTTTTTCCAGTTACTTATCACTGGAACAGAACAATTCAACCAGAAGCCAAAAAAAGGCATTCAGTTTCTTCAAGAGAAGGGCCTGCTTATGTCTCCCATGGACAATCGTGAGGTAGCTCAATGGCTACGGGAAAATCCCCGACTGGACAAGAAAATGATTGGAGAATTTATTAGTGACCGGAAAAGCATCGAACTTCTGGATAGTTTTGTTGGGTATTGAAATGCATTTAAAAAATATTTTTAGAATTCCCCCCCCCAATACATTGTTACTTAATGATGTGAGTGCAGGGATTGGTACTGTGAACCTGCGACCTGGCAAAGCTGAAATTTTAGTGGAGGTGGGGAAGACTGTTGCTTGTCTCAAATACTTATTTCCCCATATATTTAATTGATTGATATTAAACTTAAAACTGACCAATTTTGAGCACCAACAAGGTATTGTCCTTAATGTCATAACTCTGGATGGTCTTATGTTTTGCCAATTTTGGTGATTCATGAATGTTTCATTTATTTATGTTCAAGGATATAGCTAGTTGTCGAGCAATGGTTTTGTTAATATCTTTATTATGAAAACATGATTTTCTTTAGTGCTTATTTACAACTGGATCCAAATGCCTTCCATTTCTAATCAGTTGACATTGAACTTTAGGGTCAAATAAAGCAAAACCCCTTTTGTCCGGAATTCAAGCAACCAGCAAAAAAAGGGGAAGACCGGCAGCGCTAGTCGGGTGGGCGGGGGAGGGGTGGGGGGAGAATGGCAGTGCAATTGGAAGGGGTTGGGGGTAGACACAGCAGCACAATTCGGGTGGGATTAAATCTGGCTTTCCGAAATCTGGAAAAATCTGAAATTTGGTTCCGGATAAAGGATTGTGTACCTGTGACTAGTAAGGGACTAGAAAGGGTGGTATGTGGGTGGAAAGAAAAAGTTAGAAAAATCACTGTTTTAATTGTACCTAATTGACTCATTGTGTGCATTGTTTCATAACTCCAAAGGAAATGAGCTAAAGAAAATTTTTCTCAAGCAAAATATTTCAGTAACAATTGGGTTTAGAGCAGTGGTTCTCAACTTTCCCTTCCCACTCACATCCCATTTTAAGTGATCCCTTACTAATCACAGAGCACTTAGGGAATAGGAATTGCTTAAGATGGAATGTGAGTTTAGTTGTGGGGTGGGGGGCAGTTTGAAAACCACTGATTTAAATTTAATGCTCTTTTTAAATTTTTCTCTGGCTGCTTCGTATTCTCTTTATATTCCAAGTGAAGTAAAAACATCACAAAGCAAACCCTCCACCTATCATCCATTAATTGCCTTTTCCTTCTTTAATCTTGGCATTAATAATTAAACAGGAAAGATGCAAATATTTTTGCCATCTCATCTATTTGTACTTTGTTTACAGATAGATTTCAAATTTTCACTTTTCCTTTATTGGTGAGAAATATAGAACATAGAACACTTCAGCACAGTACAAGCCCTTTAGCCCTTGACGTTGTGCCGACCTATATATTCCTTTAAAAAAAAGTACTAAGCCCTCCCTACTCTATAACCTTCATTTTCCTTCCATCCATGTGGCGATCTAAAAGTCTCTTAAATGGCCCTATTGTTTCAGCCTCCAACACTACTCTTGGCAAGGCATTCCAGACAACCCCTGATGTCTTCTCTAGACTTCTCTCCCTTCACTTTGTACATATGCTCTCTGGTGTTTGTTGTTCCTGCCCTGGGAAATCGGCGCTGCCTGTCCACCCTATAGGTGGCTCTCATTCTTGTAGACCTCTAAGTTTCCTCTCATCCTTCTACGTTCCAAAGAGCGTCATAACCTTGCCTCTTAAGACTTATTTTTCAATCCAGGCAACACCCTGGTAAATCTCTGCACCCTCTCCATATCTTCCACATCCTTCCTATAATGAGGTGAGCAGAATTGAACACAATAATCTAAGTGTGGTTTCACCAACTATCTGTAGAGTTGCAAAATGATCTCTCAACCCTTGAACTCAATCCCCCTATTAATGAGTTTAATTAATGGGGTTGTTATTGGTCTAAAGTGACTACTATTTGGATTATGTTGACCATTTCTGTAAAATTAACACACTCATTGGAACTCCACAATTGATTTTAAAGAAGCTATGTTGCTAACTTGTGCTGTTGTTTTAAAATTAGGACATTTACATTCAACGGATTGAGAATTGATGAAGCACTGCGCTCCTATCTAGAAGCCTTCAGACTTCCTGGTGAAGCCCCTGTAATTCAAAGATTACTTGAAGTATTCACAGATCATTGGCATGTATGTCTTTTGAAAACTAAATTAAACTATATCACATTATTCCTCAGGATTACTTATATATCCTAAATGCACAGGTAATGGTTGGTAACGACTAACTATATTTTGGAAGCTATGTACCTGCTGTTGGTGTTCTTTGAGGCATGCTATTTAGAATATTTCTGTTAAATTATTCATTACTATCAGCTTTTAGAGGCTCATTTTAATGTCAGTATAGAGTGGTAAATATGTTTTTTTTAAATATTTTTAAAATTTTCACACTGTGAACCATATCAACCAAAATATGTACAAAAGTTTCTCATTAAATATACACAGTGGCATTTTCTCCCTTTTTTCCCCCCTTTCCCTCCCTTCCCTCTTCCCACCCCCCCCCTCCAAAACCCATAAATATTCAACATATACAATACAATAAAACCATTAAACAATATCTTCACACAAAGGAAAATAAACAAGAAAAATGCATCATCTATTTGTTACACACTGAATCTAGTTGTTTTGTCTTCTCATTTTAGGGGATGGAGGCAAACTCTCTCTGTTATGTTACATGTATGGTTCCCAAATTTGTTCAAACAATGTGACTTTGTTTTTTAAATTATATGTTATTTTTCCAATGGAATACATTTATTCATTTCCATGTACCATTGCTGTATTCTCATGCTCTCTTCCATTTTCCAAGTTGACATTATACATTTTCTTTGCTACTGCTAAGGCTATCATAATGAATCTTTTTTGCACATTATCCAATTTGAGGCCTAATTCTTTACTTCTTATTTTACTTAAAAGAAAGATCTCTGGATTTTTTGGTATGTTATTTTTTGTGACAAAAGACAAAGGAGGAAAAACCCAACACCCAACCCCAACCAACCAATTTTCCCTTGCAACCGCTGCAACCGGACTTGTCAGCCACAAACGAGCCTGCAGCTGACGTGGACATTACCCCTCCATAAATCTTCGCCTGCGAAGCCAAGCCAAAGAAAAGAAATTTAATATCTGATTTAATTCTTCCCAAAACGTATTTAATTTCGTACATGCCCAAGTTGCATGTAATGTTGTTCCCATTTCCTTCTTACAGCGAAAACATCTTTCTGATCATGTTGAATCCCATTTTTTTAATTTTTGAGGAGTGATATATACCCTGTGTAACCAATTATACTGTATCATGCGTAACCTTGTGTTTATTGTATTCTTCATAGTTCCAGAACATAACTTTCCCCATGCTTCATTTTTTATCTTTATGTTTAAATCCTTTTCCCACTTCTGTTTAGGTTCATAGTTTATTTCATCATTTTCCTTATCTTGCAGCCTAATGTACATGTTCGTTATAAATCTTTTAATTATTATTGTGTCTGTAATCACATATTCAAAGCTGCTTCCTTCTGGTAATCTCAAATTGTTTCCGAATTTATCCTTTAAATAAGCTTTCAGTTGATAATATGCAAACATTGTACCATGAGTTATTCCATATTTGTACTTCAACTGTTCAAATGTTAATAAATTATTTCCCAAAAAACAATTTTCTATTCTTTTGATTCCTTTCTCTCCCATTCTCTAAAGGAAAGGTTATCTATTGTAAAATGGATTATTGGATTTTGCGTCAATAATAATTTTGGTATTTGGTAATTTGGTTTTTTCTTTTCTAAGTGGATCTTCTTCCATGTATTAAGTAAATGATGCAATACTGGTGAGCTTTTATATTGCACCAACTTTTCATCCCACTTATAAAGTATATGTTCCGGTACCTTCTCCCCTATTTTATCTAGTTTTATCTTAGACCAGTCTGGTTTTTCTCTTGTCTGGTAAAAATCTGATAAATACCTTAATTGTGCGGCTCTATAATAATTTCTAAAGTTTGGTAACTGCAAACCACCTTGGTTATACCTCTCTGTTGATTTATTTAACACTATCCTCGGTTTCCTCCCTTTCCACAAGAAGTTCCTTATTATTCTCTTTAGTTCATTTTAAAAAAACATTCTGTTAAGGGAATTGGTAACATTTGAAGTAAGTATTGTATTCTTGGGAACACATTCATTTTAATGCAGTTTACCCTCCCTATCAATGTTAGCAATAATTCTTTCCAATGTTCTAAGTCTTCTTGCAATTTCTTTATTAGTGGCTGATAATTTAGTTTGTACAAGTGGCTTAAGTTATTATCTAACCTGATCCCTAGGTATCGGATTGCTTGTGCTTGCCATTTAAATGGTAATTCTTTTTTAAACTCTGTATATTCTGCGTTACTCTTTGGCATCATTTCACTTTTATTTGCATTGCTCTTGTACCCCAATATTTCTCCGTATTCCTTCAATTTCTTAAGTAATTCTTTTACTGACACCTCTAGTTCTGTTAGGTATACTATGATGTCATCTGCAAATAAGCTGATTTTATACTCCTCCTTTATTTTTATCCCTTTTATTTTATTTTATTTTATTTTCTATTCTTATTAGTTCTGCCAAAGGTTCTATTGCTAAGGCAAACAATGAGGGGGATAATGGACATCCCTGTCTAGTTGATCTACTTAATTTAAATTGGTTCGATACATATCCATTTACTGCTACCTTTGCCAATGGTCCATTATATAATGCTTTAATCAAATTAATATATTTTTCTGGTAGATTTAACTTTTGTAATACTTTAAATAAGTAGTTCCACTCTACCCTGTCAAAGGCCTTTTCTGCATCTAAAGCAACAGCCACTGTTGTTTTCTTATTTCCTTGAACTGCATGAATTAGATTAATAAGTTTACAGACATTATCCGCCATTCGTCTTCTCTTAATAAATCCAGTTTGATCTGTTTTACTATTTTTGGAACACAATCGGCCAATCTGTTTGCTAATAATTTCGTTATTATCTGATTTAAGTAGAGATATTGGTCTTTATGATGCTGGTGTTAATGGATCCTTCCCCGTCTTTGGTATTACTGTAATTATTGCTGTCATACATGAATCTGGCAAGTTTTGTGTTTCTTCTACCTGGTTCATTACTTCCAGGAGAGGAGGAATTAATAACTCTTTATAAAATTCCATTGGAAATCCATCTTCTCCTGGTGTTTTATTGTTCAGCAGCTTTTTTAATATATCCTGTACTTCCTCTATTTCAAATGGTTTTATTAGTTTGTTTTGTTCCTCTTCTTGTAATTTTGGCAGTTCAATTTTAGCTAAAATTCCTCTATTTTATCATCTTTCCTCTCGTTCTCAGTTTGGTATAATTGTTGATAAAATTCCTTAAAGTTTTCATTAATTTCTGTTGGGTTATATGTAATTTGTTTGTCCTTTTCCCTTGATGCCAATACAGTTCTTTTAGCTTGTTCTGTTTTAAGTTGCCAGGGTAATATGTGTTTTTTCTCCCAGTTCATAATGTTCTTCTCCACCTTATACGTTTGTAATGTTTCATATTTTATTTTTTTGTCCGTCAATTCTCTCTTTTTCGTTATATCATCCCTTTTTACTAGTTCCTTTTCTGTATTTACTATCTCCATTTCCAACTGCTCTATTTCCCGATTGTAATCCTTTTTCATTTTAGTTACGTAACTTATTATTTGTCCTCCAATGAAGGCTTTCTTTGCGTCCCATAATATAAATTTGTCTTTCACTGATTCTGTGTTTATTTCAAAATATGTTTTAATTTGGAGCTCAGTAAACTCTCTAAACTCTCTTTTAAAACAGCATGGAATTTAACCTCCATCTATATGTTCTTGGAGGGATGTCCTCCAGTTCTATTGCTAATAACAGGGATGAATGATCCGATAGTCGAACGTTATATTGAGTTTTCCTAACTCTCCCTTGAATATGGGCCGACAACAAAAACATATCAATCCTTGAGTATGTTTTATGCCTACTCGAATAATATGAATATTCCTTCTCTCTTGGGTGCTGCCTCCTCCATATATCCATAAGTTTTATTTCCTTCATTGATTTAACCATAAATTTGGCTACTTTATTCTTTTTGCTTGTCTTTTGTCCAGTTTTATCCAACATTGGATCCAAATTAAGGTTAAAATCCCTTCCTATCAATATATTTCCTTTTGTGTCTGCAATCTTAAAAAAAATCCTGCATAAACTTTTGATCCTCCTCATTAGGTCCATATATATTGAGCAAATTCCAAAATTCTGAGTATATTTGACACTTTATCATTACATACCTCCGTGCTTAGATCTATTATTTCCTCCTCTATTTTGATTGGTACATTTTTGTTAACTAATATGGCTACACCTGTAGCTTTTGAATTATATGATGCCGCTATGTGTCCTACCCATTTTCTCTTTAATTTGTTATATTCAACTTCAGTTAGATGCGTATCCTGCACAAATGCTATATCTATTTTTTCCTTCAATAAATGTAGTAGCCTTTTCTTTTTAATTTGGTTATGTATTCCATTAATGTTTATAGTTATATAGTTCAATGTGGCCATCTTATATCTTACTTACACCTCTTTTCCACCTCCTTGCCACCTCCATCCCCCTTTTTCCCATTTTCATCTCTTAGTTTTCCTTTATTGAACTCAATGTACAACAACACATTTAAAACATAAATAATGCCTTAACCCCAAATGCTCCCCCCTCTCTGAGTTGCTCCTTGCCTCTTGCCGGGCAACCACAACTCCCTTTTCCATTTGGATTGCGATCTTGCTTCCAAGCATCAACTGATTTTGCAGTGACAGTTATTCCCTCTCCCCCCAGCCCCCCCAGAAGACACTTTTTTTTAACACATATAACAAACTCTTTTTTCCCCCCCTTCTTTCCTTCCCTACTCTTTTCCCTCTTTAGTTCTTTACATATACATTGTTTTTACATCTTTATATATACTTTATCGCCATTCTTCATTCTTGTTACATCTCTTCATCTCTTCTTCTGTCCTGCAAACGTTCTGCAAATTCTTGTGCTTCCTCCGGATCCGAGAACAGTCTGTTTTGCTCCCCGTGTATAAATATTTTAAGTACGGATGGATGTCTTAACATGAATTTATAACCTTTTTTCCATAAAATTGTTTCCTTCATTTCTGTTGTTCCCAGGACCTTTGGGATCCATCCTTTTATAAATTCCTTCATGTCTGTGCCTCCTTCACCCTCCTTCAGGCCCACTTTTTTATGTTGTTTCGCCTTCTATATTGTTCCAACATATCAATTTTCTGAGATAACAACTCTTGTGTCTCTTTAATTTTTTTTGTCACTTTCTTCCAATTTTTCTCTTAAGTCATTTACTTCCATTTCTACTGCCATTTCCCATTCTTCCACATTCTCTACTCTTTTCCCTTTTTCTGTCATGGCCAGTTCTAAACTTTTCATTTTCCTTTTAATTACACTCAATTCTCATGATAACCATTCTTTTAATGATCTCATTTGTTCTTCATAAAAGGCTTTATCTATATTCTGCCAATCAGTTTTACCTTCTTTTTCTCTGTGAAGATCTTGGTTTTCTTCTTCCTCTTCTTCTGTGTATGTACCTGTGTTTGTGTCTTCTTCTCTTCTTTGTGTCTGTGTCTCTTCTGTTTTTCCTGATGAGCTGTTTATATCTCTTTGTCGGGCCTCCTCTTGCTGGGCCTCTTGCTGTTGGTCCTCCCCTCCTGGGTTGCTTGTCTGTCGGGCCTCCTGTCATTGATCCTCTTGTCAGTCACCCCTCCGTCTTTCTCCTTTGTCTGTTTCCTCGCTCCCTCCCCTATCGCCTTCCTCATCCTCCAGCTGAGAGCCCTGGTGTCGGGAGTCCCTCAGCTGTTTGCGCTGTGGCTGCCCGCTCCTCTGCTGAGTCCCCCTCCCATCGGTGTCCTCCTTTTCCTTTGATTGCGCATGCGCGACTCCTCGCGCATGCGCGACTCCTCACGCATGCGCAGTTGTGCACTTTTCTTTGGCTTCGAGAGCCATTTTTGAAGTCCACTGCTCGGGAGGTCGCAACTCCGCAGGGCAGACACCGATCTCGGGGATTAGGCGCTCCTCGCCACCACAGCTCCCTGTTCCTTTGTGCAGGTAAGGCCTTCTTTCTTCTCCGGTGACTTTTCTTTTTTTTTTGGTTGTTTTTACTTTCTCCTTCTTGGGTGCCATCTTCTTTCTCTTCTCTGTAACTTTATCTTCTATTTCTTATATTTTATTTTTCTTGTGCTTTGTCATTCCTAACTTTTTTCCCTTTTTTTCTGGAGAGGGCTGGTTTCCCCGACCGCCCACTTCTCCACCACATGACATCTTTATGTTATAAATGTTTATGGTAGTAAATCAGTCTCATGTTGCTTTCTGGGATACTATACCACAAGAGGCACTCGAGGACTTGCTTGATTTCTTTGCAACTTTGATCGGAATGAATGCTTGTTTTATCTGTATACCGTGACTGAGAATAATAATGCAAGAGATAAGCGAAAGAGAAAAAATATTTTGGAGGCCTTTTAATTCATAATTGCTAGATTCAAAGTAATTTTGATTCTCATAGAAATAATTTTCAAAAGAACATGTAGTACTCAACAAATTATTGATACAATTTTTGATTCATGGTTGAATATATATGGATTTAGATTACTATTTTAATTTGTTTTCTCATTGTAAAATTTATTTTTGCCTATTGCTACACCTGGTTGCAATTTTAAAAAAAATTCATTAACTCTCGACAAGTTCTTGTTATGGAAGAAGAGAAAGCCTAGATGCTGCCTCTCAAAGTTTATTTAATATTTACCTGCATGTTGATTACAATTGAACCGTGTACATTTTGAACCAGTTGAGCATGTTTCTGAATTTTTTTCCTCTCCATAGAAAATTAATGGTTCACCATTTTCCAACAATGATGCCTGCTTTGCACTTGCTTATGCAGTAATAATGCTCAATACAGATCAACACAATCATAATGTTCGGAAGCAGAATGTGCCAATGACGCTGGAGGTAGGTACTTTTGGGAACTTCATTGGTGAATAATTTTTGCACACGTTTATTTCTCTTTACGATTACATTTGGTTATGAAAATTGCTAAAGTGATGAATGTGGGGACATATGACGAAGATGGAAGTTTTTCCTGTTCAGCCTTCAAATACAATTCATTGCTAATCTGCATTCCTACCTCAGAACACCATGAACTTATTTTTAAAACCATTCCTACCTCCCTTCTTTCCGTAATTAGCTTTACAAAATAACATCTGTGATTGGTTATTGAAAGCATTACCCTGCAGAATAACATGATGAAATCAAGATTTACTTGACTTAATTATTATGCCCTCACTTGTTTAATTGATTTAACATTTGAGACAGTTGCTTTAAAATTTATTTTTAATAATATGATACTATTATCCAACAAGATCTCATACCCTGTCAGATTAAGATAGACACAGAAGACCAATTTCATTTTGTCCATTTTAAATTGCTACTGTCATTTTAATGAAAGGAACAATAAATATGTCCACAGTTTGATATCTAATTAAGTTTTTAGTGCTACTTAACCAATTATTACCTTGTTGATGTTTCTGTAGTAGAATTCTCATCAGTGACTGGGACTCACAGCAGCTCGGAATGCAACACTCTGAACATTCAAGCTAAATTAATGTCTGTTTGTGCCAATGTAATCTGCAAGAGACATTTGATATTTAATCCAGGAAAACCACAATGCAGCTGGTTTTAAAAGCTGTTTTAATTTGAAGATGGTCACATTTTCCAGTCTCGTTCTCAATATTTTTTCTGATTTCAGTGCTCTAAATTATAATTCCTGCATGTCTTGGTATTTAATGAATTGAATTTGGCTGAATTTGCTTCCAATAAAAATTTATTTATATAATGCCTTTTCAGTGTTCACGCCAAAGTGCTTCAGACCCAATTAATTACATTTTCACTTTTTTTTGGATATCTTATACATTGAGCAATTTATGTGGAAATCAGTTCCATCTGCTGTTGAAAATGCATCTTTCAATATATACACTTCTGACCATAATAGTGACAAAATATGCTTGTGCTAATTTTGTAAGATAATTATGCCATAAATGTTTATCGCTTTCTAAAGGATGTGTCAGAGATTTTACTGATGTGCCAAAGTCAACCTTTAAAAACTTGAAGTGAAGGAAGCATTTTGACAAAGTCAACAGTAATTATATGTTCACTGTTAAATAAACCTTTAAATCCCTTTAGATTCCTTAGATAGTAGTGTGTTTCATCAGATCGTCTGCTTGACCTATTCCTTGAAATCTGTTTAATAAACTGAATGTTAAAATATGTCCCAGGCCTGTAGTTATTCCTGAAGTAAAACACGAAAGTCTGCAGACACTGTGGTTGAAGTAAAATTGCAAAGGTAGAGAAACTCAGCAAGTCAAACAGTGCACTTCAAATAGCAAAGATAAAGATACATAACCAATGTTTCAGGTTTGAGCCCTTCAAAATGTCAGCAGGTGCCCCACCAATGTTAGTAAGGAAAGTGAGTGATTAGTGTTCAATGCGAGTTTGTGATTTTAAACATTCTACCTCTTTTATTCTTTTTATTGATTGAAAGCAATGTTAATTCTCATGCATCATATGAGGAAAAGGTGATGTTAATTTGTTTTGTTGCCTTTCTCTTTCCAGCAATTCAAAAAGAATTTGAAAGGAGTTAACGGCTCCAAAGATTTTGATCAAGATATGTTAGAGGACATCTACAATGGAATAAAGTATGTTTGTTTAAACCAAAACTTTCACCTCGTTGACATTTAGCTCCCTTTTCATTTTTTGAATATCTTTGTTTTGAGCAGTTTACAATTAGCTTCAGGCAGTGAATAGTGGCCTTCATTTTGCATAATATTTGTAAATCATGTTTTGCAAATAATAAAAGATAATTGTTCAAAATGTTAGTATTGGTTGAATGCTCTATTCTGGAAACTGGCACCTGATTGGTTCTGGACCATAGACCCAATTATTTTCCTCTGAGCGGGAGAACTGATATTTTTGAGTAGAGACATTCTCTGGGTCATGCAAGGTTTCTGAGAACTGTATGTACTTCAAGTTTTGGTCAGTTAGAAATGTTGTCAACGGAGACAAAAGCTGCTCTGGTTGGTTCCTTAGCTGCAGATTAGTATAGATTTTAAGGTGATTCTAAATGAATGAGAGAATTAGAATCAGTTGGAATTGCAGATTCAAATATGTCAGATAACAGAATGTTGGACTTGATTTTCAACTAATAGTTTACTTTCATTGATCTGTCTTGGCATGTTTGCATCTAATCAGAGATTTACTTATGGTGATACTCAAAATTTATTTCTAAAAATGATACAAGAGTATCACATGCCACAGGAAACGTAAATATATGCAGACAGACTGTGTTTAGGCGGGGAGACAATTCAAAATTCTGAGGTGCAAAGGAATTTGGGAGTCCTCATCCTAAATGTTGACCTCCAGGTTGAGTCAATGGTGAAGAAAGCAAATGCAATGTTGGGATTCATCTTGAAGAATAGCATACAAGAGCAGGGATGGGTTCAGAAAAGATTTACCAGAATGATACCAGGAATGAAAGGGTTAGCAATGAGGAACGATTGTCGACTCTTGGAATGTACTCATTGGAGGATGGGGGGAGGGGGTGGTGTGGAACCTCATGAAGGCATTTAGAATGCTGAAAGGCTTGGACAGACTAGATGTGGCAAGGATGTTTCCCATGGTAGGGATTCTTGGATAAGAGAGCATAACTTCAGGATAAAAGGGTGTCAATTTAAAACTGATGCGGAAAAATGTCTTTACTCAGAGGGTCGTGAGTCTGTGGAACATTGCCACAGGCAGCTATGGAAGGGAGGTTGTTAGGTGTATTTAAGGCAGAAGTTTCCAAGTTTTTGATTAGTCAGGGCATTATGCGTGAAGGGAAGAAAATGTGGCAGTGGAGCTGAGTGGGAGGATGGATTGGCTCATGATTAGAATGGCGGAGCAGACTCTACTATATCTTGTGATCTTGTGAATATTTGTCCCTGAGTATTGGCATATATTTGAAAATTGTAATACTCAAAATTCCCTTAGTTTTGCAGTGAATTTGAACCAAAAATCAATTCACAATGCTGAGATTCTCATAAATTGTTAAATCTCACTCCTGCTTGCTGCTCTCTTTTTTTTCTCACTTTCTTATCTTTTCAATGGCAGCTTTCTCAGGATTCAAGTGGAACCAGTGGTACAGGGACAGAAAGAGTCAGTTTTATGGTACAAGAACAGGCCCTTCAGCCTAATCTGTCCACGCTGATCAAGATGTTTATTTAAGCACGTCCCCTTTGGCCCATGTCCCTCTAAATGCCTTCTAAACAATAGAATTGTATCTGCCTCAACCATTTATTTCCTCCTTCCACCATCCTCAGTGTGAAAAAGTTCCCTCTTAGATACTTTTTATTCTTTCACCTTAAATTTATGGCCCTTAGTTTTAAATTTTCCTACCATGGGAAGACTATGATTACTTACCTTCCTTTTGTCCCTCATGATTTTATAAACCTCGACAAGATCCCTCTCAGCCTCCTATGCTCTAAGGATAAACATTTCAGCCTATCCTACCTTTTGTTATAATTCAAGCCAGTTGATCCTGATAATATTCTCAGTTGGAGTGATGTCATTAACACTCCTGCATGCATTACGAAGGTTTGTGCCAGGTTGAATGCTCTCCACGGTACACTTGTTGAAGTTTTCAAGAGTTTTTGGTAACATACGAATCTCTTCAAACACCTCACGAAGTATCATTGCTTGCTGTTTTTACTGTTGGTGTGACTTCTGTACAGCTTTAAAAAAGCATTTCCATGACTAGTTGCAATTTTCGTTTTGCCTTTAGAAAGAGAGATTGATCACAGCTTAAGTCGACTCTGATGACTTTTTTTGTAAAATACAGAAGTTGAATTTTTTCATACAATAAATTTATATTTATTTCGATATACAGCGCAATTACCTTTCCAGCCCATGAGCCCACGCCCCCCCAATACCAATAACCTACTAACCTCGTACGTCTTTTGGAGGTGGGAAGAAACTGGAGCACTTGGAGGAAATCTCACGCAGACACAGGGCGAACTCACAAACTCCTTACAGAGAGTGCCCAATTTGAACTGACCACTGTACTAACTGTGCAGTCTGTATTGTAACTCAAAAAATTGGCAGTTATGGATCAGGATACTTATGTCAATTTCAAAACAGCAGAAAAATAGTACAGGTGCTGATAATTGAAAAAGACAAAATTTCAAATGCAGTCAATCCACAAACAGCTTCTAAAATATGGGCCAGTTATCAGGGTTATTGGTTTATGACTACTGATTCGTTAAGTGTTTGCTCATGCATGGGATTCTAAGATTTTTTTACCAGTATTGCCAAGTCACGTATGGCCCATTTCATTTCTGAAATTTGCTTGAGTGATCTTTCTCAGAAAAGGTTGGTCCCAGAGCGCAAATCTTTAAGCAATTTGGATGGTTGACACGTCAGTGTTTTTGTTCTGCTTGTGTATATAACTCAGTATCACAGCAGATGGACCACTAACTCAATTAAATCTGAATATTTGTTAATCATCTCTTTGTAAATTAACTGCTGTTCGTTATTATTGATCAAAAGACTCACTAAAAGACAAAATGTAGCAATTAGATGTTATGCTTGTAGTTTTTATTTTTGCAGGAATTTTAGATTTTAGGACAAACTTTGATGTTTACATTTTATTCCTGTTTGGAAAATGTCTTTTGAGCTGGACAGATATCTAATTTACTTACATCGTTTTCTATTGTTCCCGGTGTAATTGAAATCATTGTTTTACCTCAGGAATGATGAGATTGTGATGCCAGAGGAACAAACAGGTTTTGTGAGAGACAACTATATCTGGAACATACTTTTGAATCGCGGGAGTTCAACAGAAGGCATATTCCTTCATGTGCCTCCTGGAAGCTTTGATCTTGACCTATTCACCATGACCTGGGGTCCCACCATCGCTGCACTTTCTTATGTTTTTGACAAGAGTTTAGACGAAACAATAATACAGAAGGCAATCTCTGGTTTCAGGTAAGAATTTGATCTTATCAGTTGTATGCTTTAAAACTAACATGGAAAGGTCTCTGTGATGGAAAGAATCAGAATTTATTGTCATGAGCGACATGAAATTCATTGTTTTGTGGCAGCCTAACAGTGAAAACATTTAAATAAACCACATTACAAAATAAGAAAAAATAGTGCAAGAAAATGATAAAGTAATGTGGAAATGAAGATGGAAAGCAAATTTTATGCTCAATCATTGCTGCTCCCACCCTGGGAAAATGGTGCTGGTTGTCTACCTTAGCTATACCTCTAGTAATCTTGTCGACCTCTATTAAGTCACTTCTCATCCTTCTTCACTCTAAAGAAAAAAGCCCCAGCTCTGCAAACCTTGCTAGTGTGTGTTTGTGTTAGATATCACAATGAAGACTTTCAACGAGGTGAAGCATGTTGATTTATTTCCTACTCTCATTGTAATAGATTTGTGTTAACTTTTAATTTAATATAAAACTATATTTCTTTTATAAAAATGTCAGTAAATTATAGAATTAAAATATTGTATCTGTATTCTTAGTAAGTTAGCTGTGGTTTGTTACAGAGTCACACACAGGTCACAGCACATTTATAGAGAACCATTGTTTTCTGAGAAGAGTGTTCATTCTCGGAGTCAATGTGTCTTGGACAGACAGTGGGTCTTAATCAAGAACTGCTGAGGAAGCCATCTGTTTTTAATCAAAACTACTTAAGCCTCTTAAACCGAGATGAGGTCAGAGGTTGTTATAGATGTGGAATGGTTTTGAAAAAGGAACAGAATTTTAGTTGGAATAAAACTGATAGTCACGTGGTTTCCAAGAATTGGAACTCACCTCAATGATGATGTTATTATTACATGACTTGGAGAAATATATTACTGAATTCTAACATTTTGAGTTCAGTTTTGGAAGAGTTCAGTTTGGAGAGTACAGAAGTCAAAACCCCTGTAACACAGGGGTTGAAACCTTGTGAAAAACAGGGTTGAGTTACAATAAATTGGTGCTGTTGTGTGTTCCTCCTGGGAAAAGGGGAATACAGAATCAGTGCCTTTTGAAATAAGGAAGACCATTTTACCAACTCTCTGGAAGAGAGGACAGATTTCTACTGGGTCTATTTTTGTATGGCCACTTCGTTTAACCCTTGTCTGGTTTGTGCCTTCATCGTGGAAGAAGTTAACCACATTTGTTTAACCTTTGGGTTTGAATTCATCGTGGAAGAAGAAAGCCATTCTGAGTAAAGAGGCCTGAAGAGATGTTTAAAAGCACTTTATAATTATTTCTGAACTGAGAATTTAAGACCTTCAAGCGAGGCTAAAATGATGCTGAACTTTTAAGATTGACTTTTCGGAGTGGGACTGTAATTATAAACACACACATTCGTACATTTATATTTGCGCACAGTGGGGTTGTTTAGAGTTAAGTAAGTTTAAAGATAAGTAAGAAATGTTATGTTATTAATAGTTTAATTTACAAAAATATTATTTTGAATTTACCATTGTCTGGTGGATTTTCCATTGCTGTTCCTGGGTTAGTGCCAACAAAATCCCATTAGTCCCAAAAATAATTAAAAGGGTTGTTAGTTCATAGCATCATCATCTTTTTAATTTACCAACTTATGTTTACAGTTCTGAGTCGTATCCCCTTCGATATAAATATATTTAAAAGCTAAACCTGGAGTTGATCTTTGTTAAATTAGAATGCTTTTGCTTTTGTTTCTATTAACACTGACATCATTTCAGAGAGTCAAAAGTGCAGAGTAGAAAGCTGATTTATTTTGGGTATCTTGATGCATCTTATTCATGCCATTGTTCACTGAAATTGAATGGGTTTAAAAGTACTTATATTTCCTTGAATTTACACAAACTAATTTAGGTCCTTCAACAATGTTTGTATGATCATATTATAACTCAATTCTTTTTAAACCCTTTTTTATTAGTAATATTGAGTTATGTGTAGTGATCATTTTTTTTTTCTTTCTCCTCCACTCAGGAAATGTGCAATGATTTCAGCTCATTATGGACTCAGCGATGTTTTTGACAACCTTATCATTTCCCTATGCAAATTTACAGCTCTGAGCAGTGAGGTTGGTTCTTTACTTAATTGTTTCACAAATCACCTGAGACTAATAACTACATCCTGAAAGTTACTGAAACATGGTGAATGCTGTACAGATGATAAGATCAGTAATGAAGTTTTTAAAGAAATTTAATTTGATGACAATTTATTTCCATCTGAACTTTTTAAATTCCTCTCATGATGTGATAACTGTTGATTTAATGATGTGATGCATTATTGATAATGTGTTTTCTGTTGCACCTGTTGGTGTGTAATGCATTATTATTGCCATGGATCACATGGGACTAACAGACAATGTGGTATCCTGTGTATGAAAGGAAAACTGTGTGTCCCATTTGACATTCATGTGGGATGCTAGTTTAAAACTGTCTGAGGACAGGAAATTTCCAGTACAATTCCACCTCCAACTCAAGCTTTCTGTTGGATGGTGACCATAAGAATTGTTAGCTTGGTCCTGGAGCTCATTTTGGTGGTTCTGAATGCTTGGGGCCCAGTGCATGGCTTTAGGCTCATTTTTTACTAGGCCTGGCACCAACAGCCTGGAGATGGGTCAGGATTGAAGGGTGTCTGCATAGAAAAGAGATAAATCTGGTATATCTTTAGAATTTGCCATAGGTAGTTGCGGAGGCCAAGTCATTGGATGTATTTAAGCCAGAGATTGATAGGTTCTTGATTAGCCAGGGGATCAAAGATTATGGGGAAAAAGCTGGGCAGTGGGGCTGAGTGGGAAAATGGATCAGCTCATGATTAAATGGCAGGGCAGACTCAATGGGCTGAATAGCCTATTTCTGGTCCTACATCTTATGATTATTGCAAATCTGGTCGGTAAGGCTCTTGTTGCTTTGGAGGTTGTATGTCGGTTGGTTCTGGGAGGAGGTGTGCATTATGGCCTAGTGTGTATCAAGCCCACAGCTTGGTTTGGGTGGCCAGTTTTACTTCTAACATAAGCAGAGGATGGGTCTTCATTAGTCTTTGAGGCTTTGGGTGTTGACTTCTTCAGTTGGCTGTAGTTTGACGCACTCCATTAATTTGGGACATTCATCTTGCGGGGTCCAATCGTCAGAATAGCTTGCAAAGTTTTGCCACGCTTCACAGGAGCCATCCAACTCCAGGTTTCGTGTCATTAGGTAGAGATCTGTCATCATATAACACTGGAGACAGTGCAGTGGGTACAATTTCTGCCTGAAAGGGCTTATTTAAATAATTGATGCAGGCATGGTGGATATTGTTGAATAACAACCATCCCAGATTTTATTCTTCTTTGAAACTGCATTGGTACCTTGTGTGAACTTGGGGTATCCCCAGGTTGTGAGGAGGTGTAGAAACACACAGATATGCTCCAGCATTTCTGTGTGTATTTACTACAGTCACCGAGTCTACAGACTTTAGTGGGAAATATTTGCCCTTTCACAGGAAGGTATGTTTAACCAGCTTTGTGGGGTAAAACCCTCACCATTTATTTTCAAACGTAATTGCTCATACTTGGAGGACCACATTACTTTCAAAGAAAGCAGTCAGATTTCAGGACATTTTTCCACTTTCAAATAATTTGTATCATAAATAATATGTGATATATTACCTCAAAAGTATATAACACCCAAATACATGCTATCCACATTAAAATGTCGTAGATTTATTATATCTTGAGCCATATTCTTCAACTGTGGTCTCATTCATGAATTCCTGCACTCTGCTTTGCTCTGTTCCTCTCATTTTGTCACTCCAACACAAAATTCTTTTGCTCTATCTTTCTCATTTTGAACCCAGCCTTTTTCATTAAATCAGCTGTTGGCACCAGATCTTTTTTTCTTGCCACTAATCATTTGTAATGTGTTTTTTTTGCAGTCCGTAGAGAATCTTCCAACTGTTTTTGGTAGCAATGCAAAAGCTCAACTGGCAGCCAAGACTGTGTTTAATTTGTCACATCGTCATGGTGACATTCTGAGAGAGGGGTGGAAGAACATTATGGATGCAATGCTCCAACTTTTTCGCTCCGAGCTTTTGCCCAAGGGCATGGTAGAGGTAAGGTCTTCTCTGGAACTGCTTGCCATTGTCCAATACTTGAGGTGATTCATTTTCGAATATTGGAGAGTTTGTTTGCAATTTATACCCATTGTGATGTCAATTTTGTGAGGTAAAGAAATACATTTATGCCAAGTAAAACTTCCAGGCCATTATTGCAACGGAGACTAGGTAAAATTTTATAAATTACAATCCTAAAACATATAGTAATATGAGATAATAACAGGCACCAGTTACTGGATGGAGTACTGAGTGCAGTTTGGGTCTCCTTACTTGAGGAAGAATGTGTTAGCCTTGGAGGAGGTGCAGAGGAGATTAGCCTATGAGGAGAGATTGGGTCGTCTGGGACTGCACTCGCTGGAATTTAGAAGAATGAAAGGGGATCTTGTAGAAACATATAAAATTATGAAAGGCATAGAGAAGATAGGTAAGTTGTTTTCATTCGTGGGGGAGACCAGACTAGGGAACATAGCCTCAAGATTCAATGTTCAATATAATGTTGTGACAGTCATGCTTCTTGAGAAAAGTGTCCATGTTTTTCATTCAGTTAGAATGATTGAAGTTGATAGAGAACAAGTTGTACCTTTGACTTTTCAGGTGTGGCATAAATTCTTCAGTCATCCTGTAAATTTTGGATGATTGTACACATTTGAACTTAGTTTTTAGTAAAAGCTGTTAGTGTGTATTGTTCAATCTAATCTAAAGTATTTGAGTCACTAAACTTGCATTACAGTGGAGGATCTTGAGATTGCTGATTTCTGACCAGTTCCACTTATATTTTGACAAAAAGTCAATGTTTTTTTTAAAGAATAATGTTTGTGTCTTGCAAAGGGAAATATGATATGCCTTACATTGTGTCCTGGAGTTAGAGAGATGACCTTTAAGTACATTGTACACACCACTCAAGATGAGGATGCAGAACCATGCATGAGTTTTAAATTTCAACTTTGATGGGGAAGCTGTTCCATACAAACTGCCATTTCATAATGGGTTGCAATTCTTGAGGGCTGGGAGAGCTAGGTTGGGAAATCCGTGTAGATATTTTTTTTAGTGATAAATCATGTTTTAGTTGGTTCTCTCCTTACTGGCTGAATATTTTTGTGGAATCAAAGTAAGGTCTTCAGTAAAGGAAGGTTTTTAATAAAATTAGGCCAATGTGTTTGTCTATTTGTGCCTTTATTAAGATTGTACTGCCATCTGCTGTTCAGACCACAATTCAGCAAATTTTAAAGACAGTTTGAAATCTTTCACTTTTATTTAAATATAATCACTAATGGTCAATAAGGTTAGATTTCTGAAGTGGGTTTTCTAACCCCTGAAATTCAAGGATCAATGAAATAGAGAATTAAAATAGTGTGGTAAATGAAATCTGGAATTACAACAGAAAGCTGCTCAGACCAGACAATGGAAAGTCAAAAAGTTAATATTGTGGGTCAAGGATGTTTCATTGTAACTGAGAGAAAAGTTAGAATGTCTTGAAGCCATAACTTTTTTTCTTCACAGATACTAACTGACCAAATGAAATTTTCCAGCATTCTCTTCTAATTTCAATCTGAACATCCATTTGTCATTTCTCTGGGGAAAACCCAGTCAAAATAATCTACCCCATTTCTTGCGAAGGAAATAACATTGAACAACAAATTTTTTAGAAGGGTTGGCTTCCTGAAAAAAACTGGGGATTATGATAGACAACTTCAAATCATATAACCATATAACCACTTACAGCACAGAACAGGCCAGTTCGGCCCTACTAGTCCATGCCGTAACAAATTCCCACCCTCCAAGTTCCACTGACCAGACCCAATCCATACCCCTCCAGTCCTCTCCTCTCCATGTAACTATCCAGTCTTTCCTTAAATGTAACCAACGATCTTGCTTCAACCACGTCTGCCGGAAGCTCATTCCACATCCCTACCACCCTTTGCGCAAAGAAATTTCCCCTCATGTTCCCCTTATAATTTTCCCCCTTCAATCTTAAACCATGCCCTCTAGTTTGAATCTCCCCCACTCTTAATTGAAAAAGCCTATCCACATTTACTCTGTCTGTCCCTTTTAAAATCTTAAATACCTCTATCAAGTCCCCCCCTCAATCTTCTACGCTCCAGAGAAAAAAGCCCTAGTCTGCACAACCTTTCCCTGTAACTCAAACCTTGAAATCCTGTCAACATTCTCGTGAACCTTCTCTGCACTCTCTCTATTTTGTTTATATCTTTCCTATAATTTGGTGACCAAAGCTATACACAGGACTCAAAATTTGGCCTCACCAATGCCTTGTGCAATTTCATCATAACCTCCCTACTCTTGAATTCAATACTCCGATTTATAAAGGCCAACATTCCAAATGCCTTCTTCACCACACCATCTACCTGAGTATCAGCCTTGAGGGTATTATTTACCATCACTCCTAAATCCCTTTGTTGCTCTGCACATCTCAATCTTTGGCTTGGCTTCGCGGACGAAGATTTATGGAGGGGGTAAAAAGTCCACGTCAGCTGCAGGCTCGTTTGTGGCTGACAAGTCCGATGCGGGACAGGCAGACACGATTGCAGCGGTTGCAAGGGAAAATTGGTTGGTTGGGGTTGGGTGTTGGGTTTTTCCTCCTTTGCCTTTTGTCAGTGAGGTGGGCTCTGCGGTCTTCTTCAAAGGAGGTTGCTGCCCGCCAAACTGTGAGGCGCCAAGATGCACGGTTTGAGGCGTTATCAGCCCACTGGCGGTGGTCAATGTGGCAGGCACCAACAGATTTCTTTAGGCAGTCCTTGTACCTTTTCTTTGGTGCACCTCTGTCACGGTGGCCAGTGGAGAGCTCGCCTTATAACACGATCTTGTGAAGGCGATGGTCCTCCATTCTGGAGACGTGACCTACCCAGCGCAGTTGGATCTTCAGCAGCGTGGATTCAATGCTGTCGGCCTCTGCCATCTCGAGTACTTCGACGTTAGGGGTGTAAGCGCTCCAATGGATGTTGAGGATGGAGCGGAGACAACGCTGGTGGAAGCGTTCTAGGAGCCGTAGGTGGTGCCGGTAGAGGACCCATGATTCGGAGCCGAACAGGAGTGTGGGTATGACAACGGCTCTGTATACGCTTATCTTTGTGAGGTTTTTCAGTTGGTTGTTTTTCCATACTCTTTTGTGTAGTCTTCCAAAGGCGCTATTTGCCTTGGCGAGTCTGTTGTCTATCTCATTGTCGATCCTTGCATCTGATGAAATGGTGCAGCCGAGATAGGTAAACTGGTTGACCGTTTTGAGTTTTGTGTGCCCGATGGAGATGTGGGGGGGCTGGTAGTCATGGTGGGGAGCTGGCTGATGGAGGACCTCAGTTTTCTTCAGGCTGACTTCCAAGCCAAACATTTTGGCAGTTTCCGCAAAGCAGGACGTCAAGCGCTGAAGAGCTGGCTCTGAATGGGCAACTAAAGCGGCATCATCTGCAAAGAGTAGTTCACGGACAAGTTTCTCTTGTGTCTTGGTGTGAGCTTGCAGGCGCCTCAGATTGAAGAGACTGCCATCCGTGCGGTACCGGATGTAAACAGCGTCTTCATTGTTGGGGTCTTTCATGGCTTGGTTCAGCATCATGCTGAAGAAGATTGAAAAGAGGGTTGGTGCGAGAACACAGCCTTGCTTCACGCCATTGTTAATGGAGAAGGGTTCAGAGAGCTCATTGCTGTATCTGACCCGACCTTGTTGGTTTTCGTGCAGTTGGATAATCATGTTGAGGAACTTTGGGGGACATCCGATGCGCTCTAGTATTTGCCAAAGCCCTTTCCTGCTCACGGTGTCGAAGGCTTTGGTGAGGTCAACAAAGGTGATGTAGAGTCCTTTGTTTTGTTCTCTGCACTTTTCTTGGAGCTGTCTGAGGGCAAAGACCATGTCAGTGGTTCCTCTGTTTGCGCGAAAGCCGCACTGTGATTCTGGGAGAATATTCTCGGCGACACTAGGTATTATTCTATTTAGTAGAATCCTAGCGAAGATTTTGCCTGCAATGGAGAGCAACGTGATTCCCCTGTAGTTTGAGCAGTCTGATTTCTCGCCTTTGTTTTTGTACAGGGTGATGATGGTGGCATCACGAAGATCCTGAGGCAGTTTACCTTGGTCCCAACAAAGCTTGAAAAACTCATGCAGTTTGGCATGCAGAGTTTTGCCGCCAGCCTTCCAGACTTCTGGGGGGATTCCATCCATACCTGCTGCTTTGCCACTTTTCAGTTGTTCGATTGCCTTATATGTCTCATCCAGGGTGGGAACCTCATCCAGCTCTAGCCTTAGGGGCTGTTGAGGGAGCTGGAGCAGGGCGGAATCTTGGACTGAGCGGTTGGCACTGAAAAGAGATTGGAAGTGTTCTGACCATTGGTTGAGGATGGAGATCTTGTCGCTGAGGAGGACTTTGCCGTCTGAGCTGCGCAGCGGGCTTTGGACTTGGGGTGAGGGGCCGTACACAGCCTTTAGAGCCTCGTAGAAACCCCTGAAGTCGCCAATGTCCGCGCTGAGCTGTGTTCGTTTGGCGAGGCTAGTCCACCACTCATTTTGTGGACTAGCCTACCATTTAATGCATATGACCTATTTAGATTTGCCTTTCCAAAATGTAACACCTCACACTTATCTGTATTAAATTCCATCAGCCATTTGTCAGCCCACACCTCCAGCCTTCCTAAATCACCTTTTAATCTACGGTAATCTTCCTCACTGTCCACAACACCACCAATCTTTGTATCATCTGCAAACTTGCTTATCCAATTCTCCACCCCTACTTCCAGATCGTGAAAATATATATAACAAACAATAGTGGACCCAGGACCGATCCCTGAGGAACTCCACTAGTCACCGGCCTCCAATTGGACAAACAATTTTCTACCAGTACTCTCTGACACCTCCCATCCAACCACTGCTGAATCCATTTCACTACCTCCTTATTTATACCTAATGCCTCCATCTTTTTTCCTAACCTCCTGTGGGGAACTTTGTCAAAATCTTTGCTAAAGTCTAAATAGACAACATCCACAGCTTTCCCTTCATCAACCTTTTTTGTAACCCCCTCGAAAAACTCAATCAGGTTTGTCAAGCATGATCTACCCCTGACAAAACCAAGCTGAACTCAAAGATGATTTCAGATTTGCTGTATCATGTAGGAAGTTGGAAAAAAATTAAATGAACTTTTATTGAATTTAGCAAGTTTAATGACATTATAACGCTGACACATTGCTTTGGTTCAACTGACCTAAAAATATTTTGTTGCTGAATTTTTTTGTACTCAGCAATATGATGCCTCTTGTGTCCATGTCCAACAATTGTTGTCCAGCATTGATGGATTCTACTGACCCTGATCCCATTTATCTTTAGTCACAAGGTCCAGGTGAAAGCTTTAACCGTGCTCATCAATGATTGCCCCAAGATCAGCAGGGAAGATATCCAAGTGTAAATGGAGAAAATTAATTTTCAATGTCATGGTTTTGGATCAAAATATGACAGAAAATCCCAAAAATAGGTTAGATCAAAAGATGTTCATGACAGGAAAACTTTCAGGTGATTTTCGTGATCAACAGCTCAAAATCCATAAAATGCACCCAAAAGTGTTCAGGAAATAAAATCTTCGTTGTCCAGTATAATTGGTGCGTCATGGAAAATTTTATCTCGCATGCAGCTGACACCATAAAGATGTATTTGCAAGCAAACTTTGTATTTCCAGCAAGGCAGGTGTACAATATACCAAATCAATTTGCACTTTTTAAACATTTTTTGACAACAATTATTTTGGTATCAGAATTTTGCTCTTATTAGTATCTATATACCCATTTGATAATTGCATTGTTACATAGTTTGAAACAAACAAAATCAGCATAACTCTCTCTAACTTGAGTTTTGAAAGTACTTAAACCAATGGTGATTTTGACTGTTAGCAAGTAAATCTTTCTTTGTGCAGGGAGAAGACTTTGTGGAACCCAATGGGAAAATTTCACTCCAGCGGGAAGAAACGCCTTTAAATCGGTAGGAAGCATGCTTACATTGTTTTCTGAAGAGGTTTTTCTGATGTTAGATAACAATTCATTCTGATGTTAGACCTCCACTGCATTGTAAATTTGGGAAATATCTCTGTGTCTATTTAGCACGATATTTCTCTTGTGGAATTGAGACAATGTACTTTTCAGGTTTAAGTTTTTTTTTAAAAGGTAGAAGAGATTTGGTCATGGAATGGCAAGAGTGGCATATGTTATATTTTAGAGATACAGGCCTTTCCAGTCTGCAAATAGCACTGCTCACTTACTTGCAACATCCATGTACATTATTCAGGAAGGAAGTCAGGAAAGGAATTAAGGAAGATGGGTTAAGATGAGGAGGAGTGGATAGTGAATGAGAAGATGAGGTCAGGGAACTGGAAGAGAAAAATTATAGATGATGACTGGAGGTAAAACAGATAAGACATTTGGATGATTACTGGTGTAAAATTGCTAACTCTGGCCATAATCCAATGTTTCATCACAACACATAGCCTTATTCCATCCAGTCATTATTTTCCCCATCTCTTGTACTTTACTGACCAATCTTGCTAAAATGCACATATTTGTAATGTCATTTTGAGACGATGGGAGAATTTATCAGAATTCATAACCCTGGAGGTGGAGAAAGGAGTTCCTTTTGTGTGGGGCAAGAGTCACAGGAAAATTGATAATTTCCATCATAGTTCTTCAGGAACATGTAAATTCTTTCCTGGCTATCAGTAGTGCAGCAGCTTTGTATGAATTGATGGAAGAAAACAAGTGGGCCAAACATTAAGCTTGTCTCGTAGTTTCAAATTTCTGTTTCAAATCAGTAATTTCTTCCAATCTCATTACAAATGAGAAAAAGTTTTGTTTTACTTAGCTTCAGGATTGTAGTTCAAAAATTTTCAGTGTTTAATAATATTGACTGATTATAAACATCGAGCACAATTTCAACAACAACTTTATATTTTTGTACTTGATGGTACAACAACATTTATTGCTTAGAGTCTAAAATTTCTTGCAGTTTTTTTGAATCTGAAAGTGCAAATTGTTCTATTTTTGAATACAGTGGTGAATCTACTGTCCTGAGTTTTGTTAGTTGGCTCACACTCAGTGGCAATGAACAGTCTGGTCTCAGGGGGCCCTCAATGGAGAATGAAGAGGTCAAGGAAGCAGCTCTGGAATGCATCAAGGTAAATGAAAGTTGATGCTGTTTAACTTACTGGAAGATGCTTTCTTTGCAAGAAGCTTAATATTTGTTACACTTTTATAGTTTCTAATGTATTGAACGTCACTTATCCTTTAAGAAAGGATCTGAAGAAATGAAAATAAAATTGTACTTTTTAAAATTAGTCTGTGCAGAATTGCTGCATTGCATTCTTTCAGAACATTGCCATTTTCCATTTTGTTCTTTTTTTTTGTTTTACTTGTTGTTTAATATTTCTCAATACCTTTTAATAGAATAGAAGCAATTTGTCTATTCTAGCCATTCTCAACCTTTTTTTGGCTGTGGCCCCCATAGGACTCTGCTCATAATTTATAGGCCCCCCTTCCCTGTGAACCAGTGCAAGTTTGGTTTCTTCCCTACTTTTCTCCTACTGACTACATAAAAAAACAGTAAAAATTGTTGTTATGTGTGGTTAAAAGAAACAAGACTTTCACTCAGATGCACTTTGACTCCTCAACAATAAACTCAATCAGGACTCCTGATTTTTCACTTTATATTGATTTTTCTTCTGCACAGTCAGTTTGCTTACATTTCTTTATTTGTTTACATGTGTATGTTGTGTACAGTTTTTTTTTACACTACCCATAAGGGGAGGGGGGTGGTGCGTAGGGCCCTGTTGAGAATAGCTGGTCTCTACTGATTAAAAAAAATTCTTAGAAAGCATGATTTGATAGCAGCATTTAATGATTATCTAAATCAGTCACAACAATAACACCTGCCACAATTCTGCTGTTCTTCCATAGAATCTATCAGCCAGAAACCCTCTCTCCATGCTTTTGGGTTTGAAGGGCGACCGACTCACATCATGTCCTTCTAAATTCTTTTACCTTGATTATGCTGCAAAGAATATTGATCTCATTTCCATTTGTTTTACTTTTTTTAAATCTAGGCTGTAGCATTTCTTGGAAATCTGATGGTATCCTGTCCTTACATCTTCATGAGATTTGCAGTGGTTTAATTATTTCTTAAATGATTTTGTATTACAATAAAATCCCTGGTATCCAGCACCTTTGGGGATTGGTAGATGTTGGATAAGTGTATTTTCCGGTTGCTTGAGGCTTACTCTTAAAATGCCTAACTAATGACACCTGTGTTAAGAATAAACAGTTTAAAAGACAAAAATACTATAATTACACTGAACAAATGTCATTTGCATGAATATAGAAACCTTAAAGCATTTTACTTTATTTTATTCAGTCACATTCTTTGAAAACCTTTAACTGTTGTTGCTGCATCTACATGTTCTCTCTCTCCACGGAGCTGCCTGAAAGATGAACAACAACATTATAGATAATTAAATTCCTTCTCCAGATTTATAGATAAAGCCTCTGACTGGGGCGACACTTACAAAGCAGGGATAAGGGGACACTTTAAGAGAGTCACCCCAATGGCGAGCAGCATCAACCAGCTCTTCATTCTGTGCATAACTTTATTCAAACAGCTGCTGTGAGCAAAGCACGACCAAGGCACTCGCCTGGCTGAATATTTACTCCCGTCTTATTACTTCAGAGAACATTCTTTTACTTTCACAATTTTTACCTTGTGTGTTTTTACCTATTATTTTATTGTTAATTTTTAAAATTTATTTTTGACGATTTATTTTGCCGTTTGCTTGAATTCTGGATACCAGGGGTTTTACTGTATTTAACAGTGTTCTTGTAATTTTCATTTAAACATTTATTAATTTAATTATTGCTTAATGACATGTGGTTACCTCCATCCCCATGAGTTATAACATCTTTTTTTTAATTTTTTTTATTCCAGCAATGTGACCCTGAAAAGCTGATTACTGAGAGCAAATTCCTTCAGTTGGAATCTCTCCAAGAACTGATGAAGGTTCGATGAATATAAAGTAAACAATCCAAATGGAAAATCTCATGCTTTTGTCATTGATTGTGTTGGCCATAGCTATTGTGTCGAACTGTTGATTTGGCATATTCTGTTAAGACCTGAGATGTGATGAAGCAAATCCAGGTGCTTGTGGACACTCCTGGAAAACATTGGAGGACATTGGAAGAATCTGCTAAGTTAACCAAACATTGGGTCAATTTCTCATCAGTTTGTGTGTGTATTTATCTCAAATTACAACCCACATGAAACTATCACACATAATTTCCTCAAAAAGCTGTTGGGTTGGTGGTACTGAACTCTTTGGACCAGTTTTTTGTGTTTCTTATTTGGGACTTTGCCAGGTTGCTTTACTTGGAGCAGTTTCCCTTTAAAACAATTGTATTTAACCTGTAATTTCATTAGGCCCTCATTTCTGTGACACCAGACGAGGATACCTACGACGAGGAAGACGCAGCTTTTTGCCTGGAAACGCTGCTCCGGATAGTTCTGGAAAACAGGTACAAAGAAATGCTGAAGACACTTCATGAACAATAGTGATCACTCTCAAAGGACGAAGGGAGATTTCTTGGCAATACCTCATGGTTCAGGCAGCATGCATGGAGGGATGTCACCGAGTCAGTGACATTTTTTAATCAGACTGAAAATGGGGAGATCAAGCAGGGAAGGTTTGTGATGGGTTGGAGACCGATTGTCAGATTGAATGACGCAAGCGATGGTGTCAGCTGAGAGAGCATGGTAAAAATCATGGAGGAGAGAGGGCAGTGAAGGATTCTTTTTAGATGATCTCCGGGTGATGTAAAAATAAGAGGCAATTAATCAGAACAGATTGGAGGAGGAGAAATAAATCTCTCTGAGATGCAAAGTAAAAGAACAGGATTCTGCAGATGCTGGAAATCTGAAATAAAAGCAGGCTACGCTGTAAATACTCAGCAGGTCAGACAGCATCCGTGATATGAGAAATAGCATCAACATTGCAGTTTGATTACTCTTCAACAGAACTGACCAACTCTTTCACAATTTGGAAAAACCAATGATCTGAAATTGTTACATTTGGTGTTTCAGCCTCTGGTCTGTACTATTCTTCTGTTTTAACTTTAGTTTATTGGAACAGCATGACAGAACAAGATGGAGTCAGAATGAGAGTGAGGTGGAAAAGCGATAGCCAATTTTAAGTTCAAAGCAATCCTTGCGGACTGATCAGAAATGGCACGAAAAGGGAAGGATGGGACAGAAATGAATTGGTTCAAGTGTGAGCAGAGTGGAAGTTGGCAGCAAAAGATGACGACATATTTGAATTCTGTATGAGAACAGAAAGGAGCGGCAATATGTTGATCAAATAGAGGAGAAGGAGGAGCTCTAAGACTAAAGCAAGTGGGCCGTTTGACATGGAGGAAGTGTGGTTTGAAATGTACATTTTGAGAGATTGGTTGTCCATGATGAAAATGAAAGCATTGGCCAGGAAACTAGGACATCTCAAATATGGGAACAATCAAGTTGGGAAGGATGAAGTAACTCCTTGGAGCACTAACATCTGACATGATGGGTGTACCAGCGCAGTGTTACTTGTGAATCTTAGGGAGGAAATAGAAACAGGTTGTGCATACTTTGGGGATTGGAAGCTGTGAAGGGGGATCTCGAGAGGAAATGAGGTTGTGACCGTCTGGGAAACAGTGCCCTGGTGTTCAGTCATGGGGCCATAAAACAGAGAGAGGATGAGGAGGTATCAAGGTGCTTGCAGTCAATCTCTGCAAAGATTGTCAGGAGGTCATTTTGCCAAAGAACAACTGCATTACCCTTGTCAGCAGGTTGTTCAAGAGTGTTCCTTTTGTTCTTCTTGGTGAGCATAGTATTGCTATTTTGGAATAGTAGGTAAAGTGAGGACAGGGGAGAGATAGGAGGTGGGAGCAGTGGTTAGTTAGAGTGAGTAAAAAAAAGAGATGACATTGTCAACCAGAGGTTTGTAACTAATCAATTCTACAATAAGAGGGAAAAAGGAGAGGTTAACATTGATTGGGAATGCTGGAAAAAGGCCCACCATAAGTGATAAAGAGACAAGCCCAAAAACTGGGTGTGGAGGCAAAAGCAGCCGAAGATTAACTCTGTGTCTTATTCGGCATGGAATTTATTGAGGTGGAGAAATGGGAGAATTAAGTTGTTTTCCAGCCTGTTGTTTTTATTGCTTTTGACATAGCTGAGTCGGTCAGACTCTACATTGGAGAGCTAACACCCACGAGAGCTACATGCCATTTGGAATTTTAAAACCTGGTATTGAATCCCAGCAAGAAGACCACGCTACTGCACCAATGATTCAGTGATCCTCCAAGTAATCAAACTGATGTTAACCAAGTTGCTAAAAAGCCACTAATGACAATTTTTGTGCTGTGCTACTGCCTATGGCGACAGTCTCAGAGCAGAAACTCATCTACTTTCATGGATTACTTAAGTAACCTCCAGCTATTTTTAAAAAAAATCTGATGTTTTTTTTTCTTCGTACCAGAGACCGCGTGTCCTGCGTCTGGCAAACTGTAAGAGACCATCTCTACCATTTGACTGTTCATGCCGTAGAACAATGCTTCCTTGTTGAAAGAGCGGTTGTAGGTCTTTTGAGGTTGGCAATACGGTTGCTACGCAGAGAGGAGATCAGTTCACAGGTATGAGGAAATGCAGAACCAATCTTAATAAAGGCCATTTTTTAAACCTATACCTAAATCCAACATGCATATCTTAATTTTCTTTGCAATGTGTAGCTGCAGAGTTTTTCATCACAAAAGGAGACCATTTCCTTGTTTAATTTCTTTAATGATGTTCCATTTACTTTTATTATATTGTGGGTAGAATCCAAGAAGTAAATTGATAAATATGGCGTTCAAATCTGTCATTTGGCCCAGAGCATTGTTTCAGACAATGCTGTTTAAACAGTTAAATGGTTGAGATAAAACCAATGGATTCGCCAGTGAGATCTGGTGCAATGTCAATTTTTTTTTTGTTAAGTATAATTTACTTAAAAAAAGCATTATTGTAAACTTAACGCTGGTGGTTGCTCAACATTATTCAGTGGGGCTTCTTTCATTGACTTGCCTTGATGCATTTGTAAATGGACAGTTGTTATTGCAGTGTGTGCTTGAATGAAATTACATGAATTATTTTTTCTTCAGAATATTCTGATTTATTTTTCAGGTGCTTCTCTCCTTGCGAGTTCTACTCATGATGAAACCAATTGTCTTATCGAGAGTGAGCCGACAAATTGCTTATGGCTTGCACGAGCTGCTGAAGACTAATGCGGCCAACATTCACTCGAGTGATGACTGGTGTACCTTGTTTACCCTCCTAGAATGTATTGGCGCAGGTGTCAAACCTCCACCTGCTCTGCAGATGGCATCTGGAGCTGATAATCAGGATGCAGGTTAATATCTAGTATTACTAAGAAAGCCCAATAATGTTATGTAAAATGAAGCTTCATCCCTAACAAGCAGCTGGTGTTTGCTTTATTTCAGTTAGTTGTTGAGGCCGAAACAGATGCAGAGAGATAGTGGAGAAGGAATCAAACTGAAAAAATAGGACATCAGATAAAATTTGACAAAATGGGATCTTATTAATTAGTGTTATAAAATATTCTGTGAGGTCTCATTGATCTAACATGGGTTTCATTAATGACTGAGTGCAGTGAACGTTACTGATTATTAGGAATGCTGAACATGAGCTGAGCTTATTGCTGTAATTAAAAATTGGCAAATCTAATGCATTGATAGGATAAACTAATTAATTATGTTTTTTAAAAAAAGGGAATTGTTATTTTTGAGGGAAATTTGAGTGATAAGGGAGCAAAGCCTTAATGATCTTTACATTTTTTGTAGAAGTAAAATTACAATTAATTAGAATTTATTGTGGCTAAATGTATATTTGTGAAAGATATTCTGTTGTAGTAGAGAATTGATGGTGTATTTGAGAAATAGAAAACATCTTTTAAATACAAATAATTTAAGAAAGGTATTATAATAGGAAGTATCTAAACCTCCAAAATTCCTCACAAATGTAATTTCTTTGTTTAACATCACAGTTGTCATATCCTCAGACATATTCATGTGCAGGGTGAGCTGGTCTCTGAGATTTGAACCTACTAAGTGAAAGAAATGAACAAGTGACCCAGGATATTTGAACATTCATTTCAAGAAAATTAATTAGTCGTACAGCACGGTAACAGGCCCTTTCGGCTCACAAGCCCAATTACTCCCAATTTGACCTATAACCCCCTGATGGATTTTGAACGGTGAGAAGAAACAGGAGCACATGAAGGAATCCCATGACGATACAGGGAGAATGTACAAAACACTTACAGATAATGCAGGATTCTAACCCCAGTCCCATTCGCTGACGCTATAATAGCATAACACTAATCGTGACACCCTTTTTCACTTTTTTTGGGAGAAGACTCGCTTCTGTCTGGTCATTTTTTTCCTATGGCCAAGATTGTATCAAAATGGGATGAGTAACTGCAGGACATGGAGAGCTTTGGATCTCAAAAATCAGATGTAGTTTGTGAACCTGTACGAGGAGGTCTAGTTAGTTATTCAGTGAATGGTGATATATTATGAGTCAAACATGTAGCAGGTTAAGATGTATGGGTCTTTGTCCATTCACACTTGGATTTGAAGAACTAACAGCATTGGGTTGATTTATATTTCTGAAAGTGGTCAATTTTAATGGAGTAAGTATGTGAGTTTGGTTTTTTTTTTGATCAGCTGAGTTTTAACTTGGTACAAAGTTCCCAGAATGATTGGTAGCAACACAAAAACTAAAAGTGTAGAAAAGATGCTTAAGGCAGTCATTCTTAACCTTTTTCCGGCTCTGCTTTCCCCCCCCCCGCGGACTCTGTTCAAAGTTTATGGGGCCCCCTTTCCTGTGAAGCAGTCAAGTTTTGGTTTCTTTTGTACTTCTTTCCTACTGACTACTGTACATTAAAAAGTATTTTTGTTACATGAAAAGAAAACACAGCTTTTACATAAATGTGGTATGCCCCCCCCCCCCACCCCGGGGGGGGGGGGTCCTAGGGCCTCGTTGGGAATAAGTAAAATACAAAAATCTCCAGACACAGTCTTCGAAGTTAAAACAGCAATGCTGGAGAAACTCAGCAGGTCAAGCAGTGTCCTTCGCCATATAAAAATACCTAAATGTCGTTTCAGACTTCAGCCCTTCATCAAGGGATGGAAACATGTCAGCAGGTGTTCGAACAAAAGACTTGAGGGGGGGGGGGAGGTGTGGCAGCAAAGGCTGGAGGTGATAGGTAGAGAAGGGAGGGAAGAGACAACAGTGATCAGAGGGAAGAGGGATGGCTAGGTGAATAGAGGAGGGAGGGGGGAGGAGGAAAACAGGTTAGCACAAACCAGAAAAGTCAAAGTTAATGCCATATGCTGGAGAGAGCCCTGATGGAAAATCAGATGTTGTTCTTCCAATTTGTGAGAGTTCTTAGTGGGCTCGTGGATAAGGCCTTGGACAGACATGTGAGAATGGGAGTGGGACTCAGAACTGAAATAGTTTGCTACTGGGAGGTCTCTATCCTTGGTATGGATCGAGACAAGGTGCTCAGTGAAGCGATCTCCCAATCTGCGCCCAGGCTCTCCAATGTAGAGAAGGCCACAGAGAGAGGACTGGATAGAGTAAGTCAGCAAGTGTTGCTTCACTTTAAAAGTCTGTTTGGGGCTCCAGACCGTGGTGAGGAAGGAGGTGGCTCCTCTTGCGGCCACAGGGGAATGTGCCAGGGTTAGGGGGGGTGCAGGGGTCACTCCCTGTCCCCTGCAGGGATTTTATCCCTTCTCTCAATTTCTCTGTCTCCGTTGCATCTGTTCCCAAGATGAGGTCTTCCATTGCAGATCTTCCAAAATGTCAGCCTTCTTCCACAAATGTGGCTTCCCCTCCTCCACCATCAACACCCTCACCCACATCTCCTACATTTCCCACTCTTCTTCCCTGGCCCTCTCTGCTCCCCCTCATCCTCACCTACCACCCCACCAGCTTCCGCATCCAACACATTATCCTCCGGAATTTCTGGCACTTACAACAGGATCCCACTACTAGACACATCTTCCCCTTTCCTCCCCTCTCTGCCTTCCGTAGGGACTGATCCCTCGTGTACTCATCCCTTCCCACCAATCATCTTCCCCTGTGGCAACAGGAGGTGCCACACTTGCACCCACACCTCCTCCCTCACCACAGTCTGGGACCCTAAACAAGCCTTTAAAGTGAAGCAACACTTCACCTGTGTATCCGCAGGACTGATTTACTGCACCCAATGCTCTCTTTGTGGCCTTCTCTACATCGGAGAAACCTGACATAGATTGGGAGATCACTACTCCACCCACATCAGTGACAGGGACCTCCCAGTAGCCAACCATTTCAGTTCTGTGTCACACTCCCATAATCACATGCCTGTCCATGGCCTTGTATACTATCCCACCAATTGGAGGAGCAACACCTGATTTTTCTGTCTGGGCAGTTTCCAGCCAGATGGCATTAATGTCAACTTTTTTGGTTTCTGCTAACCTGCTCCCCTCTTTCCCTCTTCCCCTTTTCAATTCTCTTCCCTCCCTTCCCCTTCTATTCACTGAGCCATCCCTCCCCCACCCCCCCGATCGCTACTGTCCCCTTCCTCTCTTCTCCACATCACTTTTAGCCTTTTGTTTGCCTGCTAATGCTTTTCCATACTTTAATGAAGGACTCTAGTCTGAAACGTCTGTAATATATTTTTGCCTTTGCTATGTAATACTAAATTTCATTAACCGAAAAGTTCTATTCACCAAATTTTTTTTGGCGCTGACATAATGTTGCAAGTTGAAAATAATTTATCACTCAACTTGCTCGTGTAGGGCTTTGACACTCTATTGGTGCCAGTTTGAATCCAATGGTGCTCTCATGTACTGTACAAAGAAAAAGTTGTAATGGCAAAAAGGTCTGCAAATAGCACTATCGATCTCAGTGAAAAGGAAAGGAGGAAGCATTTATGTTTGTTTGGAACAGAAAGTCAAGCTGCTGGTAAACCTGAACTGTGGTGTAAGTGCGAAACGTCTTACAGAAGAGTATGGTGTTGGAACAACCATAATCTTTGACCTGCAGAAATGAAGGATAAACTGTTGAAGTTCTATTCTGAAATTGTTGAACAAAAGTTAATGAAATATTTCTTAAAAAAAAATACTACTTAAAGGTAAAAGGGAAGAACTAGATTGTTTATTGATGAGTGGATCTGACAGCGTTGCAATGAACACGTGCCACCTAATGGTTCGCTAATCGTGAAACAAACAAAGCTCTACCATGATGATCTGAAAATTGAAGGGACTGGTTGAGAAAATTTAAGAAAAGACACGGCATTAAATTGTTAAGATTAGTGGTGAAAAAGCATCTGCTGGTCATGAAGCAGAGGAGAAATTCGATGACAAGTTTTTCAATGCTGATGAAAATCTGATGCCAGATCAAGTCAAGTTATAGACTGGCTACAGCTGATGAGACAGGCCCTACAGGAATTAAAGGATGCCAAAAACAGAATAAGCTGGCTGTGAGAGGCAAAAGCGTGTGTCATCATTGTTTTAAAGGAGTGAATTACTTAACAGTCCGTTATTACACAAACAGAAAGGCATGCGTCACCAGGGATACATGTCTGATTGGTCTAACAAACATTTTGTGCCAGCGGGTCATCCTCGCTGCAGGAAACCTGGATTGGATGACGACTGCAAGAATGTTTTATTCCTTGACAACTGTTCTGCTCATCCTCCAGTTGAAAATCTCATCAAAGATCATGTTCATGTCATGTACATTCTCCAAGTGGCGAACTGTGCCACTCCATAGTTGCGGTCCCCTCTAGGGTCAGGAGTTTACGGGGTGGGGTGGGGGGGGGGGCACAAAGCACTCTGGGAGGCGTGTGACTTCAGAGGCCTGGTGATTGTGATAGTGCGCCAATGGCAATCATTTAATTATTTAAAGTACTGCGAAGATTCCTTTAAACAGTTCCATTGGTTCAGCTCACAGACAACTTCCAGCCATGTGACCAAGGTGTCCTTAGATATAAAAACACTTTCTTGAACAACATGCTGACAGCAATGAACAGAGGGTTGGGTGTGGCAGGTTTCCAAAGGATGCCATTATGCTCCTGCCAATGCTTGGACCAAAGTGATTAAAGACACAGTGGTACGTGCCTGGCACAGTCTCTGACTTGCAACTATGTTCCTTGATGATGGTGATTTTGAACATTTGAAAAGGCTGTTGAGAATTTCTAGAGTCTGGTGCTGTACTTATCTTATTTTGTAAGCAGGGATCACATTGTTTTTTGGTACGTGTTAAATATTATTTCATGCTCAAAAAAGCCTGACATTGATTTTTGTTGTTTAACCGCTGATCGAAGTATTCTGCTGATGCTACTGGGCTCTTTAAAGCCATTGTTCCATTAACTGGAAAAAAAATACCCAATAACCGAAAAATGTCCTATGAGATTGAAAGCTTGATCATGGAGATATAAAATGTATTTTGAAGAAGAGTTTCCAGCTGGTTGGACATTCCTAGAGACTGGAGTCATCGTGGCTGAGCCATGCCTGATGACAGAAGGAGGGTGTGATGTCTCCCATTTTGTTCACATGATTATAGTGATCAAGCTGATGGTGTTCCCCGGCAGGTCATCTGGGGAGAGTTTCAAGTCAAGTTATTGTCATCTGATTGCACAACCACAACCCAATGAAACAGCGTTCTCTGGTCCTCGGTGCAAAATACACAGACACACAACCAGACATAACACACATACAGAAAAACAATGCAGAGAGCAAAACAGAGTTAAAATTTATGAATGAGGACTTTTTATCAGAATAAGTAAACAAGTGTGTTTAATGTTGGTGGAGAAAGAGGAAATGCCTCTGATAGGATGGAGATTAGCACTGCCCATGAGACAGGCCTGTTGCTGATTTCTGTGAGGCTGAATGCTTATTAATCACGCTGCAAGAGTGTGAATAAAGGAAGATGAATGAGGGCAGATGGCAGCAAAACTATGGTGGAACTCAGATGCAGAATACAGCAGTTGCTGGAAATGTAAAAGAAAAAAGTGCTGGAAATGCTCAGCAGTTCAGGGTGTGTCAAGAGACAGAAAAACAGAGTTAATGTTGCAGGTTGATAAATTCATCAGAACGGGCACGTTCAGACACAAGCAGGAAAGTCTTGTGATCTGAAATTGAATTTGATATTTAGTTCCGTGGGCTGTGAGAGTTAAGGCGCTGTTCTACAAGCTTATGCAGTACTTCACAGCAAACCTGTAGCAGATTCAATACAGAGATCAGTTGGAGTGGAATGGAAAATTTGGGTGATGGGAAACAGTGAGCTCAGGATCATCCTTGTCAATCCTTGCAAAGCAGTCACCCAATCCATGTTGGTTTCTCCGCTCTCAGGGAAATTGTATTGTGATCACTGTATCCTGATCATTGCAAAGTGCTGAGGGGATTGAATTGGATAGATACATGGATGGGAGAGGTCTGGAGGGTTATGGAATGGGTCAGGTCAGTGGGACTAGCGAATTGATGTTTCAGCACAGACGAGAAGGGCCATATGGCCTGTTTTCTGTGCTGAAGTTTTCAATGGTTCTAAGATGGGTGGTGAGAGGATGTTTGAACTCTGGCGTATCCGGAAATAAGACAAATGGTTTGAGAAATGGAGGTTGTCCTTTCAAGGCTGAGATGGGGGTAATATCTACTCTCCAACTTGTTGCTTTGAAATTCTCTCCCTCAAAGAGTTCTGGAGGCAGATTTATTAAATATATTTATGCAGAGATTAGAAGATATTTGACCTGCAAAGAAATCAAGGGGGATGATGAGAAAGTGATGGTACAACCAACATTTTTTCACCATGATCTTATTGAATGGAAGAGCCTCTCAGGGAGCTGAGTAGCTTTCTGCTTTTGCTTGTTGTGCTATATTTAAATTGGCAGAAATGCAAATGCAAAAAGTTGCTACCTCATCTGCCTTCTCATTGGTTTACACTCCAGACAGATCAGCATTCATCATTTCTGTTAGACAGCACAATTGGCCTCCACTCTTGTCACAGGTACTCCTCTAAATCCTAAATAATGCTAATTTTCTTCTATTCCTGGTTCAAATTTAAATTCAGACATACAGTACAATAACAGACCCTTCCAGCCCATGAGCCCAAATACCCCCCAGTACAATAACAGACCCTTCCAGCCCATGAGCCAAAATACCCCCAGTACAATAACAGACCCTTCCAGCCCTTGAGCCCAAATACCCCCCAGTACAATAACAGACCCTTCCAGCCCATGAGCCAAAATACCCCCAGTACAATAACAGACCCTTCCAGCCCATGAGCCAAAATACCCCCAGAACAATAACAGACCCTTCCAGCCCATGAGCCCAAATACCCCCTATTAACCTACAATCCCCATATGTTTTGAAGAGTGAGAGGAAGCCAGAACACCTGAAGGAAACCCACACAGACATAGAGAGAACATGCAAACTCCTTACAGACAGCACCAAATAAAAACCCTGGTCATTGGCACTGTTAAAGCATTATGATAACCCTGGTTCTGGTGAAAGTGCTGGATTTGAAATGTTAACTTTGTCTTTCCACTGAGTATCTCCAGTATTTTTTTAATTGTTTCATATTTTCAGCTTTGTCACTGTGATCTTACAGTAATGATTGTGTTTCTTTAAAGGTGCACAATCTGACAGTGAAATTGCATCTTACCATCCTAGTGAAGTTAATTCGGATCGTGGTTATACCTCAGACTCTGAGGTGTATACAGAGCATGGGAAACAGACCAAGGTACACCGTTCCTCCACTGATGTTGACATTGCCAGTAGTGGCTGGCTGGTGGTGAGTTATACAACAATGGACTATACACACTTTGACTTTTTGTTTCCAGGTTCTGAAATAGTCATTTATTGCATAAAGTTTGGAAAATTCAGCCCAATTTGATTATCTGCAGTAAGGACATTTAATTCTCAATAGGTTACAGTAATGACATATGTTTATTCATGACATGGTCACATAGAAGGAGTTTGTTTTTGTATTTCTTTCAAAAGATTTCAGTTTTACTCTGTTTTGCATAGTCCTATTTTCATTTTTCTTTAAACAAATGTGCAGTTATTTTTGCAAGTTATTAATGAATCTATTTTGATATTGCAGATTGTAACAAACCACATTTAAAAATCTTTTTTCTCTCTTGAGATCTTAACCAACTTGCAGTGAAAAGCAAAGCAGTATGATTTGTATTCAAAATCATACTTCTGAATCTTAAGACATTGCTCTTTGATTAAGATGTGATAAGATGCACTGAAATTTTTGCTCGCTCCAGCCACACTGGTTGGTTAGATGTACCAACAATAAATAAAATTACCATCAAGTACCACGAAACAGAGGAAGAGATAATAAAAAAGATAGGTAAATAAATAGCCACAGTTTTTAGTTAGTTTAAAAAAAAAGAATTTTCAATAGGGCAGACTGATCTTTTGGTGATCCCAGAGTAACTTGTGGTTGGATTGTTCGGGGAATCTTGGTTCTATAAAATGAATGTTGTATATATTTTGAAACTGATGAATGATTATGAAAGAATCTTGTTTTATATTAAAATAAGCAAACCCCTGGTATCTGGAATTCAAGCAACTGGCAAAAAAAATCAAGAAAAATCATTTTAAAAATAAAAATAAATAAGAACAAAATAATAAATAAGAAAATACCTGTTTAAAATTGTAAATGTTTTCTGAAGAAACAGATAAACCTTTTGTAAAGATCGGAACAAATATTTAGCCAGTGGAGGGCCTTGGTCATGCTTTACTCGAAGCAGATGTTTGAATAAAGTTGTGCGAAACAGCAATGGCATCGCCCAGAATGAAGAACTGGTTGATGTCCCTCCCCATTGGGTGACTCTCATGAAATGTTGCCCCAGTCAGAGGCTTTATCTATAAACTTGGGGGGAGGGGGGTTTATTATCTATAATGTTATTATTTGTCTTTTAAGCAGCTCTGTGGAGGGGAGGAACCTGCAGATGCAGCAATGGTTAAATGTTTTCAAAGAATGTGACTAAAAATAAAGTAAAATGCTGTAAGGTTTATATATTCGTGCAAGTGAAGTTTGTTCAGTGTAAGGAAAGTATCGTATTTTTGTCTTTTAAATAGTTTATTCTGAATGCAGATGTATTAGCTAGGCATTGTAAAAGTAAGTCTCAAGCAACCAGAAAATACACTTATCTGGCATTTACTAATCTCCATAGGTGCTAGATATAGGGGTTTTACTGTTATAAGAATTCTTCTGTATTATTTCTTGCTCAGCAGTTTTATTTTTCAAAATATTTTTTCTCATCATTTTGATGGTGTTGTTGCCAGGTAGGGAGAGATGAGCTGGGTACCAACAAAACATCTGCCCAAGGCACAAAACAGGGATGCTCTCTTGTCAATCAATACAGTTTAACCTTGGGACAGGATCTGGGCTTCCACGATACTAAATCACTGATCAAGTGTGTGGAGTCACTTTCGTTTATTGTGAGAGATGCTGCCCATGTGACACCAGAAAACTTTGAACTTTGTGTAAAAACAATTCGCATCTTTGTTGAAGCAAATCTCAATGGTGGTAAGTTAACATTTGCAATTCTCATTATTCAGCAAGTTGTGGCATAATAAATTTTAATGTTCTAAGTACCAGTATATCTTACTTTGTATTACAGTTCAACAATAAGTTAGACCTCTTGCATCTTTCACAAAACCACCCAAAGTATAATTTGGCAAGACATTTGATATGAGCTGCATGAAACAAGTTGAGAATGCAGATTTTTAAAATTACATAGCATTATTAAATGAAAATTAATAAAGTTCTGAACTCCATACCCATTATACAGTGTAAACTTCTGCATGTTTTTAAAATGATAAGATAAAAAGCAGTGTCCAAGTGTGTGTATAAACCGATTTATTGTTTAACAAATTGCCTGTATAATTTTTCCGCACTGTTTGAGAGCATGCAAGGTATTCTTGCCCAAGAGTATGTGGCTGAAACAATGGCTAACCATTCTCACAGCTCCCAAGTCATTTCTATTGAAATCTTTACGTGAACATTGGTTGGTTGATTTCAAAATTGATATTTTTGTCATTGGGCAGGGTACAAATCACATGAAAGGAAATCTAAAACATACAAGTTTGACAAGTCAAACCGACTAAAGAAGAAGCAAAAAGAAAAGGAAAGTTCCATGAAAGGATCGAAGACTTTGAGCCATCGGCCATCAAAGTCACAGAGCGATGAAGATGAGGATGACAGTGTCCCAGCAAGTTATCACACTGTGTCATTACAGGTTAGTCAGGATGTAAGTATAGCAGGTCTTTCCCATTCCTCATCTTGTCTCAATAAAGCTGTTCCGTCACTCAACCTATTTTGATTTCTATCCCTACTTTCAGAACTCTGTTCTGACATTTTTTCTGTATGCTTGTTAAATTGACAAAGAGTAACTCAATGAACTTGCTTTTCTCTTTCTGTTCCAATACCTCCCTCCCACAAGAGCGTCAAGACGTGTCTTATTATGGATTAATTTAAATTTCTCACACACCATTTAGAGCATGTCCTGCACAATACTCATGCTCACATTCAGTGGGGCAGCAGTTCCTTTAACATTCTCAAATACGTCTTGCTGGCTGGAATTTGAAACCTATAGTCTCACATTTGTTTTGGGTAATTTGATCATAATTTTCATTAAAGTTGTTTTTATTGATTAAATTTATATCCCCTGATTTTGACTCTCACGCAAAGTGAAATATTTCCTTCAAGTTTATTCAGACATATCAGTTTTATACATTTTAATTGTCTCCCCATAGCCCCTTTTGTTTAAAATGAAATAACCCCAGCTTATCCAACATAAATTCTCATTCAGCATCCTTGTACATCTCCTCGCTGGTACAACGATGTTTTCTGTAATATGGTGAACTGAATGATAGAACTCACTATGCTTTCATGTGTACATAATTCTAGACTAACCTTCCTGTTCTATTATCTGTGCCTTAACCAACGAAGGAAAGTGTTTTGAATGTCTTTTTTAACTATTGTATTGACCTATCTTACCTTTTTAAGGATCAGTGGATACATGCTCCAAAATTCCTGTTTCTCTGCAAATACAAACCCTATTTGTTTTTCTGTTCCCTTACTTTGCTGAATCTTTTCAAATGCATTAACATGCACTTCTCTGGGATTAAGTTCCATTTACCATTTTTCGTACCAATTTGCTGACCATGTACATCTTCCTATACTGTAATTTTTAAAAAATCTTGGTGCCAATTGCTTAAAGATGGTGAGTTTCCACTTCATCTTGAATTTATTTTTTTCCATAGTCAGCACTAAATGTAAGTCTAGTTTTGATTAATTTGATATTGATGTGTTGCCATGCAAAAATTGATTGCGTTTATAATGTACTGTATATTTTGGCGTATAAGTCGACCTTCAGGTAAGTCATGTCCCCATTTTTAGCCTCATTTTCATGGTTTTATCATATCTCGGGCGTATAAGTCAACCCCCCAACCAAAAAAAGTCACATTAATTGAGGTGTTGGACATTGCCGGAAGGTGGTTGTTATCACGGAGCCTCCAGCAAAACAAAGTATGAAGTGGCCAAAAATATCCACCGACTGTGCTACTGTAGACATTCAAGGTAGGTGCGGTTGGTAAGAGATCTATGCCTCAGACGTTGATGGTGACAGTAATTTTGAAGGATTCGAAACGTTTTTTTTCAATAAAAATTTCTTTATAATATACTGGTAGCTTGAAAATTTGTTGTGGGTGGGGTCCCTTTTTGGTGTTTGGGTCGTCTTATTTGCCGAATCTGTGACGAGTGTTTTTTTTTAGTTGAATTTAAAAGGTTTAATTTTTTATATCTGCCATATGTTGATTCCTGACTTTTGAGGGTTTCAAGACTCGACTTGTGCGCCAAAAAATACAGTGTCTAGAATGTGAATTTTTAAAGATCTTCATGTTTTGAAGTGTTATTCGGAAAGTCATGTTACATCAAATTGTACTTGGTTACAGAAGGTTAGTCGCTGTTGTCATAGTTCTAGAATAGTTCCTCAAACTCAGTTTGCAGTTTTCAATGCTAAGCAATGTGCTACAGGATCAGTCTGTTGCAATGTAGCTAATTCTTGCCCCATTTTCCTCTCTAAAGTTTCCAATCTGTATTATTTTAGATCCTTTGTAATAGATTGTAATCTTGAATGATGGAACTGCAAGGAAGTTAGTGACTATTGTACAGGTGAACGTCTTCTGTGCTTTTCGATTGTTCAATGTAATTTATTGAAGTTCCATAGATCTATTGTGTGCACTGTTACATATGAAAGTACGCCAGTGCAATGTTCAAACCTGGGCACTGCACCTGGAAAGATGTTAGAAGACTGCAGCCTATTTACCAGAGTAATATTGGGGCCAAAAAAGTTAATTTATGAAGTTAGCAAAAATAATACAAGGTTTCTAGTCCCATAAATTATGTAAATTAAGAGGGGATTAAATTCATTTATCAATTCTTTTAGCTGGAGGTGTCTAGAAATTAGAGCTGAGCTAATTGCATGATTTCAAGAAGCATAATTTCATGCCCTGGCTGCCTTCCATGGAAGCTTCACAGCTAAGGATCAATTGTTGGTTCAACGTGGATATTTGTTGTGCAAGAGCAGTAAGAATAATGGAACCAAAGTGAGTAAATGGTTAACTAGCCATGGTTTAATTGAATGATGGACCGGTCTTACAGGGATGAATGGCTTCCTGTTGCTTTGGCTTCAAAGAAAATGCTCCAAATTTAAACAGGGTTTGCTTGCAGGATATCTATTTAAGTTGCTGTGTTTCTTGATTCAGCTTCTGGATTTGATGCACACACTCCACACGAGAGCTGCCAACATTTATAACTCATGGGCTGAAGAACAGCGCCACATGGAATCAGGAGGAAAGAGAATTGATGCTGATGCCAGAACATTGTGGTCCAACTGCTGGTGTCCACTATTGCAAGGTGAGTCAAATGTTACAGGATTGTGGGGCTTGGTTCATAAGTTGAGTAGCCTTTGCTCCTCTTTTCAAAGTGGTGAGAAGAAATTATCAATGAAAGAGTTAAGCAGACTCCGTAGAGAAACAGCTACTGTATATTTTGGTAGATGAGGCGACCTTCAGTTAAAACAAGACCCAATTTCAGTCTGAATTTCATGATTGTTGCTCATGTCAGTGGTATAATTGTCTCCCAAGCATACCAGTATCATACAGTCATGTGTTGACTGAGCTGGTGGGCTTGGCTAGTAGGTGGGTGAAGCACCGCCACAAAGCGATTCACAGTTCAGTCTGTTGCTAGCTTCTGTCGTAACCAGTTGCAAAAATTTTTTTATCCACTTGTTATCATGGAGCCACCAGCTAAACGAAGGAAGTATGAAGCAAGTTTTAAGTTAAAAGTCATTGAAATGGCCAAGGAATCTACCAACTGTGCTGCTCCAAGGACATTTAGCATAACTGAGAAGATGGTAAGAGAATGGATAAGGAATGAAGATGTTTTAAGAGAAATGCCAAAGAAATAATGTTCGATGAAAAGAGGAATCACTCGTTGGCCGGAGTTCGAGTGCCCATTCACGTTGCAGAATGGCTACTCGAACAGAAGCAGGATTGCTACATAGTTGCAAGAAATAACATCAGAGCATATGCACTGAAGTGGGCAAGGTCAAACACAGCACAGTAGAGATTTTAAAGGTGCAACCATTTCATGAACAGGAAAAATCTGATAATATAACAAAACAAAAATTGATTTTGTGATCAAAGCAAGGGATAAAGTGAAAGCTGAGACTGAAATAAAATCTTTCAAAAAGTGCGGTATCTCCAGTATAATGAATGGTACGGATGATTTATTGTGGGACACTGACGACAAAGCTGAAGCTGACCTCACTAGATTCAGACTGGGACCCATATGATGAGTGTATTCAGCGAGTTTCTGGGTGTGCCTGCCGAGTTCTTTGCCTCAGACGATGAAGCTAGTGATTTGCAAGGATCTTAAATGTGTGTGATGTTTTTTTGTTTCATTTTACAATTTTTTTATTGGTTTAATACCACATTGGTAATGGATTTTAGTGCAAAATAAAAATTGTGTACACTACAGCAGCTTTTTAAAAAATATACTGGTATCTTAAAAATGTTGTTATAGGGTGGGGTCTGGAAGCAATCACTGGTATTTTGAGTAGAATTTTAAGCTCACTGTTTTTGTATCTATCCTACAGGATGACCCTCTTTTTTTTGGGGGGGGGGAATGTTTTTGGGTGCTTCCGGTGTCATTTGCTGAAATATATGGTGATGTTTCAGGTGAGAGAGCTCTTATAAATAAGTAATAAATAGCTTTTAAGATGCAGAGATACTAAGTGGAGGAAAGAAAGGGGGAAGTCTATGATAGAGGTAGATGAAATGGTGAGGACTTTGTTCTGATCTCCTAGTTTTTCTCTCATCTAGCTGTTAAATGGTCATTGTATAACATAGCTTTTGTGTTGACACAAGATTCACGATGGAACTCCAATAACAAATTTGATCTAAATCAAAATTCATTCATTAAAATGTCTGGTAGCAAATGGATTGGATATACAGGTATTCCCCAACCTACGACCGTAATTGGGACCTAATGATTGATCATATCTTGGAATGGACACAAGTCGGATTTTTGCCCGCACGCATAGAATACCAAAGTCTTAAAGCAAACTTTTTAATCAAATCTTTTTTTCATTGTAGATTTCTGTTATATTTGACAAACTATAATAGGGATACAGGGCCTGTTGGAGCCAAAATATGCGTACTTACTTAGTTAGACGGCATTCTGGGGTTCACAGGCTGGACGCGGCCATCTTGATTCCTGAGCTCATGCGTGAGTCTTCGGTTGGTACATGCGCAGTGGGCTCACATTACTGGAGTATGATTGGTGCATACACAAGAGTTAAGGGGACAAATTCAGTCTAGTCAGAGCACTTAACTCTCGCGCATGTGCCAACTGAACACCAATACGCTAACCTACGGTGCATGCGCCATCCGAACACCAATATGTGATCCCACTGCACATGTACCAACCAAAGTCTCAAGCATATGCACAGGAATCAAAATGGCCAGGCCCAGCAGATGGACCCTGGAACACCGACTAACAAGGTTAGTACGCACATTTTGGCTCTTGCATGCCAAATACAACTTAAATTGTGTAAATTTTATATTTGTTCTTGTATTTAAAAAAATTTGGTCGTATGTGTGGATGGATGTTAAGTCAGGTAGGTTGTAAGTCATGAGTACCTGTACTCAGATCTGTTAAATATGCTGAAGGTGGGATAGTGATAAAGGAAGGATCCTTTTATTAACAATTTATCATACCCTTGAATAGTTGATATCTTTTATGAAAAACAACTGCCTAATCATTTTAAGACTTTTAAAATCGCGGATCAAGTTGCTGTTAGTTTTTCAGAATCCACTTGCGCAGAGTGGAACCAAAAAAAGTTGAAAGTGCCTTGCTGATTGATCACGCTTTTTGATTCCCATGTTATTTATTTAAGATTTTAATGAACCATTACAGTTTCCAGATTTAGAATGGAGAACAACATGGTCTCTCCTTGAATTGCTTACTGTTGGGGGTCTGATGGTATCTCCTTGGAAATATTGCTGAGTTCATTTTGGCAGGAAAACCCCATTGTGGTGCATTGTATAATGAATTTTTAAAAAATGACAGGAGTTTGGGACAGGCCTCATACCTTCTCTGAATATTGTCTCTTCAGGCATTGCTTGGCTTTGTTGCGATGCCAGGCGCCAAGTCAGAATGCAAGCACTTACTTACCTGCAGAGAGCATTACTGGTACATGATCTGCAAACACTGGATGCTTTAGAATGGGAATCCTGCTTTAACAAGGTACAGATATACATCACTTCTGACATATTGATTTTTAAAAATGTTTAAAACAAATTAAATTGAAGCAGTATATTTGCTTAATCATGTCCCTGTGACTTGTTTGTGAAGGTATTGTTTCCATTATTGACTAAGCTTTTGGAGAATATCAGCCCAGCTGATGTTGGAGGGATGGAAGAAACCCGAATGAGAGCTTCAACCTTGCTTTGCAAAGTGAGTTTGTCATCCTTCCTTTGATTAGATTAAGATTTATTGTCAGAGAACATGCATAACATACTTTTTCCTGTGGGCCACACAGAATTACCTTTTATTGGTAATGCAAAAAAAATTGTACATATGTAACCAAATAAACTGTAGAGAGAATGATAACAGAAATCAATAAAGTGCAAAGTAAGAGTCCTTAAATGAGTCCCTGATTGAGTTTGTCATTGAGGAGTCTGATGGTGGAGGGGGAGCAGCTATTCCTGAACCTGGTGGCACGAGTCTTGTGGCCCCTAGACCTCTTTCCTGATGGAGGCAAGAACAGTGTATGCTGGGGTATGGATCCTGGATGATTGCTGCTGCTCTTTGATAGCATTGTTCCCTGAAAATATTCTTGTTGGGGGGGAGGGGTTGGGTTTTACCTGTGATATTCTGGACTTTGTCCACTCACTTTTACAGGGGTATTGGTGTCCCCATACCAGACTGCAATGCAGCCAGTCAGCACATTTTCCACCATACAACTGTAGAAATTTGCCGGGGTTTCTGATATCGTAACAAGCCTCAGCAAACTCCTGAGGAAGTAGAGGCACTGATAAGAGGGATTCAGCCATCTGGCCAGGGCTCTGTTGTATAGTTAGAACTTGGGCTGCACATTTATGATCATGTGTTTTTCTGCACTGTAAGGGATTAACAGTGTGTTTTAATTTCTTGTTGGTGCTGGGCTTTAGTTGACAACTTCCATAAAGTAAGCATTCTCAAAGGATTTAAACATCAGTTGGCACCAGACCTGTTATTTCTCCAAGGGGACTTTGGACAATTATATTTTTGGACTTGATAACATTTACTTATGTAATCTTCATCCCACCTGAAGGTTTTCCTCCAACATTTGTCTCCATTGCTGTCTTTACCAACATTTGCTGCGCTCTGGTTAACTATCCTGGACTTCATGGACAAGTATATGCATGCAGGATCCAGTGATTTACTGGTAGGAAAATCTGTCAAATTTTTGCAGCATGTTACCAAAACATTTCATTTAAAAGAAAAATCGATACATTTTGGTTTCAAGATTCCTTTATTGTCATGTAATAGTATAAAATAAGTCTCGTCCACCACCCTGTCGCATCAATCCTTATCAATGGGAATTGAGGGGAGGAAATGTTCTCCCCATTTCTGGTGCCTTGTGCTGCTCCTCTGCTCTCAGTGCTGTCTCCGCTCTCCTGGGCCACACCACTACAGACATTGCAGCAGTGCTGTCACTTTAAAAGAAATTGTTTCTTGATCTTAATTTTTTAGCATCTTTTATTCACTATCAAGATTTTCATGCTCCCTCATCTGAATCATTCATAATTGCACCACCATTGATAATGGCATCTCCTGCCAATCACTCTCTCGGTTGCAAGTCAATGTCATATTTTGCTTGCTTGTGCTTCAGTGAAATAGTTTTTCTCTCTCTCTTCAGAAGAGGTGCTGTATAATTTTTATAATGCTATTGCATATTTTATGATTAATAGAATAGTAGTAAGTGCATGCTCCAAACTTATCTCTTTATGATTGCAATTTGTAGCAGAAAACTTTCTTTTAACTCTTCATTTCTTGTCTGTTAACCACCTTTTGATGTAAGTGGACTGGATTCTTAAAGGAAGCCTCAAAATTTGGTCTTTTTTTAACAAAAGGTTAAAAGTTATTGAAAATATTAGCTAGCATAATTTCAGGGTCAAATGATGGAATTGTGTCGGCAGAAATATATCAAGTTAGTCCCCTTGTGGTGATCTCTTTTGACCTTGGTGCAAAAGTTCCTGCCTTGGCTTCAGTTTGATTTTAGCTGTTGTCTTTCTTCACATGTGAGTTTATTCCAGCTGCCATGGTTTCCTCCCACCTCCTAAAGTTATGGTGTTAGGTTAATGGAGGAAATAAAGAGAGGGGGATTGGAATAGAATTGTTACCTTGGGGGCTGACATGAACCAAATGGGTTGAATGGCTTCCTTCTGCGTCATAAACTAAAATCAGTTTGCTTTGGCTTGAAATTTGACAGGTATCTTAAAGCATCAATTGGAAACCATTTAACATCTCTCTTTGTCTGATCTGCATTACTGTCACTGATGTTCCCAGTACATTTGGCCAGAAATCTCAGAATACCTCATGGGTCATGTGATATTTGCTCTGTTCCAATATTTAACAATTACTTATATATACACAAGCTGAAGAACTGGTTATTGTCCATATATCCTGGTTAGCTTCCAGGACCACTTGTGTCAAGTGGCTGCAATCTGCATCCACAAGCACCTAGCAGCTATTTCTTGAAGAGAAACCACCTCCGTTTACATTGTGATTTTAATGCAGATTACTGCTTCAATGTATAATTAAAAGACTAGTTCCATGATAACAATGTAGAATGCAATGGAAGCAGTTTAAATGTTGGTCTTCTACGAGTCCTACAATAACCATGCACCTTTTCATCGTGTTTCTCTGTTCCCTAACAGACATTGAAAATAGTATGGCAGATTAACGACCTTGCTCAATTTCTGTTTTGGTTTGCTTGAGGCTGATTACAAGCCTGTGCCATGATAGTCCATATAATTATTTGATACATTTAGACCACTGCAGCTGAGATCACAAGCACAGTCTCATAGCCTCATGCAGATTAAAAAATTACAAATACTCTTTGTCTCTGATACTACTATATATTAATTTTGAAAAGGAGAAACTAATGTACAGCTAGTAAGACTTCATGAGTCTTACTGAATGGAGCATGAATGTTATTGTCATCTGTACTGGGTTGCAGTGAAAAGCTTTCTTTTGCATGTCATTCTAAGGCTGAGAGTTGCCACACTTCAGCACCAGTTTTAAAAAATAAGAAAAGAAAAAAGGTCCCTGAAGAGATAGTGAATGCTCAAGAATTATGCCACCTCCTGCCTCTACTACATGTTCCTGCACAAAGTTCAATTTTATGGGTTAATTTCTCTGCTAGGTTCTGTTGGACGACCATTGAATGCTGTATATTGCATGCTCCAAACTTGTTGATTCATAAAATTAAAGCAGTAATATTAGTTTTCCATTGCATTCATAGACCCAGCAATGAGAATCTTTCTGTACTTATCTGTACAAATAGAACAATGTTACTGGAATTTGTCCGTAAACTGTAGTTCACTCAACCTGCTACAATGTATGTACATATCTGTCAAGTGAGAAAAACTAAATTCCAGCTACTAGTGTAGAATTTGCTAACAAAAATTTTGTTTGCACATTTATTTCCTTCCAGTTGGAAGCAATTCCAGAATCACTGAAGAATATGCTCCTGGTTATGGATACAGCTGGCATTTTCCACTGTGCTGAGTCGAGGACTGGTTATTCCCAGCTTTGGGAGATTACATGGGAAAGAATAGATTGTTTCTTGCCTCGACTGAAGGACGAACTATTTAAACAGACAGTTATTCAAGGTGAAAACTTCCTTTCCATGTTTGACTCTTGAATTTAATGTCCCTTTTGCATTAAACAAGCATATTCCTTAATTGAGGAATTTATGTTCAGCATAGACATTTCTCTAAATATTTAAGTGACAAAAAGTTTACATCAAGTAGCCAGCTTTTTCAACATTCACTCTAAAATGGACGGATTTGTACCAGTAAAAGTATGTTGGCTTGAAATGGCACAGCCCTAAAGTGAAATCTATTCCAATTTTGTTCCTGACAATTTCTGCCATAATTTCCTGAGAAACATGGAAGAATCTGTGTACTCTTTTTAATTTTTAAAAAGTTAAAGCATCAAACTATTATTTATGCTAATTACATACAGCTTTAAGTTTTCCAGAGCACTTTTTTGTTAATCTGCTATAGGTTTTAGAAAATATAGATGTTGATGAACACACCCTATTGAAGGGTTAACATTGCTGTAGGAATAGCTTTAATGTGAAAGGAGTCTTGAATGATTCTTTGGGGAAAAATAAAGTGAATGTCTTTTTTAATTTGTAGATCCTGTCCTTGGTGTATCCATAGAACCATCTTCTCCTAATTCAATACAGCACCATAGCAGTGGGCAAACAGCAAAACTCCCTGGCTCGGATGTCAATCCATCTGGTCAAATTACAGCATCAGAAAACTCCACAGAGGCTAGTTCCAAAGGTGAGATGAAGCCAAAGAGCAGGTTTATGTAGAAAGCTGCATCCCACTTTCATTACAACCAATATCGACACGGTTTACTGCCTTTTGTCCAATTTTCCTTCCTGCTGAATCTCACCACCATGGAGACGTAGCATGCATTGCTATGGCATGGTTGGTGTAGTGGTTACTGCCACGGCTTTACAGTGCCAGGGATTGGGGTTCAAATCCCATTCTGAATGAAAGGAGCTGGTTTGCTCTCCATTTGAAATGTGCTGGGGGTGCCGGTTACCTTGCTGTAGGTCTTCATTTAAAATCATATTGCCATCTTAGTTCAGTTCAGTCAGTGTCAAGTGGTTTGGGAACATGTTGTCATGCAGTACAATATTTTAGATGAGGGATTAAACACTCTTGAGTGGAAATAATTCTGCCAATGAGGCAATGTTTACGATGCTCAGTGAAATAAATACATTCTGGCCTGATTGTGGGGGTTGCAACCCAGTTATGAAAAGAAAACACATTTTTGCTATTCATTATATAGGAGCAGAAGTGGACCCATTGGCCCATCAAGCCTGTTCCATCTAATCGTGAGCTGACCAATCCTCCCACTCCTTTCTCCCTCTAATTTTTTATTTTTTTATTTTTCACACCATAAACCACATTGACCATGATACGTACTTTTTCCTTTTCAAATATATACAGTTCCATTTTCTCCCCCCCCCCCCCGTCCATTTAAAGTACAAAATCTAGGATACATTAAACCAGTCAAACAATGTTGTCATTCAATAAAAATAAACAAGAAATTCCACTGAGTCAATTCTTTTCATTTCCTTCTCCTTTCGTTAATTTAGGTAGTGAATGTCCCCGGTAGGTTTTCTCTATTGTGTTTCATGTAAGGCTCCCATATTTGTTCAAATATTTCAATATTATTTCTTAAACTATATGTTATTTTTTCTAATGGAATACATTTATTCATTTCTATATACCATTGTTGTATTTTCAAATTATCTTCCGATTTCCAGGTTGACATAATACATTTTTTTTGCTATGGCTAGAGCTATCTTAACAAATCTTTTTTGTGCACCATCCAAATCGATTCCAAATTCTTTGTTTTTTATGTTACTTAGGAGGAAGATCTCTGGATTTTTTGGTATATTGTTTTCTGTAATTTTATTTAATATTTGGTTTAGATCTTCCCAAAATTTTTCTACTTTCTCACATGTCCAGATTGCATGAATTGTTGTTCCCATTTCTTTTTTACATCGAAAACATCTATCAGATACTGTTGGGTCCCATTTATTTAACTTTTGCGGTGTAATGTATAGTCTGTGTATCCAGTTATATTGTATCATACGTAACCTCGTATTTATTGTATTTCTCATCGTTCCAGAACATAACTTCTCCCATGTTTCCTTTTTTATCTTTATATTTAAATCTTGTTCCCATTTTTGTTTAGTTTTACCATTTGTTTCCTCATTCTCCTTTTCTTGCAGTTTAATATACATATTTGTTATAAATCTTTTGATTATCATTGTATCTGTAATCACATATTCAAAGTTACTTCCCTCTGGTAACCTCAGACTGCTTCCTAATTTGTCCTTCAAGTAGGATCTCAATTGGTAATATGCCAGCACTGTATCTTGAGTTATATTGTATTTATCTTTCATTTGTTCAAAGGATAATAATCTATTTCCTGAAAAACAATTTTCTATTCTTTTGATCCCTTTTTTCTCCCATTCTCTAAAGGAAAGGTTATCTATTATAAAAGGGAGTAATTGGTAATTGATCATTTGTTTTATTCCTTTCTACATGAATCTTTTTCCAAATATTGAGTAGATGATGTAATACTGGAGAACTTCTACGTTGTACCAATTTTTCATCCCATTTATATAATATGTGTTCAGGTATCTTTTCCCCTATTTTATCTAATTCTAATCTAGTCCAATCTGGCTTTTCCCTTGTATGATAAAAATCTGATAGGTATCTTAATTGTGTGGCTCTATAATAATTTTTAAAGTTTGGCAGTTGTAAGCCTCCTTGTTTATACCATTCTGTTAATTTATCTAGTGCTATCCTCGGTTTCCCCCCTTTCCATAAAAAATTCCTTATTATTTTCTTTAACTCCTTGAAGAATTTCTCTGTCAAGTGTATTGGCAATGCCTGAAATAGGTATAATATCTTTGGGAAAATGTTCATTTTAATACAGTTTATCCTTCCTATTAGTGTTAATGGTAAATCTTTCCAATGCTCTAAATCGTCCTGTAATTTTTTCATTAGTGGATAATAATTGAGTTTATATAGATGGCCGAGATTTTTATTTATTTGTATACCTAGGTATCTTATTGCTTGCATTTGCCATCTGAATGGTGATTCCTTTTAAATTTTGAGAAATCCGCATTATTCATTGGCATTGCTTCACTTTTATTTACGTTAATCTTGTAACCCAACACTTCTCCATATTCCTTCAATTTCTTATATAATTCTTTTATTGATAGTTCTGGTTCTGTTAAGTATACTATAACATCATCCGCAAATAAACTGATTTTATATTCCTTGTCTTTTATTTTTATCCCTTTTATATTATTTTCTGTTCTTATCAATTCTGCTAGTGGTTCTATAGCTAACGCGAACAATAAGGGTGATAGTGGGCATCCCTGGCGTGTTGACCTGCTTAAGTTAAATTGCTTTGATATATATCCATTTACTGTCACTTTCGCCAATGGCCCCTTATATAATGCTTTAATCCAATTAATATATTCTGGTAAACTGAATTTTTGCAATACTTTGAATAAATAATTCCATTCTACTCTGTCAAAGGCCTTCTCTGCGTCTAAAGCAACTGCTACTGTTGGCGCTTTACTCCCTTCTACTGCATGAATTAAGTTAATAAATTTAAAAATATTGTCTTGTGCATCTTTTTTTAATAAATCCAGTTTGGTCTAGATTTACCATTTTCGGTACATACTCTGCTAATCTGTTTGCTAATAGTTTAGCTATTATCTTATAATCTGTGTTAAGTAATGATATTGGTCTATATGACGCTGGTGCGAGTGGATCTTTCCCTTGCTTTAGTATTACTGTAATTATTGCTGTTTTACATGAATCTGGTAAGCTTTGTGTTTCATCAATCTGGTTGATTACTTCCAGGAGGGGAGGAATTAATAAATCTTTAAATGTTTTATAGAATTCTATTGGGAATCCATCCTCTCCTGGTGTTTTATTATTTGGTAATTTTTTAATTATCTCTTGTATTTCTACTATTTCAAATGGTTCTGTTAATTTATTTTGTTCCTCTATTTGTAATTTTGGTAGTTCAATTTTAGTTAAAAATTCATCTATTTTCCCTTCTTTCCCTTCGTTTTCAGTTTGGTATAATTGTTCATAGAATTCTCTAAAGTTTTCCTTGATCTCCTTTGGATTATATGTGATTTGTTTGTCTTTTTTCCTTGATGCCAATACCATTTTCTTCGCTTGTTCTGTCTTAAGCTGCCATGCTAGAATTTTGTGCGTTTTTTTCCCCTAGTTGATAATATTTCTGTTTTGTCTTCATTATGTTCTTCTCCACCTTATATGTTTGTAGTGTTTCATATTTTATTTTTTTTATCTGCCAATTCTCATCTTTTCGTTGTATCTTCCTTCATTGCTAATTCTTTTTCTATATTTACTATTTCCCTTTCCAACTGCTCTGTTTCCTGATTATAGTCCTTCTTCATCTTGGTTACATAACTTATTATTTGCCCTCTAATGAACGCTTTCATTGCATCCCATAGTATAAACTTATCTTTCACTGATTCCGTATTTATTTCAAAGTACATTTTAATTTGTCTTTCAATGAATTCTCTAAAATCTTGCCTTTTGAGTAGCATGGAGTTTAATCTCCATCTAATCATTCTTGGAGGGATGTCCTCTAACTTTATTGTCAATATTAAGGGTGAATGGTCCGATAATATTCTAGCTTTATATTCTGTTTTTCTTACTCTATCTTGCATACGAGCTGATAACAAAAATAGGTCTATTCTTGAGTATGTTTTATGTCTACCCAAGTAATATGAATATTCCTTTTCCTTTGGGTGTTGTTTCCTCCATATATCCAAAAGTTGCATTTCTTCCATCGATTTAATTATAAGTTTGGTTACTTTGTTCTTTCTGTTAATTTTTTCCCCAGTTTTGTCCATATTTGAATCCAAATTCAGGTTGAAATCCCCTCCTATTAATATGTTCCCTTGCGTATCTGCTATCTTCAAAAAAATATCTTGCATAAACTTTTGATCTTCTTCGTTAGGTGAATATACATTGAGTAGATTCCAAAACTCCGAATATATCTGACATTTTATCATTACATATCTCCCTGCTGGATCTATTATTTCCTCTTCTATTTTAATTGGCACATTTTTACTAATATAGCTACTCCTCTTGCTTTTGAATTATACGACGCTGCTGTTACATGTCCTACCCAATCTCTCTTTAATTTCTTGTGCTCCAATTCAGTTAAATGTGTTTCTTGCACAAATGCTATATCAATTTTTTCTTTTTTTCAGTAAATTTAGCAGTTTCTTCCTTTTAATTTGGTTATGTATTCCGTTAATATTTAAAGTCATATAGTTCAGCGTAGCCATTTCATACTTTGTTTATCTTCCCTTTCCGTTTCTCCATCATCACCTTTCCTTCTTATCCATTTCTGCTTTCTTGTTTTGAACACTTTATAAGACAACATTTCTAAAACATCAAACATTTTCCTTATTCTCCTATTTAAAACTTCTTTAACCCCATTCTCCCCTCCCGAGTTGCCCTTTATCCCTTGTCGGACAACCACATCTCCCCTCTCCATTTGGATTGGCGAATTCACTCACAAACGTCAACTGATTTTGTAGTGACCGTAACTCCTCCCCACCCAGCCCCCCCCAGAAAAGATTTCAATTTTCATATGTAACAAAGGTCACTCTTTTAATTGCCTCCTTATTCCCTCTATTCCCTTTCCCTCCCTTATTAATTCTTGTCTATACTCTATATATTTTCCTCTAAATACGGATACATTCATGTATACACACTATATATATATATATACACACATATACACCCCTTTACACACATACATATAGTTCGTGGTCATTTTTACTCTCATTACATGTCTTCATCTCTCTGCTTGTTTTGTTGTTTTGCAAATTTCCTTGCTTCCTCTGGATCCGAGAATAGTCTGTTTTGTTGCACTGGAATAACTATTTTAAGTACCGCTGGGTACTTTAACATAAATTTATATCCTTTTTTCCATAAGATCGTTTTTGCTGTATTGAACTCCTTCCTCTTCTTCAGGAGTTCAAAACTTGTGTCTGGATAGAAAATTTTTTTTTTACCTTTATATTCCAGTGGCTTTTTGTCCTCTCTTACTTTCTTCATTGCTTTCTCCAATATATTTTCTCTTGTTGTATATCTTAAGAATTTTACTAAAATGGATCTTGGTTTTTGCTGCGGTTGTGGTTTCGGGGCTAAAGTTCTATGTGCCCTCTCTATTTCCATTTCTTCCTGTAATTCTGGTCTTCCTAGGACCCTGGGGATCCAATCTTTTATAAATTCTCTCATACTCTTGCCTTCTTCATCTTCCTTAAGGCCCACTATCTTTATATTATTTCTTCTATTATAGTTTTCTATTATATCTATCTTCTGAGCTAACAGCTCCTGTGTCTCTTTAACTTTTTTATTAGATTCTTCTAATTTCTCTTTTAAGTCTTCTACTTCCATTTCTACAATTGTTTCTCATTCTTCCATATTTTCCACTCTTTTTCCTATCTCTGATATGGCCATTTTCATTTATTCATTTTTTCTTCTGCATTCTTAATTCTTCTTTTTATCTCATTAAATTCTTGTAATTGCCATTCTTTCACTGATTCCATATATTCTTTAAAAAAAGATACATCCATTGTCTTGCCTTTCTCTTCTTCTTCCTCTGGATTGACCATCCGTTGTTTCCTTGTTTTCTTTTTACCCTCTTCTTTCTTGTCATTATTGTCTGTGTTCTGCACCTGCTGCTGTGCTGCAGGTGTCTCTCTCAGCTGTGGAGATCGACTCCGCAGCTGTTCCCCCCTCCCGTCAGTGTTTTTTTCATGCGCGGTTGCGCTTTTACTCGGCTCTGCGAGCCATTTTTGTAGTCCCGAGCCCGGGACTTCCACTGACCTGCGGGAGCGGGCTTCTCTCTCCGCAGCGGGCCTCTTTGGACAGGTAAGGCCTTCACCTTCTTCTGACATTCTTTCTTCCTCTTTTCTTCCCGTTGTTTTTGACTTTTCTCTCTTCGCTGCCATTTTCTTCTCACCTTTATTTTTACTTTATTATAAATTTTAATCTTGTACCTTTGTGCTTTGTGTTTATTTTAAACTTTTCGGGAGAGGGCTGGAATTCCCTGACCAGCCACTACTCCATCACGTGACTCCTCCTCCCTCTAATTTTTCATGCCCTGACTAATCAAATACCTGTCAATTTCTGCATGTTTCAAATTGACACTATTATTCTGAAGTTGTGCCATCTTGTGCAAGACTCCCCTACCATGGGAAACATCCTTGCCACATCTACTCTGCTCAGGCATTTCAGCATTCGAAATGCCTCTGAGCCAATCCCACCCCACCCCCTAAGGAGTGCAGGCCAAGAACTGATAATCATTCCTCATATGCTAATTCTTTCATTCCCGGTATCATTCTCGTAAATCTTCTCTGAACCCTCTCCAATGCTAGCATGACTCCAAGTGAGGTTTCACCAGTACATTATGGAGTTTCAACATTGCATCCCTGCTCTTGGATGGTAACCCTCTAGAATAAATGCCAATATTGCATTCGCCTTCACCATAGACTCAACCTGGAGTTAACCTTTAGAGTATCTGCATGAGGACTCCCAAGTCCCTTTGCACCTCAGAATTTTCTCCCCATCTAAATAATAGTCTGCCCATCTATTTTTTTTCTACTGAAATGCATGAACCTACACTTTTCAATGTTGTATTTCAGCTGCCACCTCTTTGCCCATGTCTCTCTGCAGCCTTTTGGTACCTCCCATATCTTGGTATATCTGCAAATTTAGATAAAGCCATCTATTCCATAATCCAAATCATTTAGATACAACTTAAAAAGAGGCTCCAACACCTGCTGAGCACCACTGGTAACCAGTTGCTCACCAGAATAGGATCCCTTTATTCCTACTGTTTCCTGCCAACCAGCCAGTGCTCTAGACATGTTAGTATCCTTCCTGTCATTACATAGGCTTTTATCTTTTTTTAGCAGCATCGTGTGTGGCACCTGGTTGAAGACTCTTTGAAAGTCCAAATACAGAACATCCACTGCATCTGTCTATCCTACTTGTAATCTCTTCAAAAAATTTGCAATAGGTTTGTCAAGCGTGATTTTCCTTGCTGATTTGGGCCTATCCTTTCATTCTCCTCCAGGGACAGGCAGTCCTCAGAACGAGTTCTGTTGCCTGTGTTTGCCCATAAGTGGAATTTGTTAGTGAGGTGTAACAGGTACTTAGTTGTTATTTTGTGTTTATGAGGTACCATTACATGCACACACAAGTAAGAGTTGTTCATTACCTGGGCACTGCCTATTTCCGTAACCCCCATGATTCCAATAGCTTCCCAACAACTGACGGCAGTCATATAGATGAGATCATTTCCTTTCTGCTGTCGCGCTCCCTTAAACAGTTATTAGTGGGACCTTGCAGATATTCGTTAGTTCTTCGATAAGAAAAATGGCCATTTTGCTGCTTCAATAGTAGTCTTAAGTTTTTTCAAACCTGCTCCAGGAACAATCAGTGAAACAAGATCTTAAGTCTCCAGCTTGTGTGATTGTAGTGAATGCACAAAATTGCTGGAGAAATGCAGCAGGTCCCTACAGCATCCAGAGGCAAAGGTATCTAATAACTGTTTTGGGCCAGAGTTTCTTTTCAAGGTAGGTCCAGCTACTCTGCCAGTTATTGTGGTATCAGGTTGGAAAATCCAATCTCTGCAAAGCTACTAATAAACAATTACTTTTAAGGCTGAGTTAAAACTTTCATTTCCAGTAAAATGATTTTTTTTGCCCTCAGATTCTGAAAATGTACAAGTTGGAGGGACTCCCAGCCTTACTCCGCTCTCTACACCAGTGAAGATGAGTGTTGGGCCAGATGTTAGTCAGTCAGTCGCCCAGTCTCCTTTAATTCTACACCCTCTGACTTCATCACTTCAAGTTGGTGTTCCACCTATGCCTTTACCCATCATACTTAATCCAGCTTTAATTGAGGCTACATCTCCTGTCCCACTGTTGTCACCACCCCGCCCTGCCAACACATCCACAGCATCCGAGGTAAACTAATTGTTGTTGCTTAGAAACGGATCAGTTTATTTAACGTGGACTTGTTTTGACATTACATTTTGTCCAACTTTGTTTTAGTTTCTTACCTTTACAAACCAGTCTTTGACATTAGTGTGTAATGAAGAAATCATGCGTCCACTACTGCCTGGAGTACATTGCTCTATCAGGAAGCATTACTGCGGAGTTTTAGCCATATTGTCAAACATTCAATGTAGAGTATAACTGAAGGTAAAAGTTATTTGTGGTACATCTTATTCACCATGTGCTTAAGTTATCAATGTTTCTAAATGCCTCATGTCAGGTGAGAGTGAACATTTTTTAAGTCATTTGCACAGTAGCCTTTATTTAACTGACCGGTTTAATTTTCAGAAGTGACGATGAGAAGGGCTACAGCAGGACCCTGATACTCAGGTTGCATCACACAAGTGAAACAAAATGCATGATTTTAAAAAATACATTGCAGCACAAAGGATGGCTTACCTACCCAAATGAATCAGCATCCACCCTTTATTTGTAGCTTATTTCCTTTCATGCTTCAAATGTAAATTTGCCAACTTTAGATTTCCCAATTAGTAATTTTCTCTCAATTGTTTTTGATTGTATTCCTTCAATGCAATATCTAATGTTTCCATGCTGCGGAGTTAATGGGAGCTTAGTGCAAAATGTTAATGTATAAATATATTTAGAGCTGTGAAATTGTAATATAAAAAATATCCTGGTGGATATGTTAAGCCTTGCTTTACATTCCTGTCCTGTTTGCCTCCCACATAGCCTGGATTAGCTGTAACCCAAGACTGATAAATTGGCATGAAAGGCCAAAGCTTGTGTACCTTGGAGACCAACAGAATCTATATTTAAAGTCTTTGTTACTTTGTTCTAGATTTTGTACATTTCACAATGATATTAATTTAATGGTAGCATGAAAAATGTCAGCAAGACTGTGGTTACGGTAAAACTTAAATGATCTGACCCATATTCTTTGGACAAGAATAATGAAGGGATTGTAGACATAGGTAATGTATATAAAAAGAATGGAATGGTAAAGAATTTAAATGTACTTTTTACAGTAATAAATATCAAAATGTAAATAAATTTAGCTGTGGCTCATTTATTTATTTAAATGGGTACAATATTAGTTGTTTTAGTGAAATTACCCTATATTTAAAAAACTACAAGAAATAATATACACACACACGTGAAAGCGGTCAGGGTGTTGACTTTTACATGTATGGTACATTTAATATGGTCTCGGCCAGGAAATTTGCAAAACTATTTTCTGCTATTACCTATCTTTTGGGAAAATTTAGTACTTATCCTTGTATTTTGGCCACACGTAGCACCAATTCTAATTTTGTTCTCCAACAAAATCACCAAGTTGTCTGATGAAACCAAAACTAGTCTTATTTGAAAAAAAATAACTAACCACAATAATGCAGCAAACCTGAATAAAATTGAAAACACTCAAGCCTACATATACTGTGAATGAAATACAAGAATTAAACACCATAGGATTCAGAATTCTATATCAATAAAGGCAGGTCATTTCTGAAAATCACTAAATCTTACACAAGTCAAGCACTTGCATTGCATTTTGCCGATCATCTAGCCTAAAGAAATAAGGTTATATTTAATTTCTTCAGCAATATGTCTGTAATAGAAAAAATACTCAGCAGTTCAGCTAGCATCTTCAGAATAAAGATCATGCTTCTGCCTGGATAAGATTTTGTTGTTGCAAAATATTTGCAGTACTTCATGTGGCTGGAACATGAGGTTATCAGGTTTTAAAAATTACCTTTTTCTTCCTCTTTACACCCTTCATTCTCCAGTGTAAAAGACTCACAAACAAGAAGTGCTTTATTCTGTCCTTTAAATATAGGAGGAAATTCAAAGTTAATGCTCTGCATTACTCAGATATCAGCAAGGGTTCCACTAACTAAGTTACAATTAAGACACAAATGAAAGCCATTCAGCCCACAAGGTCCATGCCAGCTTCCAGCAAAGCATTCCCATTTAATTTCCTTGTTGGCTTGCAACTTATTCTCCGATATGCTCAGCAACTTACCAGCACGTGGCACACTCGTATGCTTGCAAGGCAAGCAGCATTTAAGGTCAGTAGCAAACTTGGGTAAAACTGTTTATCACACACACAAGCTAAAGATCTGAGAAATTAAATATTACAGTAAAGCCTGTATCTGGCTCCTATGGGAATTGGTAAATAAATGAATGGACTGGTACCTTGAGCCTGCATATTATGTGATTCACGACAAAGCATGCTAATTTTACAAGTGTATTTTTACCTTTTCTTTGGCTGGTTGGGGGTTTTACTCTATTAAGATTCAAATTGTAGCCACCTCACCTTGGCTGAGGTCAAAGAATGTGCATGTTCTATGGAGTTACCTTTCTGGCTGGCACACAAGTTTCCCGCCCAATTTTCTCCCTTCCTTCACTACAATATTTTACTTCAAAGAACTTTAGAACTGCTCACCAATCTAACAGGTTGTAACAGATATTGGAACATTTTGTTTTTAAAGAATTTATTTTTTTTAAAAAGCTGTCACACTATCAAACTACAGCAAAAGATATTGAGAGACATAATGCAGCTAAATTGCTGATTCTTTTCAGTTCATTCACACACTGGAATGTGAAACCCACTGCAATAGCTTAAAAGGAATAATTCAAAACACAATTACATGAAGTCAAAATGTCCGAGCATGATATTTTCCACTAGACAGTTAAATGTCACTATTTTCTTTTAAAAATCTAAACTTTCAATATTTTAGTAAAATCACAAAAAAAACTGTAAAAGATGCACAGTATCAAGGTTGTTTTGATTTTCCACAAATAATTTTTTTTAAACATTTTCCCTAGTTGGGAGGAGTGCTATAAAAATGTAATCAAAAGTTTACACTTCAAACTTCAGACCATGTTTGTGATCACAAAACTCGTACTTTTGCACCATCTCATTTACTTTTTAAACACACACTCATACTTTTCTGTATTGTTGGGACAAAATGCTGTTCAAAATTCCCAGCTCGCCATTTTAAAAAAGGTTACTTTATGTCAAGTTTTGCCATTTCCTGCACATAGATGCCAATACTTTCACTGTCAAATAAGACAAAAAAGATGTTCTTCAACGATGATGACGCCGTGTTAACAAAATAACTGGAGATGGCCTTGAGGATGAGCTGTGCTGCAACGTGTTTTGGGAAACAATTTCTGAAGACAAAAAGAAAAGATCAACCATTACTTCAGTAACCATGTTGATTTCTCACATTACTACTGTAATATACTTATTGTGTATTAAACAGCTGCAAAAGGCATGATCTTGTAATACTTCACAGCTGTTCACAAATTACTGTACTTTCAATTTTAGTCATTATGGAAAATATTTAATTCTGAAGAAACATTCTGCATTGGAATCGGCAACTATGAAAGGTTGCACTGAAGGAAATCGGGAAAGGTTAAAAATTCAAACAGTTTTCAAGTTAATTTTTGCTGGAGTGAATGTGGCTCTTGTGGAGTTAACAATTTTAAACTGTCACAAAAGGGCAAAAGAAGGGTTGAATATTTTACATTCCAGCTTTCAGAGAAAAAGGGAATAAATTGATAAAAATAATTCAAAACCTATTTAATTTCCATTTATGGAGTCGCTAGGGTTCTTCTACAGCACAACTTGAAAACAAATTTCCTCTCAAAAATTTTCCCCACTAATACAAGTTTAAAAAGGAAATGTTTGCTAGTGGATTATCCCTCAGATGTTCTAATTATTTACTGCATTTAGATCAACTGCATGCTTTTGTTCTCTTCCATACAAAATAATTTCTAGTATTAAGCCTCAGTTGAACTTCCCAACGTCAATGTTGCTCGCTGCTCCCAGTTTTTCTCTAATCCCTTCTATGTCCCATATTTCCTGGGTGTTTGATCAAGTGAAAAAAGAAGCTTTGTGCCATGGCTGCTTTCTTCAGTGCAGTGATCACAAGAGAAATAAATTCAGTAAAACTGAGAAGTGCAAGTGCTTGTCTTCATACTTTAATTGTTAACAAGAGTTCTGTTTGATTACCAGTTTCATAAAGTTGTTACCAATAAATCTTCAGTCTGATTAATGTAAGAATTAAACTATTTCCACGGGAGCTGCACATGTCCCTTGATGAATGGTTGGTAGTGTAGGTTTTCTATTCCATTGGTTGACTTGGCAGTTTCAATATCTTGGTCCTCGACTTCACATGAATCTCCTTTGGCCACAACACTTATGGAAGAGCCAGTGTATTTAACAAACTAAGATACCCGAAAGAATCAAATCTGGAGACCATTCTGGTTTCTAGTCATGCTTTATCCAGAATATTTGAGGTTCAACTCCATGAATATGTAGAAATTCCACAATGTTTTGGAGGGCAGATCCTTTCCTTGGCCCTTTATACTGATTAACAATGTAAAAACTATTAATACATCATTTCTATGTCAAAATGGTTCATTTGCAATGGTGAATTTAACCAGTTCGACTCTATTGCTGAATTAATCACATGTTCTTGAAGTAGTTTGCAATTCCTGTCCTGTTTTCCCTGTGTTGACTTCAACAGTGCAATAAGAGAAAATTTTCATTCTTAGCTATCTAAAAAGTATTAATGGCTATGTTCCATCATCAAACTCTTTTGGTGGATCAGGGATTTTCTAACTAGTTCAATGTGTTATCAAGAAAAGGAATTGTTGGGATACCAATGATGGTGTCTTTTGAGGCACCAAATATGGCAACTCACCCTTTCTAACAACAATCTTCAATTTAAAGGAAAATATTAAAAGTGGATGACTACCATAGTAGAAGCATTTGAACATCCTACCTTGATTGGTTTGGAGACCGACCTGAAGCTCGAGAGCTGGTCCTGTCCAATGACATGGAAATCAACCCCAAAAGACAAAAGAGTTTATTATTAATTTTAGGAGGAGACTCCCCTCTCACCCTGGGGTGACCTGTATCCACTGTGGAGCTTGCACACAATTATAGCACAAATACCATTTGTCGGTGTTTGTGTTCTGCACAAGCCTATTCCCACTTCTCTCGGAGCACGATGTCAGTGTGTAAACTGGCTGATTGTCAAGTCGTATTTTTTTCAATGGCAGATCATCAACTACAGGAATTTGTAGGATGTTAAGACATGGAACATTAAATTTGTTTAAGCTCTGTGCCAAAACAACCTGATAATATTACTTGGCTGTGAGGCAAGAGAACTGCATTTGGATATTAACACAACAGCAAAAGTTTATAACTAAAGGTCCTTCACAAGTTTCGATTGTTAGCTTACCATAAACAAATTTTAATTTAGATGAAATATGCTCCATCTTATAACTACTCAAACAACATGATTTTCCTAACTTGGAACATACAACTTTTATATGGTACTAACACTGTAATTGAATAATTTGTAAAGGCGGTGTAGTTTAATTTTATAATTATACTGTACTCTCAAAAAGATGTTTAGCATCTTTAAGGCACTCTGGTATTTCAGAAATGGAATTGCATTGACTTATTGTCTTCTTTATGACCCCCCCTCTTCCATTTCCATACCGAGTGGTACCTAACATCATTTTTGAAAAGGGGGCCACAATAATAATTTGGATCATTTGAGGCCCATGAGATTATGTAGGAGTTCCATTTTTCTGCTATAATTCTGCATGCATTTAGACATTGGACTTCTCATGACGTCCAGTAGCATAAAGCTAATTTCCTGAAGTTTTCCTGCCTTTACTCTTTGAAATGTGGGCAATGAGTTTGTGTTGTTCCGCAACTCCAACCATTTTAATGAACAACAACTAAGGGAAAAGTATCATTTTCACAATTATTTTCCAATATTTGCAACATCACAAGAACATAGATTTTCAAAGTTATGACAGTCTATTAAATAAACTGCACTCATGGGTTAACTGAATGTCAAAACTCTTCTGGGAAAGGGTTCATCATTCATGTCAAGAAGAACCACAATAACGATCAACAGCCAGACAAATTCACTCTGCAATTGAATAATTGTGTGTGGACTGATCAGCCAAGTCTGGCTAGTCAGAAACATCCTATTATATTGTGTAGCACAGACGTAATAAATTATGACCATAGTAATAATTTTCCATTCTCACACCTCCAAATTTGCTTTGCCATCAGCCCAACCAGCCTTAATGCTCCAATTCCCTCCCTAAGCTTTGCCTCCTCTTTACTGCTCATGTTCTGGCTCTGACAATATCTGTTCATGTATTCCAGTGTCTACTGTGAGAGATTATGTTATATTACAATACTCCTTTGGTCATATTAATTTTTAACTTCATGAAATTAAATTAAACACGTGAATTTAAGGAGGAAAACACATAAGAGCTACTTTTGGTCAGTCCCTCCAAAATCATAATCCACCCTAGGCTGTATCATCAGTTGTATAAAAGAGCAGTAGTCAAAGGATGATCGATTTAAATTTCAAAGTGGGAAAGCAGTTTTCAATCTATTATTTTGAAACCAGCAATGGAGAAGCTCAAGTGTTTGTTGCAAAGTACACCTGTACTGCAACCTCAAAAACTTGTTTGTTAAAGGCAATGGAAGCTTGAGTACAGTCAGTCCAAAGGATTTTTGAATAATTGATACTAGATCTGTTTAAAAGTTCTCAAATGGCTTCACAAAGTTTTGTTGCATCCAAAAACTTTGTAGCACCATCTTTTTGTAAAGCCACACTAAGTTACTACGGTAACCCAATATACCATTCAGAAAAGCCTTCTGTAGCTTTTCTTGTGCTCTCAATTCAGCCTTCAGTTCCATCTGAGAATGGTACAACAGTTCACAAGATACCTCCCATCGCTTGAAAAGTGCATCAAGCTAGTGCAAGTCCTCTGGAGCATTATGATCTTAGTCCACGAATAAATAAGTTCTGCGAAGAACAGTAGAGTCCATGATCTTGCGTCAATTAACTTGGTCATGTACCATGTACGGATTCCTTGTTTAAATCAAAGCCTGGCTGAAAGTGTTGCTCTCCTTCTTATCAACCTATTCATTTTCAGGTGATTCAATGTTAGAACCAAGGGAGTCGAAGTAAAAAAAACTGTATTGGTCACAATCCATGGTTTTAACATTTGGTCTTTGCTGGTGACTTCCTTGAAGATAGAAATCAGTCACAGGCACTAGATGTATTTTCAGTGTCTTGATCCACTCAGCTGGCATTTATTTATAAACTGAACTACTCTAGCAATTATTACTGCTACCTAGCCATGTTGTATTCTTTATAACTCGATTTTCATGCGTCAAAATTCAATTTGGAGAAATAGCGCACAACCTTAAAAAAGCAGACTCAAAAGTCAGGACCGAATGCATGAAAGAACTGTATATTTACTGGCAACTGGCTCATTAATAACTACGATGATTTTGACGAATTTCTTGCCCTGGCCAACGTGGCAGTCACCCAATTTAGAAATTCTGACTTAAGTCCCTCTCCCACAATAATCAAGAATTCCCCTCCTGCACCATCAGTAGCCATGGACAAAAAAGAAATATGTTGGGATTTCCCTCTGGAGGCACTCAGGTTACCACAACAAATATCAATGGTAGCTTAATTAATCACTTGCCCAAATCAGAAGGTTGTAGGTTACAGTCTTCAGGGATAGCAGCGCAAAAAGTTGATACTCTAAAACAGGAAGTACCAAAGAAATTTAACATTGCTGAAAGCCATGTTAAGGATTTGTCCAGCCCTTGCAACTGGTGCTAAAAGTTCCCATGAAGCCATTTTGAAGACAACTATAGGAATTATTCTCAACATCCTGGACTACATTTATCCTACACTTTTACAGCAGATCACATGGTTACTGCAATTATTTTAGTCTGTGTAAAACTTCCTACCAAATTATTAATTTAAAATATTGCTTATCAAAATGGAACCTTTCGTGACTTCAACCCAAATATTTATATTTGGTTTACTTCATACCATTTTTAAAAAAAATTAAAATGTTGAGCACCATACTTTTAAATGATCTGATAACATTTTGTCTGAAGGGGAATGTTATTTGAAAATGTTACCATTCAACACAACCACGTTTAAGTAAAAACACATCTTTCATGTTACTGTCAATAGACCGCTGACCAACACAAAGCTTAATAATGACATACCAATTTCTTTCACTTATAAATGCAAACCTTTACCAAATGTGAATGTATGGTAAATAACCCCATATGAACATTTTTGTTTCAAAACAAAACAAAAATTTTTCAAAATACTGGTGCATGTTCCAACCAAAGTGAACATACCTCTATTTTTAGACACTAAGTATATTTTACCTGCCGCTGGCAATGGATGGGAAAGCAATGGATTTCAGTTTCTTCTCGTCTGCCAAAGTCAAACAATTTTTCACAGTTTTTTCCAGTTGCTCTTCACATTTATCTATGCCCCATTGTGGGATATTACAGTGAATGACAAATTTGGCTGGCAGTCCCGGAGCATGACCCAAAACAGCTGTAACAGAAATAAAGAATTTAATATTTTTGGACTCAAACAGAATATATAATTGTTGGCAGAGCAGCATTTAGTAAACTTCCTGATTTCTTAGTCACACAACCCACTCCTGCTTCAATTTCTCAAACTCTGGAACCATTCTAATCAGGTGAAGCACTCATGGCTGTGCTGGGGATGAGCAACAGCAATTTCCAAGTAAGGATTTAATCTGTTTTGGAGAGGAACGTGCAAGTGAAGCACTCCAATGCACCCACGAGAAGTCAAAGATTTGGAAATTACAGTTGAAGAAGTGTAAGAAAGTTGTTGGGCTAGCATTTTGTAGAACAGTGAACAATGCAGGAACAGCAGCAGGCCCTTCAGCCCACCATCACACTATGACACCAATTTAAATCCCAATCTCCTATGCCTCCATCATCTACCCCGGTAGCAAGTACCTAGCAATTTAAAATAAATGCCTTGAATTTTTAAAAACTTGCACATCTACTTTAAACTTTACTTTCTCATTGTAAACCCATATCCTCAAGTATCTAACATTTCCAAATTGATTATCCAAGTTAAGACATTTTAACTGCCCTCAGCCTCCTTCATTGCCATTCCAACCAACACACTCCTGCTGGTTTTCTTATCCTCTGTATTTTTCCCCATCTGCCCATTCTCTCCCTCCCTTTACTTATCAACTTTCTTTTCAGATTTTGCAATCTGAAGCCTGATCCAGCCTTTGTTACCATCTCTATCCTTCTCTGTGCTACCTGGATCTATCACCTACAAGCTTCGGTCTTACCTCTCTCCTCTCTTTATACTGATCATTTGTTGACAGACTCAGTCCTGATGCATGGTCTTAACATATCCATTTCCTTCCACCAATCAAATGGATCAAACATTGAAACACTTGCAAAATGTGTTACAAATGTTAATCAAAAACTTAATTATGAAAACGCATTAAAATTTCATGCAGATAAACATGGCAAAAACAGATTTGTGAATGCCATAACTAACCTTAATAAATCAGATAGTTTAAAAAAAAAAGATAAATTACTACTTGCCCTCAGTTACTTCCAATGGTCCATTGGATTTTCGGAGCTCTTTCACAGCATCTAAAAACTCCTTTCCACCTGCCTTTTCCAATGCATTGCCTGAAATTATAATTGTTTAGAAATTATTTTTCTTTTGGTAAATTTACTTAGTTCAAGTAAATCTGTAATTATAACTCAGGGTTTTGCAGATGAAGGCACAGGCTGAGCAGACTACTAAAATGTATTACCATCTTTCCAGAATTTTTTTTAAAATTGCAGTACTTCAGAAAAAGAAATTTACCGAAATATATATATGTATGTATTTTTAAAAAGGTTTAATTTGGAGTATCAATAGACTAAATAGTTTGAAGATGCAATTTTTGAAGTTACCAGAGATGACATTTCAGTTTGTCATTTTGGAATTTCATTTTTCAAGCAAATTTATTTTACAGTAAAACCTGTTATCTAGCACATATGGGGATTGGTAAATGCTGGATAAGTGAACTTCCCATTGCTTGAGATTGTGTGTTGCATGATTGGCGGACTAATGACGAGGTACATCAATTTTAAACCCATATATTTTACCTATTTTGTGCTTTTTTTTGCTGGTTGCTTGAATTCCAGATAACTGTATTAACTTCATGGAACTGCAACCATCAACATTACTAAAAGGCTTCCACCAGATATGGGGAAACTGCTGCAAGCCCAATGAGAACAAAAACAAAAGCATACCGACATCCTCCTTCAGGTCTATTTCAGCATTTGTTGGATTTATGATGCACTCGACTTTAACCGAACCAATGTTACTGATTTCACTCTGCGTCAATGACAACTGGAAAAAAGATTAAACAATTTAGTAAACTATGTTAATCAGTTTACAAACAAGTCAAGGTAGTTTGAGTTGGGAAAAATAGGTGCAGCAACATTATCATATATCAATACCATATTCCTAATCTTGACTCATTCATTCTAATTGAGAAATTTATTTATCTACCACAGTAAATTGAAAGAAATTACTCTTCATATTAAAGACTTTATCCAAATCCTGAGACAGTGACCCTAACTCGAGACCTTCACCCCATGTCACCCCAACTGGGAGAAACTTCAAATTTTTTCCAAATGCATCTCTTACTTTTCTAAACTCTTGTGAATAAATGCCTAGTCAATCCCCTCTCTCCTGATAAGACAGTCCTACTATGTCAGAAGTCCAAAGAACATTCACTGCATTCCTTTTGTGGCAAATATTTCTTCTTTGGCAAGATATACCTCTACTCAAAACCTCTTGTACAGTACAGGCCCTTCGGCCCACAACATTGTGCCAACCTTTAGACTGTCCACGTAACTTTACATTTCTCCATTTGCTTGCCTCGTAGTTGCCTGAAATTCACCAATGTACCTGCCTCCACCACTGACCCATAGTGCATTCCACGCACCAACCTCTTTCTGGGTAAAAAACCTTCCTCTAACATTTCCCTTGAACTTTCCACCCATTACCTTCTCTTGTATTGAGCAGTGGTGCCCTGGGAAGGAGGCGCTGGCTGGCCACTCTATCAATTTCTCTTAAAATCTTGTATCGTGTCTCCTCTCATCCTCCTGCTCTCCAAAGAGTAAAGCCCTAGCTCCCTTAATCTCTGCTCATAATGCATTCTCTCTAAACCAGGTATCATCCTGGTAAGTCTCCATTGCATCCTTTCCAAATCTTTCCTATGAGGTGACCAGTACTGGACACAGTATTCCAAGTGTGGGCTAACCAGAGTTTTGTAGAACTGCATTTTTACGTCGCACCTCTTAAAACCAATCACTTGATTTATGAAAGCTAACATCCCATACTCTCTTGAGCTTTTTTCCTACCCTGCCTAACTATGAGGCAACTTTTCAGGGATTTGTGGACAAGGACCCCCAGATCTCGCTGCTCTTCCCCACTACCAAGAATCCTGCCATGAACTTGGTATTCTGCCTTGGTGTTTGTCCTTCCAAAGTGTACCACCTTGCATTTCTCCAGATTTGAACTCCATCTGACACTTCTCAGCCCAGCTCAGCATCCAGAAATCTTTTACAATCCTTACACTATCCACAACACCACCAACCTTTGTGGAAAAGACTGACATAGCAATTGACTGAACTACTTGTACATTTGCTTTTAGAGATCTAGTACAAGGATATTTAGGTCACTTTTTAATATGACATTTTCCAATCTATCATTTAAATAATACCACCTTATTACAATGCGTAGGCCATATTTCTGCCCATCATTCAACATAAAACCCCTTTGTATGCTTGTAAAAACCCATAACCCCACTTTAAAAAAAAATTATTGATAAACTTAAAACAATTCAATTAAAATGACATCAACCTATATTATATGCTGAATCAACATACAGCAGTGGTAAGCAACAAACCAGAAACAAAAAACAGAAATAATCATGTTATATTCTTAACTTTAACGGATACCATCCACATGTTTGAATTGATTTAATGACAACTTTGAATTAAAAATACCACAAATCCTACCTTTTGTCCCAGAAAAAGGCTCTTTGTTGAAAGAATTGTAAAACCTTCGCCAGGTACATCATCTGTTGTCGAACTGGACGCTCCTTCCTTATTGCTTTCTGTTCGTTTCCCCTGAATTAAAAAAACATGAGACGTTGAGAACTAAACCATCATACAATGGTTTCAATATAACTGAAGGCACCACTTTTTTTTGTCTAAAGCAGAATCAACAATTAGAAAATGATAACAGTGACCTTGGAAGTACACTTTTACATTAAAAGTAAAAAAAGTGAGGGATAAAATTGGGCCTCTTGAGGTTGAGGGGTAGGCTATATGAAGTGTCAGAAGAGATGGGGAAAATTTTAAATGATTTCTTCTGTATTCACTAAGGAAAGGAATATTGAGTCAGGTGAAGTAAGAAAAGTTAGTCGTGAGGTCATGGAAAATATACAGATTAACAAGGAGGTAGTACTGGCTATTTTAAAGAGAACCATCTCAGAGTCCTGACAAGATATCCCTAGATCCTTGACAGAGGTTATGTAGAAATAGGGGGGCTCTGACAGAAATGTTTAAAATGACATTAGCACGAGGGAGTTTGCCAGAGGATTGGAAGGTAGCTCATGTTGCTCCACTGTTTAACAAAGGCTCTAAAAGTAAACTGGGTAATTATAGCCCGATGTTGGTGGTAGGTAAATTAATGGAGAGTGTTCTTAGGGATGGAATATACAGTTATTTGGATAACCAGGGACTCAATAGGAGTAGTCAACAAGGTTTGTGCATGGTCGATCATGTTTAACAAATCTAATCGAGTTTTTTGAGGCAGTTACGAAGAAGGCTGTGGAAGTTGTCTATATGGACTTAAGTAAGGCCTTCGATGAGGTTCTGCAAAAGAGGTTAGTTGGAAGGTTCAATCATTAGGTATTAATGTTGAAGAGGTGAAATGGATTCAACAATGGTTGGATGGGAGATGTCAAAAGTAGTAGTGGAAAATTGTTCGTCAACTTGGGAGGGTGGTGACTAGTGGAGTGTCTTGGGGATCGGTACTGGGTCCATTGTTGTTTATCATATATATTAATGATCTGGATGAGAGAAGAGTGGTAAACTGGATTAGTAAGAATGCAGATGATACAAAAATTGGTGGTGTTTTGGACAGCAAGGTTTTAAAAGATTGCAGTGGGATACAGGCTGGTTAGAAGAGTTGGCTGAAAGATGGCAGATGGAGTTTAATACTGATAAGTGCGAGGTGCTACATTTTGATAAATGTATTTATCATTGTTAAATGATAGACAATTGAGGAATGCAGAAGAACAAAGGGATTTAGGAATTCTGATTCATAATTCCCTGAAAGTGGAGTCACACGTAGATAGGGTGGTGAAGAAAGCTTTTTGGTATTTTGGCCTTCATAAATCAGAATATTGAGTACAGGAGTTAGGATGTCATGTTATAGTTGTACAAGGCATTGGTAAGGCCAATGTTGGAATATTGAGTACAGTTTTGGTTGCCAAATTATGGCAAGGACATCACCCAAATGGAGAGATTTACAAGAATATTGCCTGGGTTTCAGGGTTTGAGTTACAGGGAAAGGTTGAACAGGCTACGACTTTACTCCCTGGAGTGTAGAAGATTGAGGGGTGATTTGATATTTAAAATTATGAGGGGGGACAAATAGAGTAAATCTAGAGAAGATTTTTCCTTTGAGAGTGGGGTGGGGAAGTTTCAAACAAGAGGACATGGATTGAGGAGAAAAGTATAGGGGAAACATGAGGGGGAATTTCTTCACTCTGAGGGTGGTGGGAATGTGGAATGAGTTTCCGGCCAAATCGGTAGATGCGGGCCCGATTTTAATACTTAAGGAGAAGTTGGATAGGTATATGGCCGAGAGGGGTATGGAATGTTTTGGGGTGGGTGCAGGTCATTGGGGCTAGGTGGGAGAAGGTGTTCGGCATGGACTTGAAGGGCCAAAGTGGCCTGTTTCTGTGCAGTAATTGTTATATGGTATACATTAGTTTTTCTTACAAACACGAAATCACACCATCTTCCCATTTTTAAGCATAGTTAAATATTATGAACTATGGATGGGATATGAATGCTTGATTCTGCCAAGATTAAATCACCAGTTTTCTACTTGTATGTTTTCATGTTCAGGTCTATATAATCCTAATCCAGAAAAAAACTAAACTTGCCATTTAAATTTGTGTACACAAAATTATATTTTATGAAAAGCAAATACTGATATTTCAAGATTAGAATACATTACCAAAAAATGTCTGGATTGAATTATGCCCTCTAGAAATTTGACTGTGGCATTTCCATCTTGCTGAGTTGAATCGATTTCACCATCTCACACTCACACACATGTGTCTGCACAGTGATGCAATTACACAGCCAATTATCTTTCAGATAATTATCTGGGAAATTAGGTTACTTTGATGAAAGGGACACTTGTCACTGGGAAATCTCTGAATCATTTTCATTTGCCATCTCCCAGCACAGGCTGAGAAACTTGTTCACATAGGTTAACTTACTGATCACCTCATCTTCTCGCCTTCCCGTAGTCCCACCTCAGATCCACCACTTCATCTCACTGACACCCAATTCCCCATAACTCATGCATTTCCTTAATTTCAGAAAATATGTCATATTTGAGAAATGTTAAATTTCCTCCAGTGATGTGCCCAAGTTAATAAACTCAAAAAGATCTAAATAAGTAAAACTTGGAGTAGCTTGCATGATTTTGCTAATAAATTGTGCAATTTGAAGAATTTTCATTCTTAGATCTGATGTGATTGGATACAAGTTTGCACACCTGTTGCATCACCTTTCTTGCCAGGTGTTAAATTTCCTGCATTAAAAATCAAGAAACATTGCAGCAATCTCAATTATTAATTAAACATTTGAGGACGGGATTTTAAATTAAATGGCATACATCCAAATTAATTTAGCAAGCAATCTACAGTTCCATATGTAGACATTTAATTTTGAAGATATCCTAAAAGAAAAATCAACACGACTTTTCACCAAATTGAATTTTTTTTTCTGTAATATCACATTAGTTCCTCACTCTATTTCTCACTAGTTTGATGAGAGAACTGAAATATCAGAACTGATAAAGGAAAAAATAATACACAACTTTAATTGAGACACACTTGAAACTTTATTAAAACAAAACCCAGATATCTGGCACATTTTTCACTATGGTTGCCAGACTAGGTTTTCCAAACAAATGAAGTGTCATTTTGATGAATACCGTAAAAAACTTAGGAAAGAAAATTTTGTAGGATTATTTAATCAGATTAAAATGTCTCTATCTGGATGGTCTCCACTTTCAATTACAATGATTGAATGCATTAATTCAATTAAAATGAATATTTTACATAAATTTCTATCTTTTTAAAGTTTAACCAATTTTTATTCCCAAATCATCTTTCAACTCATTAGATTTGATATCTTATATATGGGAGGGTAAACAACCACGAATAAATAAACTCATCTTTAGAAAACAGTGAGGAATGAGGACAATCATTGCAAAACATTTGATTTTATTATTGAGTGATTAATATACATATTTATCTTTACTATTAAAATTTGATCAACTAATTAGTCGTCCTACTTGGATAGAAATGGAATTGAATTTTTCTAGGAAAACATCATTGTTGGCACTTTTAGGTTTTGCTTTACTATTATCTTTTTCTAAACTGATTCGCGATCAGATAATAAGGAATAGATTAAGAATATGGAATCAATTTAGGAGATTTTTTCCCTGGTGAGTCCCATAGGAGAAAACCACTTTTTTAATCTTCTGTTCTTGATGCAAGTTTTAAGGAATGGTAATAAATGTTACAAAGATTTATTTAATCTGTAAGAATTTTGCTTCTGTTGAAAAATAGTCAGTTAAATTTAAGCTTTCCAATAGACATTTTTTAGATATTTTTAAGTTAGACATTTTGTCCAATCTAAGTCCAAGATTTTCCTCAAATCGCAGACTCAAATATTCTTGATATCATTTTTGATTTGCAGTTTGTGCATAATGGGTTAATATCATGTATTTATAATTTATTGGATTTAAGACCAACCTCAATGATTAAGATTAAAAATGATTGGAAACGGGATCTTAAATATAACTTTATCAGATGAAGACTAGAATTCCACACTTAGTTTGATTAACGATTTGCCTGTTTGTGCTAGACATTATTTATTACAATTTAAATTGGTGCACAGAATGTGCATGTCTAAACTTAAATATCTTGTCTTTATGCACATGTTGATCCATTGTGTGAAAGATAAAACATTTTAGAGGCCTCACTAATTCACATGCTTTGGTAATATCCCAAATTATGAAGATGTTTTGGGGAAATGCTTTTTAATCTTTATCAACGATTTTTAAAACTAAAATAGATCCATGCCCTTTAATTTCCTTGTTTGACTTTATTCGCAATCTGACTATATCTCATGAGGTTTTTTTTTTTAGCTTTTGCCAGAAGAGGTATTCTATGAAGTGGAAAGATGAACTTATGACATAATGGCAGTTTGGAAAAAATTAGATATGGGTCCATGGTTGGCAGTTTTAGGCTGTTGGGCTGCTCCGGTGATGTCCGCCTGGCTTCTGGAGGTAGCGATTCGATCCAGTTTATTTGTTCTCTTTTTTTTAATATGTTTTTTAAGCAATCTTGATTAGAGGGAGGAGTTAGATTTGCGTTAGTTTAGGTTTTTTCAAATTTCCTAATGTTGATTGGAGTTTATAATTGAAGGTCCGAGACTATAATTTTAATATTGATTGATATTTTACCAAATTATGAGCAGGATGCTTATAAAGTAATTCATGTGATTTTCATTTTTAATAATATTAACAATTAATAACAAAAATGGGAAACTGTTAATTAGAGCATTTTTACCAGTTATATATTATGTATAGATTTTGATATTTCCTTCTGTTATGTCAATGCAATATGTATATGAGATTATTCTATTGAATTAAATAAAATATTTTGTAAGAAAGATTAATACCCTCACTCACCTATTTCAGTTCTTAAATGTTACATGGCATTGCAATACATTTTAAATTTAGATGGAAAAACAGGAACCAGGGGCTCCAAGTTGAAAGTTCAAGAGAACAGATCCCAGAGAGTGGGAGAAAGGGGTAGGGGTTGTAGTACTAGTGAGCAGAAAGGGAGAGTAGCATACATTACCTTTGAGCCAGATGGTTAACCATCAGGATATCCAAATTGTTAGACTGCAGATCATCAATTTCGGAATATACCCATTTGCACCACAGAAAATGGGATTAAAGCTTCTAAAAGATAAATGCACTGTTTCCTAACCACAAAACAGTTTAGCACCATTGTAGCAAAATTAGCGTGCTCTATACATACCTTTCTGGACGATTTGGATTTTGAAGCCTTTTTGACAGATGCTTTTTTGGCAGATTTCTTGACTGGAGATGGTTTTGCTTTCTTTACCTTCTTTTCTGATGATGTGGAAAGAATGGTTTCCACTTTACTTCTGGCACCACGTTTCTTTGCCAGGAGCTCGGGATGAATTCGGGGCAGCACACCACCACTTGCAATTGTTACTCCCCTTAGTAACTATGCGCACAAAAATAATACTACATTAGGCATGGCTTTTCAATAAAATGTTATTGTTCTAAAATGTCGCAATTCTAGTCAATTATATTTGACACCTGTAATTTTCAAAAATAAGGGGCAGTTTGATTTTGGTTCCACTTCATACCAAGTGGACAACTTTGTGGGAACTTGAACCAATGAGAAATATACTTTATAGAATTAGATGATTCGATGCACAAAACTAGACGCAAATTTTTCCAAATCATCGTACCTTTTCAATATTCTAAGAATAGTCACTTTATAAATCACACAAATTTGAGTTTGTAGAAATGTTGGCAACTACATGTTTAATCTTTCAATCATTCATCTTATTGAGGGTTGTTATTAAACCACAATATAGTAGTTCTTGTTACATCTGCCCACTAAATTTGAAAAGGAAAACTGAAACAATGAACTATTATTAAATATTTTAAATGAATGCTTTATGTGGCACTTCTTAGATACTTTATATACCCTGTTCACTCTACAATTGATTGGTTTTCAGTTGCAGCCACTGCTAATAACGTTAACAAATGTAGAAATTTACAAAATAGAGGTGCCACAAGATACACTTAAATAAACAAAAGATAATCATCTCCAAAGTGCCTCATTGATTATGTATTCAGATATTCTAGCAGGACTGAAACTAAAATTGTCTTGATACGCAAGAGTGCTCCCAATGGGCCAAGATGACAATGTCACTTCATTCATAGATTACTGAAGTGTTATTGCACTCAGTGGCACAACCCTTCGGGGAAGCATGGTTGTCTTAGCTGTTAACACAACACTATTATAGCACCAGCAACCCAGGTTAGAATCTGCCACTGTCTATAAGGAGTTAGTATGTTCTTCCCACGACCACGTGCATTTCCTTCTAGTTCTCCAGTTTCCCCCCATGTTCCAGAGAGACATGGGGTTAGTTGGTTAATTGGGCATATTTTGGCAGCGCAGGCACATGAGCCAGAAGGACATATTACCATGCTGTATTTCTAAATTAAAAATCTGTTGTAATATATAATAGTTTTCTATGTAAAAAAAGACAAAGATTAATGATCAGATTTGGCGATTCTCAGATTTTGCAATAGATGAAACTCAGTTTACCTTAAAAAACCAGTTCAAATCTATTTGACATCACAGTATCAGAGATCATTGTAACTATATACCTTTCACACCTACTTAAATTTCTTCTCACATTATCCATATTTTAAAAATATACACAGAATTATACAGCACAGAAACCTATCATGCATACATACAATTTTCCAAAGTTCAAGATCGAGTGTCAGACAGGAGGATGGCTAATATTGTGCCATAGAACTGTAGGCCAATAAGCAAAATTTAATATAAGGGATTCTGACAACCAATATCCACCTGCATTTGAAAAGGCAAAGACTGATTGCATTTTTTTTGAGGTGGTGATTAAAAAGATTGATGAGGTCAGGTAGACATTTTTGCAAAGTTTTTGACATGGGCTCTCATGGTAGGCTGGTGTAAAAGGGATCCAGGGTGAGCTAGTTTATATCCCTCCTGATGCTGATTTCAAACAGGCACCCATCAAACGGCATGATGAGGTGAGCAAACAAGATGGTCCAACCCAATGCATTACAAATCAGAGTCAACAACTTGAATTAGACCCATCTTAAGAAGGGACCTGCCCAATTATCATCAACACAATATCTACTGTACCAGAGGTCCCTGCAAACTAATACAAGGAAAGCATATCATTCTTTCCCGAGACTGCATCTTGGCAAGACTGATCACTTGGCGGTGCTCTTTCTACCTGCAAACAAACAGAGCCTAAAAAGTTCCAGAGATCTGGAAAGTCAGAAGGTGGTCGTGGGAGGCTGAAGAAGTTACAGGCTTGCCTCAGGTCAGTAGATTGGGCAATGTTCAAAAACTCAGCAGAGTATCTGAATGATTACACCAGGGCCAATACCGACTTTGTTAAAACAGCTGTGGACGAGTATGTCCCCTCCAACACATTCATGGTTTTCCCCAAACAGAAGCCCTGTTTGAACAATGTAATCTGGAAGCTGCTGAGACCTAGATCACAGGCATTCAAATCTGGAGATCTATAAACAGCCATCCCCCAGGTGAAGTGGAGATTCCAGGAAAGAATGCAAACAACAAAGAACATGAGACACTTGTGGCAGGGCCTAAATGACATAACCTGTTACAAAACCAAATCCGGTGCAAATGGAGGCAGCAATGCTTCACTCCCAGATGAGCCTCTATACCTGATTTGACCACTAGAAAAGGAAAAACCACATACTGCCAGTATCCAAAGAGGATGTGCTGGCAGACTTCAGAAGAGTGAATCCAAGGAAAGTATTCAGTCTGTGTGGAACACACAGCCAGATACTGAAAACTTGTGTTGACCAAATGGCCAATGTACTCATGTATATCTTAAACACCTCTCTCTGTACAGGGTGTGGAACCCTCCTGCTTCAAACAGGCTTCAATCGTACCAGTGCCCAAGAAGAGGGTGGAAAGAAAAACTAGAGATGCATAATCCAGTGATCATTGGGGGATGAGGTGGAGAGGGTGAGCAAATTTAAATTCCCAAGAGTCACTAACTATCACATTCCTGGACACATCACACTAATGCCATCAGTACTTCCACTTCCTCAGGAGTTTGCAGAAGTTCAGTATGTTTTTGGAAACCGTGGCAAATTTCTATAGATGTGTAGCAGAAAGTGTGCTGGTACAGGGGCACTAAAATCTGAGTGAAAGGCTCTGCAAAAAGTAGTGGTCACAGACCAGTACATCACAGGCAAAACTCTCACCATTGAGAAAACTAACATGGAGCACTGACGTTGGAGAGCAGCAGCAATCATTATGCTCTTATCTCACTGCCATTAGGAAAGTTATAAGTGCCACAGTTCTCATACCACCAGTTCAGGAACAGCTGCTCCCCCTCCACCATCAGACTCCGAAACAACAGAATCCATCAGAGATTTACTTTGCTCATTATTTAGACTAAATAATTATTTTTCTGTATTTGCTGTTTGTTTACATTTCTCTCTTTCATATACACATCTTCTTAGAGTACAGTTTAGTTATCAATAAGTAGAAATTCTGCCTGGCCTGAAGGAAAAAGAATCTCAGAGTTGTATGCAATTTCATCTATGTACTCTGACAATAACTTTGAACTTTAACATATATATTAACAATCTGGAAGATGGTGTTGGCAAGCAAATTTGTAAATGACATTACAATTTATGGTTTCATGAACAGTGAATAGTATTAGCTGAGATTATGACACGATCTAAATTAAGGTGGGGGGGGGGGCAGTGGGTAAAAGTACCACACTTGCCTTCATTGGTCAGACAATGAAACAGAGACAACAGGTACAGGACAATGGTGAGATCGCCCACAGGGTATTGTGCACCACTTTGGTTATAACTTTAGGAAAGATATCATAAAGCAGGATGGAGAGCAGAAAAGGACAGGATTGGTAGGCTTGATTTATAAGGAGAGACTAGGTCTTTACTTCCTAGAGTTCTGGAGGCAAAATTTAGAAGTTTATAAAACCATAAAGGGCATAGTGAAGTCAAAGCCTCTTCCAACAACATTCATCACCCCTCCACCCCAGAGGAAGAAAATCTAAAAGGGACCTCAGGGGCACATTCATAGGGTGGTGGGTATATGATAAAGCTGTCAGACCAAGTAGTATTTGAAGCAGGGACAATTGTAATATTCAAAAGACATTCAGATAGATATATGGAAAGTTTGAAGGATTTGAGCCAAAATGTGACTAGTTTGGATTTTGGGCTGAAGGGCCTTTTCTGTGCTGTAGAACTATACAGCATCAATAAAACATATGAATTGGGTTTAAAATAGATCAAAACACCATATATTTAGGCATATATCGAGTCTTGAAACCCTAAAAAATCTCTCTCAAAAAAAAGGTCGACTTGTACGCCAGCTATACTTTTGAGACCTTAAAAACCACTGGATGGCAATTCGGCATACAAGATGACCCGAAAACTGAGTATAGATCAACCCTTCAAAAAAAAAGACAAATTTTCATTGAACCGAAACACATTTAGACACATTAAAAAAATCACTATCACAATCATTGTCTGAGGCAAAGATCATGGCAAGTATGTGATCTGTTTAAAGTCATCATACAGGTCCCAGTCTATATCTAATGAGGCAGCTTCAACTTCGTGGTCAGTGTCCCACAATATATCATCTTTGGTGCCATCAAATGCCCAAGAGATACAGCACTTTTTAAAATTATTTTATTACAGTCTCTATTTTCACTCTGTCCCATGCTCTGAGCTCAAAGTCACACAGCACATCAAGCGGTGCAGCATGCACTGCCCCACCTTTTGTAAACGACTTTTGTGTACTCGTCATCCAGGTATTCCATTCCTCATGCACATGGTATTTGAATGGCTTGTTCAAACAGACATCGAGGTTGCAAATAGAGACGTCAAACCACCCGGGATAACCGGCATGTATGTATTATGTAGTGCTAATTTATTTTTAGTGTTCTCAATTAAGTGGCTACAAAACATATCCCAGACCAGCAAACTCTGTTCCTTGCATAAACCACCTGGCCGCCTGTTCCACACAGAGCCTCTCCATAGTTTTACAGCATTTTCATCTATCGATCCTTTTTCATGAAAATGTACAAAAATACCTGCTGGTAATTTTATTTTAAGTTTGCACTTAAAGATTACCACAGGCCACAACTTCGGCCTGTTGGCCATGCACGATAACACCATGGTAAACCTGGTCCTTTCACGGCCTGTACTTCTGGTTGGCTGTTTTCACTTTTACATTCCATTGCAAGGGTGGCCAAACCGCGGTTCACAAGCCACATGCGGCTCTTTGACCTTTAATATGCGGCTCGCTGCCGGTATCCCCATTCCCCCCCCCCGCCCGCCTGACTCGCGTTGCCGGTCCCCCCCCCACCGCCCGACCGACTCATGCTGCCAGTCTACCCCCTCGCCCGCTCAATTCACGCTGCTGGTCTCCCTACCCCGCTCGACCCGTGTTGCCGGTCTCCCTCCCCCCCTCGCCCACCCGACTCGCGCTGCCAGTCGCCCCCTCGCCCGCCTTACTCGTGTCTTTAATAGCCTGATATTTGTAGCATTGAATTTGAGTCATGAAAAAATATGCTTATAATAAAACTAACTTTGTAAGGTGGAAATCTGATTAAAATCTCTCATTTTTCTGGTTTACCTTTTTTTTACATATTTGTGTCTTTGTGATGACTGAAACTAATACAAATTAACAGTTTAGAAACTGCATCCATGAATAAATATTATTGCATTTAATATACATTTCTTAAAATTTATATAATTTTTTTGTTACAAAATGTGTATGTGACAATAAAAACGTATATGTGAATTTTGTTCTTGTCCTGCGGCTCTCAAGCATCTGAGCTTTATCGTTTGTGGCTCTAACATTAAGCAAGTTTGGCCACCCCCTGTTCTATTGCCTTTCATGTTTCCAATATTTGCAAATGCAAACTGGTGTTTCTGCTGGTTATATATAATAAACTGGTGAAAACCAACAACTTTACGATCAAGATCTTTTGGAAGTTTCTGAGCAATTTTGTTTTTTGCCGTAATACCAGACTTTTCATGTTCACGTTGCCTCAAAAACATCACCGATGTCTGGGTGCGACTTTGCCCACTTCAGTGGGAATGTTCTTATTTCTCGTGACTAGGTAACAATCTTGCCTCTATTCCCGTACCCATGCTGCGACGTGATTTTCCAACGTGGCCAACAAGTTATTCCTCTTCTCACTGAACATTGTCTTTGTGATACTTTTTGTTAAAGTCTCTTCTTTCTTCCTCCAATCCCTCACCAACTTTCTTGCAGCAGCGTAGTTGTTGGTTTTCTTGGCCATTTCTATTATTTTTACTTTAAAACTCGCTTCATACTTTCTTCGTTTTGATGGAACCTCCATAACAATCACCTCCAGCCAAAGGCCAGCAGATTAAACATCATGACTTTTGGGGGTTAACTTCTATGCTAACAAATGACCAACCCCTTGGGCATCGTGTTTTTTGGGATAGACAATGATTAAACCCTTAAAATGAGGCTGATGGGGAGGGAGGGTGGGGGGAGGCTTATCTGCCAGTTGACTTATATACCGAAATATACAGCAATTGACACCATGAGCTTTACCTGATTTAATTCTTCATCATTTGCTACAGCCAGCAGAATGTGCCTTGGAGTTATTCTACTCTTCTTGTTATCTCTGGCTGCATTTCCAGCCAGTTCCAGAATTTCAGCTGCATTAAAAACAAATGTTAAAATTATTAGGTTTAAAACAATTTGTACCAGAAGGATTAATCACACTCTCCTTTCCTGCTGTTATCAAACTTTTGAATGAATCCCTCACTGGTAAAAGATGATGCCCCTGCATTGCTTAACTGTACTCTTCTCTCGCTCCTGCACTTTGCATTTGTAACACAGCATCTACATTTTTGCTTCATTATTGCACTACCTGATGTACATTGATGCATACAAAACAAAAGCTTGTCATATTGGTACACGTGACAATAAACAATTCAATGACCCAAAGAGCAAAAATAAAACTTGCATCAAAATTATAAGATCCACTTGTGTTTTTAAAACTATGAATTTTAACTTGTTCTTCATTTTAATTTTAAAGTTTTTACCTGCTAGGTACTCTATGACTGCTGCCAGGTAAACAGGCGCTCCCATTCCAATACGATACTTGAATGTTGCTTTCCGCAAGTAACGCATCATCCTACCAACGGGAAATATTACCCCTGCTCTGGCTGAGCGTGACATCTTGGTCATTTTCTTTTTTCCGCTTCGAGCTGACATCTTGCAATTTGTGGGTTAGAAAAATGCCACCTATAAATCTGAAAATGCTATAATCAGTCATTTAGACATTGAATCTTACAAAACATTGAGCTCATCGGGGACATACCAGCTGTTGTCCCACTCTCCCATTCTTTTCTTCATTATCCTGCAAAGGTTTGCATATTAGAATTAAATTAACATTTTAAAGATGTTTAATATGCATGATTTTTGACAGAACAAATTCAACTGTTTCTCAAAATTAAATGGCAATAACTGGATATGGTTGGGCACAGCACAATTCAGTCCATTCACAAAATTAGAAAATCAAGAAATAAAAGCTCTGACATTAATTTAAAAGAAATGGTGAACATCAATCCCTGTTCATCATGCATGAATTTCAAATTTCTATCAGGGGCCACAAGCCCAAACTAAACATTAGTACTTATAAAGTGCACGTCTACAGCACACAACCTTCAAATATTAGCTGTAATTGTTAGAATGGAGGAAAGTAGCTATTTGCAAAGACAAATGAGAAGTTCTAAGTAGGCATCAAATAATAATACAAATGAAATGGAAAATTAGACATTTTATTTCAGAATCAGCATTTATTTTCATGAACAAGTCAGGAAATTTGCTGCTTTGCAGCAACATCAATAGTGCAAACATTCACATAAACCACCTTAAAACAATTTTTAAAAATTAGTGCATCAAAAGTAAGGCAATGCCTTTGGTTCATTGATTATTCAGGAATCTGATGGCAGCCGTCCTTGTGCTGCTGAGTGCTCATCTTTTAAGCTCCTGTACCCTTTTCCCCCGATGGTAACAGGGGTGAAGAGGGTGTAGCCTGGATGGTAGGGGTCTTTGATAGAGGCAGCTTTTTTTTTTAAAAAAGACACCGCCTCATGTGGAGGTCCTTGATGGAGTGAAGTCTGGCGCCTGTTGCAGGACGAGTTAACAATCCTCTGGACTTTTTTCTTGTCCTGAGAGTTGGCACCTCCATACCAGACAGTGATGCAACAGCCAGAATGCATTCCACAGTACACCTGTAGGTTTATGAGAGTCTTTGGTGACATATCGAATCTCCTCAAACACCTCACAAAGTATAGCTGCTGACGAGCCTTCTTTGTGACTGCATCAAAATGGAGGACAGATCCTCGGAGATGCTGACACCCAGGAATTTGAAGTTCTCGACCCTCTCTACTTTTGAGCCCTCGGTAGCTTCCTGTTGAAGTCCACAATCATCTCCATGGTTTCGCCAATGCTGATCACAAGGTTGTTGGCGTGACACCACTCATCGAGCTGATCCATCACCCTTCAGTACGGTTTGTGATTCTGCCGACAACTGTGGTACCATCGGCAAATATGTAGATAGGATTGGAATTGAACCTGGCCACACAGTCATGGGTGAATAACATTTAAATGTTAAAAAACATACATAAAAGTTGCTAAAGAACAAGAACAGTCTGCATTACTACATCTACTGCAAAGATTATTGCTTTAGATCAGTGATTCTCATCCTTTTTCTTTCCATCTACATACCACTAAGTAATCCCTATGCCATCGGTGCTCAGTGATTAGTAAGGGATTGCTTAAGGTGGTATGTGAATGGGAAAAGAAGGTTTAGAATCACTGCTCTAGACCTAATTGTTATTGAAATATTTTGCTTGAGAAAAATTGTCATTGGCCCATTTCCTTTGGAATTAATGAAACCATGCACATAACTAGTCTATTAGTTACAATTAAAACAGTGGTTTTCAAACTTTTACTTTACATCCATATACCACTTTAAACAATCCCTTACAGAGCATCTATGGCATAGGGAATACTTAAAGTGCTATGTGAGTGGAAAGAGATTGAGAACCACTGCTTTAGATTTTAACTCACTTTTCTTAATAAGAAAGCAGGTGATGTAATCACTACGGAGATGTGAAATTACTTTGTAATATCACTACGTTTAACCAACTATTACATGGCTAAGCATAATGATGCCTTGAACATTTACAGGCTTATCATTAATTGGCCAAGACATGTATCTTGGCAATTAGTGAGGTATTTGCTGTCACAGTGGCCATTTGACCTAACAAGACCATGCCAAAGTTTACGTTCACACGATCCTCCCATACTTTATCTGACAACAGCACATATCCTTCCTTTCTCCATACATCTATATCAAACTTCTTTTTACATGCATTTTTCACTAAATTATTAAAAATTTGTAACTAAGTATTCTGTACTGAGCTACTATAGACGGTGTACACATTGTCGAGTTGATGCATACGCTGGGAACTCTATGTGCAGCTCCAGGCTTCCATGCTGAGCTTATATACTTCACTGTTTCTGTCACATGGACTGGAAGTCATCATCAGCCCAGATTAAAAACCTGTGTTGGATGCAAGTCAATTTCCCACATAATCCACAGCATTTCCACCATTTTGGGAGCCGGTTCGCTTGCTGCTAAGTGGGTCACCACAAACTTGATTATGTTTTTTTCCTGAATTTCCATTACAATCCATATATATTTAAATCAAGTTCTGGCTCTGCCCTGAAGCAGAATTCTTTTTCTACCATGACCTCAAAGCCCTAAATTACCTTCTTTCCATCTTCACATGGGTTTCTAAATCCCTTTCACAAAAGCTACACCTCATGTGGCCTACTTAAGATAAATAATATGTCGATCATTTAATCCATTCTGCCATTATTCAGATCATGGGCAATCTTTCAAAGTTTTCCTGCTTCATTGCCATATCCTGAGGCATTTAAAATTTTATCCACCTTATTTCTAATGTCCGAATCCTCTGGGGATTGTGAAGATTTGGAAACCTTGGCTAAAATTTCCAGTTGTATAATGAAAAATTGCTGCAGCAAAGTCCCCTTCAGACTTTCAACAGTGTCACTACATCCATATTTTCAAGCCCTTTTAAGTATGGCAAACTCATAATTCCTCTACAAAAATGTTAGATCAATCCCTTCTTCATAGAACAGCTTTGTCATCACAGGAATAAATCCAGTAAACATTTATTTTACTGCACCCAAGCCAACAGTATCTTTCTTTCCTTAGGGCAAGAACTGCAAAGAACAAAAGTTTTGCTTCACAAGTACTCACTGAAGCAGCATGCTAACTTTTTGATGTTAGCATTAACAGTATCTCTGATAATCAAGATTTGGTAAAAACCAGATGCCGGGAATTAGGAATAATTAAAAAAATGGTGAAAATAGTTCCTAAATGGTTGGCCTACTACATTTATACACCATTTCTGTTTATATTTCAATGGAATTTCACCATTAAAAATATTTTGTATTTCAACTTTTCGTACAACAATAGACAATTTCACATTTCTTTCCCACCATTTGATTCATCTTTATGCCCACCCACAGCTTCTTTGTCATCAGAACTTACTTTCTCACCATATTGTCATTAGTAAACCTGGGATACATTTGAGATTCTTTAAATATTTTATTTAAAAATTTCCATTCATGAATTAATAAACTTTTACATAGACAAAATACTAATTTAAAAGTACAATGATTGCATGTTGGTTTTAACTCCTTATATATACACCCTCCCACTCAAAAAACCCCCCACAAGATATAAATGTGATTATATAGTTATATAAAATATAGAAAAATGGCTTCCTGAATTGTATAAAATGTCAGTTCGTACACTAAGGTCCGACAGTATCTGTACAACCATTTTCTTTCTTTGGCTTGGCTTCGCGGACGAAGATTTATGGAGGGGGTAAATGTCCACGTCAGCTGCAGGCTCGTTTGTGGCTGACAAGTCCGATGCGGGACAGGCAGAAACGGTTGCAGGGGAAAATTGGTTGGTTGGGGTTGGGTTTTTCCTCCTTTGCCTTTTGTCAGTGAGGTGGGTTCTGCGGTCTTCTTCAAAGAAGGTTGCTGCCCGCCAAACTGTGAGGCGCCAAGATGCACGGTTTGAGGCGATATCAGCCCACTGGCGGTGGTCAATATGGGAGGCACCAAGAGATTTCTTTAGGCAGTCCTTGTACCTCTTCTTTGGTGCACCTCTGTCACGGTGGCCAGTGGAGAGCTCGCCATATAACACGATCTTGGGAAGGCGATGGTCCTCCATTCTGGAGACGTGACCCACCCAGCGCAGCTGGATCTTCAGCAGCGTGGACTCGATGCTGTCGACCTCTGCCATCTCGAGTACTTCGACGTTAGGGATGAAAGCGCTCCAATGAATGTTGAGGATGGAGCGGAGACAACGCTGGTGGAAGCGTTCTAGGAGCCGTAGGTGATGCCGGTAGAGGACCCATGATTCGGAGCCGAACAGGAGTGTGGGTATGACAACGGCTCTGTATACGCTTATCTTTGTGAGGTTTTTCAGTTGGTTGTTTTTCCAGACTCTTTTGTGTAGTCTTCCAAAGGCGCTATTTGCCTTGGCGAGTCTGTTGTCTATCTTGTTGTCGATCCTTGCATCTGATGAAATGGTGCAGCCGAGATAGGTAAACTGGTTGACCGTTTTGAGTTTTGTGTGCCCGATGGAGATGTGGGGTGGCTGGTAGTCATGGTGGGGAGCTGGCTGATGGAGGACCTCAGTTTTCTTCAGGCTGACTTCCAGGCCAAACATTTTGGCAGTTTCCGCAAAACAGGACGTCAAGCGCTGAAGAGCTGGCTCTGAATGGGCAACTAAAGCGGCATCGTCTGCAAAGAGTAGTTCACGGACAAGTTTCTCTTGTGTCTTGGTGTGAGCTTGCAGACGCCTCAGATTGAAGAGACTGCATTCCGTGCGGTACCGGATGTAAACAGCGTCTTCATTGTTGAGGTCTTTCATGGCTTGTTTCAGCATCATGCTGAAGAAGATTGAACAGCAAGACAACCATTTTAGGGAATAAGATTAACATTGGTCTTAAGATGCCAGAAGTACATTTTTACATATTCACCCCTACACTTTGCATATACAGGCTCCAGAAAAACATTAGATTTGTTCTCCAATCTGAATCAAGGTTGCAAGTAACTGGAATCTGTCCACTGACCCAGAGTAATGAAAATGATCCATTGAAGTCCATTAAGGTTGATTGAGGTGGAATGGTTGGAATAGCAGTTAGCGCCAAGCTTTTACAGTACCAGCAATTGGGTCTTGGGTTCAAACCCCACACTGTCTGTAAGGAGTTTGTACTTTCTCTCCATGTCTGTATGGGTTTTCTCCGGGAGCTCTGGTTTTATTTCCACCATTGGAAAACGTACAGGTGGTGAGGTTTAATTGGACGTATATTAGGGCAGCAGACTCCTGGACTGAAATGGCCCTGCTATTGTGCTGTGTGTCTAAATTTAAACCATTTAAAATTTTACCAAACTTCAGGTTCAAGTCAAAGCAACTTGTCTGGAAGGATCTCATCAAATGTTCCTGTTATCCACCCTGCTAGCTATATCATTCAAACATTTGTCAATTTCTTTTCCATGGAAGTTTTGTCTCTTCTTCGGATTTTCTAAATATAGTAAAATACCCATTATCCAACATTCAATCAACTGGAAACTCAAAACTGGCAAAAAAAAGGAAATAAATAAATACATTTCCAAATAAATAAGACTGGGCAGATGGATCCCAAAGGGGAGCGCTGAGACTTTGTTGGACACATGCAGGTTTGCCCCATGTCCTTCAACGCTCGCGTATTCTTTTTGCTGTCGGCACTTGCGAGAAAGGTGCACCGAGGGCCTGACTGGGACACTTCCATGGAGGAGAGACTGGTTGCGTCAAGGGTCTGACCAGGATGAAGAGCCAGTTGATGCCGCTGGGGCGACTCTCGCAAAGTGACTCCTCATCCCTGTCTTTATTGTACAAGTTTTTATTAGTATTAGTAAGGCTTTATCTGTAAACTTGAGAGGGGGGGGGGGTCAATGGTGACATTGGCACAGTTAGTGCAACATTGCTACAGCGCCAGCCACCAGGGTTTGAATTTAAATTTGTAAGTTACGGGAATTACTTTATTAAAGTGAACTTTACGTGAATAAAAACTACAAAACTAATTTTTCAAATGATGTTATATTTTGCACTTTTGTCTTTTAAATGATGTATTCTTTTAATTTTTTTTTTATTTTTCACACTATCAACCATATTAATCAAAATACACACAAACATTTCCCTCTTGAATATACACTGTCATTTTCTCTCCTTTTCCCCCCTCCCTTCCCTTCCTCCTTCCCACCCTCCTCCAAACCCATTAAACATTCAACATATACAATACAATAAAATCATTAAACAATGTCATCACACAATGAAAATAAACAAGAAAAATGTGTCATCTACTTTTACACACTGGGTCAGTTCATTTTGTCTTCTTCTCATTCTATCATTTTAGGGGTCCACGTTAGGCCCTCTCTGCTGTGTTTCTTGTACAGTTCCCAAATTTGTTCAAACAATGTGACTTTAATTTTAATTTATATGTTATTTTTTCCAATGGAATACATTTATTCATTTCTATGTACCACTGCTATACTCTCAGGCTCTCTTCTGATTTCCAAGTTGACATTATACATTTTTTTGCTACAGCTAAGGCTATCATAATAAATCTTTTATGCACTTCATCCAATTTGTACTTTAAAAAAATTTTTTTAAATTTTTCACACTATGAACCATATTGACCAAAATACACAGACATTTTTCTCTTGAATATATAGTGTCATTTTCTCCCCTTTTCCCCCCTCCCTTCTCTCCTCCCCATTCATTCAACGTTCAATCTATATGATACATTAAACCCGTTAAACAAGGTCGTCACATAATAAAAATAAACAAAAAATTTGTGTATTCTACTTTTACATACTAGGTTAGTTCATTTCTCCTTCTGTCATTTTAGATGGTGGAGGGCCGTGGTAGGATTTCTCTATTGTGTTCCATGTATGGTTCCCATATTTGTTTGAAAACTGTGATGTTATTTAACTATATAACCATATAATTGTTTACGGCATGAAAACAGGCCATGTCGGCCCTTCAAGTCCACGCCGGTTCACTTGAACAACTCCACTAGCTTCCCCCTCCTGCTCTCCGCCCATAACCCTCCAACCCCTCACATCCATGTACAAAACCAACCTTCTCTTAAATGACAGAAGGGACCCTGCTGCAACTATCTCTTTTGGAAGATCATTCCATTCTGCCACCACTCTCTGAGTGAAAAAGCATCCTTTAATATTTCACCTAAAGTTTTGCCCCTTTACCCTTAACTTATGCCCTCTTGTTCCAACCTCCCCTGCCCTCAGGGGGAAAGAGTCTATTTACGTCTACTCTATCTATTCCCTTCATAATTTTAAATACCTCTATTTCTTAAATTATATGTTATTTTTTTCTAATGGAATACATTTATTCATTTCTATGTACCATTGCTGTATTCTCAGGTTATCTTCTAATTTGCAGGTTGACATAATACTTTTTTTTGCTACAGCTAGGGCTATCATAATAAATCTTTTTTGTGCTCCATCCAAATCGAGTCCAAGTTCTTTATTTCTTATATTACTTAGAAGAAAGATCTCTGGGTTTTTTGGTATGTTGCTTTTTGTGATTTTATTTAATACCTGGTTTAGATCTTCCCAAAATTTTTCCACTTTCTCTCATGCCCAAATTGCATGTATTGTTGTTCCAGTTTCCTTCTTACAGTGAAAACATCTGTCTGATACTGTTGGGTCCCATTTATTTAACTTTTGGGGTGTGATGTATAGCCTGTGTAACCAATTATATTGTATCATGCGTAACCTCGTGTTTATTGTATTTCTCATAGTTCCGGAGCATAACTTTTCCCATGTTTCATTCTTTATCTTTACGTTTAGATCTTGTTCCCATTTTTGTTTAGATTTACAGCTTGTTTCCTCGTTCTCCTTTTCTTGCAGTTTGATGTACATGTTTGTTATAAATTTTTAAATTATGATTGTGATTGCAATCACATATTCAAAATTGCTTCCTTCTGGTAACCTCAGACTGTTTCCCAATTTGTCCTTCAAATAGGTTTTCAGTTGGTGGTATGCAAACATTGTATCGTGAGTTATACTATATTTGTCCTTCATTTGTTCAAAAGATAATAATTTATTTCCCGAAAAACAATTTTCTATTCTTTTGATCCCTTTTCTCTCCCATTCTCTAAAGGAAAGGTTATCTATTGTAAAAGGGATTAGTTGATTTTGTGTCAATATTAATTTTGGTAGTTGATAATTTATTTTATTCCTTTCTAGGTGAATCTTCTTCCAAATGTTGAGCAGATCAGTTTGTACTCTTGATACAAGTGTATTTGTTAGGCTCAGACAACCAGGAAATTCGCATATCCGACATCTGCAACCCCTGTATGTGCTGGATAATGGGGATTTTACAAAACCTAATATATTGTGGTTATCAGTTAGCTGGTCAACAGTTCCCAGTTTGATTTCATTTGCTATTTCACAATCAACATGGTCATCATAGAAAATACAAGGAATTCTGAAAGTTTAAAACAAATACATCTATCCTCTACTTTCATAACAAATGGCAGAGGAGTTGGTACAATTTTGTTAAATGAATGTTGTTACTAATATTACTTTGAAGTGCTTCTCTCGTTAGATATCTAGCTCACCATGTCTGGAAGGTTTCTTTGCCTCAAATTAGGATTTTGCCCTCTTTCAAATCAATTCTCAAAGCAGACACACTTGGAATCAGTGCAAAAATGAGACCCGAGAGGTTTTTGTAGGGAGCTGCTATAAAAGCTCACAATTGATTCATCATTTATCTTCCATTTACCTGGAAATGTGTCAGATCATAAATGACTATCCTCATGGCAACCACAGGAAAGTGACAGAAAGAAGGGGCAGTATATTTAGCACAATGCTATTACAGGACTGGGTTTGAATCTGGCACTGTCTGTAAGGAGTTTGTATGTTCTCCCATGATCGCATGAGTTTTCTCCGAGTGCCCTTGTTTCCTCCCACCATTCAAAATGTACCAGGGTTGTAGGTTAATTCGGTGTAATTGGGCAGTACAGGTTCATGGGCCTGTTATTGTGCTCTATGTCTAAAAAAGGGCGCTGGAGCTGATTAAAAAGAGATTCCCAGTGTCGGCCTATCCCCAGCTCCAGTGCAGTGATCTGCTCTTGTTGTGAGCTAACACCAGAGAATTCTTAATTCTTCCAATCATGAGAGTATTCTATGAATGGGCCCCTTTACAAATTGGAACTTTCTATCTTTAATGTTGTACCTGTATCTAAGTTTCTCCAAGCTTAAATAGTATATTATATCATATAACCACACATTAAGTGTTCAATGAAGGTCACAGGTTGCACCCAAAAGCACCAACTTATGATGATGATTGAGGATGCCACGCAACTTGTGACATCATTAAGTATGAGCAGCAGAGGAAAAACATCAGACAGGCCAAGATGAATGGCATGTGGATGAATGCAATAACCCCCCCAAAATGGCTGCTATAACAATCTAACACCCATTTAAAGAAAAAAAATCATCTTTGTCTGCTTGCACAGAAATACATTTACATGGACCCAATTTCTAGGCCACTGTCTCAACACTACAGGCAAAAAAGTAATTTATAAATGTTTCTATTTATATCTTGCATTACAACTTATTGTCACTGCTTCTAGATTAAACAAAGTAGGTTGTGTGACCTGCTGAGTTTCTCCCACATTGTGTTTTTACTACAATCACTGTCGCTGCAGATTTTCACTCTCTTAAACATACTTTGCGGCTTTACAATTATCTCTCAGTAGTCAAAGTTGGCATTAAAAGAAGGCCGTGTTTAGTATTTTGTCCCTTAACTCCATTCTTTTTGAATATTTAAATATTTATTGGTGTGTTTTTTTTTTAAAAAAGCATTGATTTTATTTCCTTATTTAACCTAAAAACACGATACAATTTCACTGTTATTTTATTAGGGGTGCCATGGTTTTTACATTTTCCCTGTGTCTCCGTGGGCTTCCTCCGGGTGCTCTACTTTCCTCCCACCATTAAAAAATGTACTGCGGTTGTAGGTCAATTGGGTGACACAGGCTCGTGGGCCAAATTTTTTTTAAAAAACTGGTAAAATTCTAATAAAGGCCTTTGAAGACCGCAAAAATATATTTTCTTCACCTTTTACAATAATTTCTTAACAACAGCCAACTTATCCATTAGAGCAATTGTTTCCTTGATCAGCCACAAGAAGTTTAGTCTTCAATTTGACATAGAAGCAAGGATGGTTTAGCACTACAGGTACCCCTACTTAGCTACTAGAACAGACAAACAATTTGTTCCTGACTAAAAATAATTAGAAATCAAACCAATTCTCGTCAGAATTTTAAAAATCAATTTCCAGTTTAAAGTTTTTTTCTTTTAATGCTCATTTGGAACACAAAACTTAGACTATACTGATTCCAGTTAAATCTAATGCAACATCACAAAGAAAGTGTTTTCTAAACAATGCTCTGTATAGAGGCATTGCTCTGGATATCATTGCCGGCCACCAGGAAGTTCCAAACAGCAATGCTGCTTCACTGAAGTGTGTGCACCAGCAAGTTAAGGGTTTCTGGATAGTGCACTAAAGCTTGCAAAGTATGTACCCATTGATCAAATGTCTCATTCTGAATCCACCACCAACTCCAAGAGCGGTCAAGTTGAGGGGCTGCATATGACAGGGGCCTATTAACTTAAATGGGGTTGCTGACCTTCAAAAAGAGTGCAGGTACATTTCTAAATGTTTTGTGTTCATATTGTTTCCTGTTAATTACACACAAAGAATTTCAAATATCACATTTTAAAATTTTTCAATAATTTTGTTTTTAAAGCTTATTTTTACTGGAAATTCATAAGCAAAACCTCAATTTGTGCCATCCAAACTTTGATTTATTCAGCCTGCTCCACCTCCTGGTACTGCAATGGTACAATTACACTAGAGAACAAAGTTTTTGCATCCTGAAAATGTTTGAGTCCATTTTATGGATTTTGGGCTGCTGATCACGAAAATCACCTTAAAATTTTCCTATCATGTACTGTTTTGCTTAGATATAACCCATTTTTGTGACTTTTAAAAAACATCATCATATTTTGTCTACTGCTCACAAAGCAAGATGTTTTGGCCATGCACTCAGTGTTGTCTTAGGCCTGGAAGGCATTTAAGATGTTGAGAATTTTCTTGGCAACTTGAGAACCAAACTACATGCAGCTGATTGACAACATGCTTCAAGCATACAAAATTATGTCATTGAAAACCATGTCAAAAACATGTGATTGAAAATTCATTGTTTGCATTCACACTTGGATTTCTTCCCTGCTGATCTTGGTGCAGTTAAAAATGACAAAAAAAATATGGGGAAAGGTTTCACCAGGACATTGCAACCATGGAAAAGCAGCATCATGAGAACTGGAACAATGCTGCCCAACTATTGGGACATTGACACAAAAAGCATCAGATATTGAGTACAAACAAAAATAAGCAGCAAAACTTTTTAGGTCAATTGAACTAACGCAAGGTGTCAGCATCATTATGCAATTGAGCATGCTAAATTCAAGTAGGGCACTAAGTTTACAATGATGGTCAGTGAGGAGGTCCTATTGCCAATCTATGCTGATCGGGGTCCTCAGATAATAAAGTCAAGGATCCAGATGCTAAAAAAATAACATTTACTGGGGCATGGCCATGTGAAGAATCTAGACAGATGCATTGGATGAGCTCTCAGTATTAAAAAGACAGTTTAAAAGCTTTAAATTAAGAATTTTTTTTTTTTTTTTTTAAAACGGTGAATTAACAAAATGATCACCAAGAAGTCAAGACAGCAAAAAACAAAATTGAAAGAGACACCGATTCAGCCAGGAACACAGAGTGAAAGCCCAACAGGGAGCAGTACAAGAGCAGCCTTGGGACCAGCTGAACCCGGCAGTGCTGGGAAAATCGGTGCAAGACCTGAAATATAATCCTAGATAAGCTGGAGACTTTAGGTAATTGTTTCACGGGTGTTAAAACCACAACGAGGGATATGTCAAAGAAGATGACTAAATTTAACGAGGCAATTGATGTAAATCAATTAGTTCCAAGTAGATGTCGACTTGGATAAAATGCAAAAAAAGGTGAAAGCTTTAGAAGAGAACGCAAAGAAATGGGACAAAATCGACCTTTTAGCAGACACAATGTTCGGATTATTGGCTTGAAGGAAGGGACCGAAGAGATCCAGTGAGCTTCTTTGAAACTCGGATCCCACGAGTGTTAGGAGAAAATAAATTCAACAGGAAACTACAAATAGAAAGGGCTCGTTGGATCTCCGACCCAGATCTGATGAGCAGCGACAACGGTCAGTCCTGGTAAGACTTTTGAGTTACCGGGAATTGGAAGTGGTTTTGGGAGCAGGCATTCGATTACTTCAAGCAACACAATGGCCCGCTCGATCGACTGCAGAAAGGTGTTATTATTTCAAGACTTTAGCCCAACTTTGATTAAGCAAAGGAAGGAGTTTGATGATGTAAAAAGGCAATTGTGATCAAAGAATATAAAATACTCATTGATATATCTTGCAACGCTGAAGCGTTTTATTAAGACTAAAGGAAGAAGTGGAAGAATTTCTATGAAGATTATGAAAAGATTAATAGATATTGAATAGGAAGATTAAGAAGAATGTTTACAATGGGACCAAGTAAAAAGTATATTTTTTGAACTGTATTTATTGTTAAATGTTATAGAAATTTGGATGGAGAGCTCAAGAAAGAGCTAGAACTTAATAAAAACAGTCGCAGGATGGAGACACCACTCTAAAGGGAGAGGAGCAGTTTTGCAAGATGGCACTAAAGGGAGGGATTCTTTTTTATTGGAAGATTTCGTGGATTTCTGGGATTTTTTTGTTTATGTCACCGTCAAACCAGGGGCACTATATATATGTTTGTAAAAGGGGGAAAAAAAAATTCACTGTATTACTTGATTAATCAAAAAAGGATTTATTGCTGAACAATATTTGTTTAAGAACTGGTATAGATAGAACATTGAAGTTTATTAGACTGAATGTTAACGTGACGGTGAAAAGGGTCTTGGCACATTTAAAAACTAAATACGGATGTAGTTTTCTGCAGGAAACATGTCTTATGAAATCGGAGCATGCCAAATTAAAAAGAGGATTGGTGGGGCAAGTAATGTTGTCTTCTTTCGGTTCAAAGGTGAGAGGAGTAGCTATTTTAATTAATAAAAATGGACAAGTAATAGTAGAAGATATATTGATTGACCAAACTGGAACATTTGTAGAGGCACATTGTAAAATTTATGCAGAATCCTGGATGTTTATGAATATTTACACTCCAAATTATGACAATGAAGCCTTTATGAAGGATATCTTTTTAAAAGCAGCAGAGGGTAAACAAAATATATTGGGGAGGTGGGGAAAGAGATTTAATTTCTGTTTGGATCCATCAGTGAAAACGGTAACGAGGGCGAAATCTGCAAAAGCGACATCATCATTTAGGAAGGATTTAAATCAGATTGACATCTGGAGGCAACTCAATCCCACAGAGAGAAACTACTTTCTTCTCAAGGGTCCATGACTCGCATATAAGGACTGATTTATTTTTAATGTCTGCACAGTCAAAAGCAGAGCGATAAAAATTGAATACTTGACAAGGCTATCATCAAACTATTCACCATTAACCTTAACTATTGCAATAGTGGAAAAACAAGAAAATGTGTACAGATGGCATCCTAATGCCACGTTGTTGAAAATGAGACTTCTGTGAGTTTATTAGGAGACAGATAGAACTATTTTGTGAGACAAATCTCTCTTCCACCAATAACAGCTTTTTGATATGAGATATGCAAATTATTTGTTATACAAAAAATCTTAATATAATGCAGAATTGGATGGTTTGGAGAAAGAGATAACAGAACTGGAGAAAGAATATCAGAATACGAGTTTACAAGTATGGACTCTTAGAAAATTTAAAAAATTGAGATATAACACACTGCACACGTATGAAATGGAAAAAATTATTTTAAAATTTAAGCAAAAAAATTATGAATTAGGAGAACTAGGTTTTGCCCTGGCAAGTGAAGTTAGAGGTGTCGTCAAGGATGATAAATGGAATTAAAACAGAAGCTAACATTCTACCATAAAATCAGAAAGTGATTAATGATATTTTTAGACAATATTATACAAAGCTTTATAAATCAGAATCAGATGAGATGGATGAGTTTATAGTAAATGTTAAGCTTCCAAAAATAGAGGTGAGAGAACAGATGAGAAGAGAAGAAATTAAGAAAGCTCTGAATACTCTGCAGACTAACAAGTCTCCAGGGGAGGATGGGTTCCTGCCCAAGTTCTATGGACAATTTGAGTTGATGCCTCATAATATATGCACTAGTGGGCAATGGGTCTCAGACTCTTTTTCAAGAGCTATTACAGGGTTGATGAAAAAAAACAGGGACCCATTAAAAACCTCATCAAATAGACCTATATATTGTGATATTGAAGATTTTATTATGTATATTTAAGAAAAAAATCAAACTAAAATATTCAAAGAAGTAACATTACCAAGTTCGGAGTTTAATTATTGAGCTGTACGATCAGCAATATTTGAACCATGTACTAAAACACATTTATTATGGGAAAAGCATGCAGATAATTTTGATTCCTAAAATCACATTGATAAACTGGTTGAACAGGAATTTTAAAAAATGCTATATTTGCATAAAAACTTGAAGGAGTAAAGAAAAATAACATGGCCAACAAAAATTTCAGCAATAATGTAACAAGTATACAAAAACATGGGTTTCTTTACTTCTTCACAGAATGTGGACAAGGCCAGTACTTTTTGCTAATTTCCAACTGAGAATGAAGTTGTACGGCTGTTTCAGAGACTAAATTTCCACGCAATTACTGTGAGCCAAGAATCAAATACTTTCAACTTAATTCACAAGATATAGGAGCAGAAGTAGGCCCATCGAGCCTGCTCCGCCATTCTAATCATGTTTTTTAAACATGCTTTTAAAACAAGGTATCTTCATACATCAACTGCCAACAAAACATCCCTATGGTCTTTATTTTCTTTGAAGGTTTTAAAACTAAAATATCAGCAAAAAAAGGTTTCACTGATGTAAAAAAAAACATGACATTTGCCATTTCCTGCATTCCTGTTCACCGGTTTCCAAACCTGGCCACGATGCATACCAGCAAGATGCATATGGGTCCAAATTTTGTGTGAAGGACAACATTTATTGACATTCAAAGAGCAGCAACATCTACTTGTAAGTGTAAATAAGCATAATTTTCAAAGGAGTAAAACACAAGTCTACGGCTGCTGTGAGTGTTGTAACACAGAAATGCTAGAGAATCTTGGGTATCACAGCATCCACAGGAGGCAAAGATATATAATCGACATTTTGAGCCTGAAGAAATGTTAGGTCCCAAAATGTTGATTATATATCTTTACCTCCTATGGACGCTACCAGACTCTGTATTTTATCATTTTCCAAGGACCTATGTTGACTAAATTACTAAACTCATCCATCTCATCCGATTCTGATTTATAAAGCTTTGTATAATATTGTCTAAAAATATCATTAATCACTTTCTGATTTTATGGTAGAATGTTAGCTTCTGTTTTAATTCCATTTATCATCCTTGACAACAGGGCAAAATCTGGTTCTCCTATGTGACTGGCTAACCAGTAGATTTGCTGTTCAGTGAACTGGTTAAGGTTTTTGCCTTTCACATTGGTCCACTGTTAATTGGTTTCCCATATCCTATCACACTTATCACAAGCCATCCCCAAGGATAGGAGATTCTATCCTATGCCGGTGATGTCTGAAGGCTTCTTCAGCTGCATTCCCTGCTAAGAATGCGCCTAAAGTAGAGGAAGCGCCCCCTTGAATTGTTGTTCAGGTGGCAGCACTAAATGCGCAGCGCTGGCCACTTGAAGGGACAACTGCACGGAATGCTCCTCTGAGCACACTCCAGCTCCTGTCCCTTTGGGCTGTCAGGTTTGGGATGGCTGGCCGTCAGAGTTCGGACAGCCAGCATGGGCTATCAACGTGGGGACATCCGACACTGATCCTGCTGCCCCGCTCTCCCAACAGCTTGATATCAGTCCCCACACTGTGGGGCATCTGGCGCGGGCTGTAGAGGTTGGAGCGGCCGGCGCTGGTTGTGCTACAGCCTGCACCAGCTGCCCAAACTGCTGCAGCCCGCCCGAACCTCTACAGCCTGCGCCAGCCATTCCAACCACTAATGCCCATGTCAGTCGCCCCACAGTGTGGGGACTGATATTGGGTTGTTGGGAGAGAGCGGGGCAGCGGGATCAGTGTGGGGATGTCCACACGCTGACAACCCATGCCGGCTGCCCCTGCCCTGACATCCCGCGCCGGGGCAGGGGCAGCTGGGAGGGGAGCTGTCAGGCGCTGCCAGCTGACTGTCATCCCCTTAGCAGCCGCTTTCAGGTGGCTGCATTCAGATGGTGGGGGGGGAAGTACACCACTGTGGTGTGGCGATTATCCCTCTTGGAGGAGGGTTACAAAGTTTACCACACAGGCGCCTCCTGCTCATTCAAGTGACCTCCCTACAGCTACATATTGTCATAATATGCGGCTTTACAAGCTGGGAATTTGGCCACCTGAAAGTGTCTTCAGTGACACATTGTGCGATGGTGGACCTGCCCTAAATCCTGATCAATGTACTATGATCTTGTATTTAAACAAAATTAATCATGCCTAATTATAATATAATTAAGCATTAGGTACAGCAGAGTATTAGCCAACCAGTCTCTGTTGTTGTGCTGACCTATTATAAACCTTTAAAAATTTATAAAGACTGTGGGAAAGAGCGATGGCGGACCTGCCCTTCCAGAATTCCACGTGGCAGAGAAAGGGCTGTAAGCACAGAGCACTCATGGAGGAGTTTCTTTGCTGCATGGAATTCTAGGAGGGCAGATTTGCCATCGCTCTCCCTTTCTCCCAGTGCTACTTTCCCAGTCCTTTAGAAATTTATAAAGGTTTATATAGATCAGAAAAGATTATACCTTTTTAATCTTTTGTTTCCTTCAGGTTCCTGCACTCATGTAAAAAATTCAACAATGTGTCACTAGCTTTGTCCCTGGATAGTCCATGTCCCTTTCACACTGTGCTAATCAGCATTCAGAGGTCAGTTGATGCCGGGGATGATACAACCTAGGTAGAATGTATCATCCCTGGTGCGATTTAACGCCTGTGTGCTAATTAAAGAGCTTTCACACTGCACCCTTAACTGATAGATTGGCCATCAATGACTAGGAAAAGGTGCCAAGTCACAGCTCCCCTGCCAGGAATCTCAAGGTACTACAAACTGTTACTCATAACTTCATTTTTTTGTGTGGGGAGGTAGGGAAGTGACTGTGCATTGTAACCCATAGCCAAAGACACTAGATTTCCACCTGCTCTCATTGACTGACTACATTTAGCATGAAAAGAGGAATTAACAGATGTATTTCAGGTAATCAGATTGTTCATTGTAGCGTGCCACAAAAATTAACACTGGGCGGCTGTTCACAACTTCATGATGTAAACGACAAGACAGAACTTACAGATAATATGAAGCACAGAGTGCGGGAAAATGAAATGAAAGGAGGAGAGTCTGAAAGATGCATGGACAGTTTAAGAAAATAGACTAGAAAGTGGATGTACAATTTGGGAAAGTGAAGAATAAAAAGACAATTTGACAACATTACTTTCCCACTTATGAAACAAATGGACACAGAGGGATCTGGCTGTGCTGGTTATGGAAATGCAAAAACTAAATATGAAGGTATAACAAAGCACTTAGGAAAGGAAATGGTACAAATAGCCTTTACTGCAAGAGGCTCAAATAGAAAATTAAGATAATTCTGAGAGCACATTTGCAATGCTCTATTAGTCTCCATTACAGAGGAAGGAATCAGTGCAGTTACATTTGACGAGTTTGATTATTGAAAATTGACAAGTACCCTACGAGCAACTGAAGAAGCTTGCCTTATGATTTTAGAATATCTGAATGTGATCTCACTGTGGCAAAATGCAGAAAGGAATGAAATAATTAATGACAAGACATGAAGAGTCCATAGGTAAGGGACAGTCTAAACTTGGAGAATAAAAATATAAGAAATAGGAGCAGAACTAGGCCACCTGGCCAGTCAAGCTTGCTCATTCAATCAGAACATGGTTGAGCCATCCATGGATGAGGCTTCACCAAATGGCCTTTTCCCTAGAACCCTTAGTTCCTCTACTGTGCAAAAATTAAATGTATTTAATAGGCAGCTTCTATTGTTTCCTTGAGCAGAATTCTGCAGATTCACTACTCTTTGGGAAAAGAAGTTTGTCCTCACTCTCCATTCTAAATCCTTTACCCCAAATCTTAAGCTCTGTCCCCATGTCATCAAAAGAAACTTACCTACCTCTATCTTATTTGTCCCTATCCAAATTTTACATACATTTCTATTCTTCTGAACTTCAGCAATTTATTGCAGGAGAAAAATATTCTTCACGCATAGAGTTGCAAATCTTGAATACTCCATTTCAAAATTCTTTACAAACTCTGTCATCGATGACATTTCTCTTTTTTGACCCAACAGGGGAATTGAAGGTAAAGAAAATGGACAAGGCATACATACAATCAACAATGATCATAGAAGTCACATGGGGGCATTCCCATTTCAATTTAGAATTCCAAATTAAAATTCGCATACCCTTTAAAAGAGAATTATGGGTTTCTATTCCACTGAGCAAATTAATATCCTCACATTTCCCCATCTTTGAATTTCTTAATCACTTGGTTAACTTGTCTAAAACACCTTCCTTCTGAATTACCCATACAAATTTTTAAATTTAGTCATACATATAGCACGGTAACAGGCCACTTCAGCCTACGAGCCCGTGCTGCCCCCAGTTCATTTTGAATGGTGGGAGGAAACCAGAGTCCCCTGGGAAAGCCCATGCAGAAATTGGGAGAACATACAAACTCCTTACAGACAGCGTGGGATTCAAACCCCGGTCCTGATCATTGGTGCTCCAACAGCATTGTGCAAACCTCACTGCCTTCTTCAACATCAGATGCATTTTGTCATGAAATCACTAATTATAATCAGCTTTGGAACAATCCATTTATTTATTACACCTACAAATCATGGCAAATGCTGGAAATAAATAAAAAGCAAAAAGAACTCACTGGAAATACTCAGGTCAGTTGGATTCTGTGAGAAAAAGCTTTCTTTGATTTAATTTATTCTTACTGATCAGCATCCTTTAACCAATCTTTCCTCCAAGCTAACATATAACCCGAGCTAACCCTTCCAGAAGCCAAGTAAACACAAATCTCCAACATCTACTCTGCAAGTTATAAACTCCAAGAGTTAAAAGGGAATTTCAATCTCGCAACACTATTGCAATTCTGCTTATTCATAATGTTGGACTTTATGAAGGGATTTTCTAGAGGTACGTACAGATAGAATAAATGTAGGTAGGCTTTTTCCACTGAGATACAAACCAGAGGAAATGGGTTAAAGGTGAAAGGGGAAATGTTAAGAGGGAACATCTTCAGAGAGTGGTGGGAGTGTGGAACAGTCTGCCAGCTGTTCAAGCTCAATTTTAACATTAAAAAATAATTTGGACGGGTGCATGGATAGGAGAGGTATGAGGGCTGGGTGCAGGTCAGTGGGACCAAGCAGAATAGTTTGGCACAGATGAGAAGGGCTGAACAGCCTATTTCTGTGCCATAATGTCTTATGGGTCTCTTTTACCATGGAGGAAAGTAAGAAATATGAAAGCTGGAACCCAGTGCAGTACACAAAGGTGCTAGAGAAACTCAGCAGATTGGGCAAAGAAAGGCAGTCGAAAAATTTTTTTCCCACTCTCTGTTTTGCAATTTGTTTACATTTCTTTATTTGCTTACATTGTGTACAATGGGGTGAAAGTTGTGGCCCATCTATTGAAAACAGCACCTATGGCAGGGGTGGCCAACCTCTCGCGAGAGCTGGCATCAGTGGCCGCCATGTTGTATTTGACAATCGATAAAATGAATACAATGAATTTCTGGCTTGTGTCCATTTTGAGATACAACCAGTTGGTCAGAACAGAACTTGTCCGTAAGTCGGGCACTACCTGTATTTTTTTCTAGACAAGGTATATCTAATGATACCTTGGAGAAAGACAAGGTGCCCAGTGGCAGTAATGGTGCATTGAGAGAACAATGTACATTGATGAAAATGTATAGATATGACTGACATTCGGAATGTAAAAAGTCTAGAATAGTTTTCTTATTTGTAAATAATTTATTTTTTAAATAAAATATTTTTTGAAAAGAAAAACAAGACTGGAGAAACTCAGCAGGTCAAACAGTGAACTTTCTAGAGCAAGATAGATAACCAACTTTTCAGGCTTGAGCCCTTCATCAAGGTATGAACAAAATGTGGGCTAGTGCCTGAATAAAATGAGAGTAAAACATGAAAGTCTGCAAGCACCAGGGCTGAAGTAAAACACAATGCTCGAGCCTGGAGAAACTCAGCAGGTCAAACAATGCACTGGTACTTTGTAATAGCTAAGATAAAGATACATAACCAATGTGCACTTGAGCCCTTCATCAAAGTATATGATTTTCTCCAGCATTGTTTTTACTTTAAAAAAATGTTTATTTGACAATTGTCTTCCGAATGTTTGAAGTAAAAAACAAGTCTGCAGACACTGTGGTTGAAGTTAAAATATAATGCTGGAGAAACTCAGGTCAAGTGGTGTACTTTATATAGCAAAGATACATAACCAACGTGCACTTGAGCCCTTCATCAAAGTATATGATTTTCTCCAGCATTGTATTTACTTTAAAAAAATGTTTATTTGACAATTGTCTTCCGAATGTACAATCGTATTAGATTTATTTTAACAAGTTGGATTTTTGAATATTGGAGGCTTTCATTAAATCCTCCCCCCTTTATGGTGTCTCGACATGGGGCGGGGGGGGGGGGGGGCGGAAAAAAAGCAGGAACAAAACAAGCCATGCTTGTTTGAAGTAAAAAACAAGTCTGCAGACACTGTGATTGAAGTTAAAATATAATGCTGGAGAAACTCAGGTCAAGTGGTGTACTTTATATAGCAAAGATACATAACCAACGTGCACTTGAGCCCTTCATCAAATTATATGATTTTCTCCAGCAGTGTTTTTATTTTTTTTTTGACAATTGCCTTCTGAATATACAATATAACTATTTGAATCAACTATATATATAACGATCTTAACAAGTTGGGACTTTTGGAGGCTTTCATTAAATCCTCCCTCACCACGTTCTTTAAACTTGACATTGGAAGTTGGGGGAAAGAAAGAAAGCATGTGAACAAAACAAGCCAGGTTTGTTTGAAGTCTGCAGACACGGGTGGTTGAAGTTAAAACACAACTGCTGGAGCTCAAACCGTGTGCAAAGGTAAAGGCACAAGAGCACATCAGTTTCGGGCTTGAGCCCTTCATCAAGATATGTGACTTTCTCCAGCATTGGGTTAAAAAAAATATTTATTTGACAATTGCCTTCTGAGTATCCAATCATCTTAGAACTATTTTAACAGGTGAAACTTTTATGAATATTGGAGGCTTTCATTAAATCCTCTCCCCACCACTGGACATAGGATGGGGGGGGGGGGTAAAAGCAGGAACAAAACAAGCTGTATTCGTTTGAGGTTAAACACGAAAGTCTGCAGAGACCAAACACAAATGCTGGTGAAACTCAGCAGGTCGAACAGTGTCCTTCATCTAACAAACATAAAGGGGTATAACCAACGTTTCGGGACGGGTTTTTTTTGGGGGGGGTTAACCTTAAATGGGACAAGTCCCTCCATCTTCTGCAGCAGAGGCGCGGAGTCGAAGCAGAAGGCGGGAAGGCAGGGCGAGCGGGGTCGCGCGCGAGCGCGCGCGGCGGCGACGACGACGCCGGCGCCTTTCCAACGGCCAGCTCGAGCCGCGCCATCGGAGGCGGCTTGCGCAGGGGCCTCGGCTCCCAGGCCTTCCAGGGCCCGGCTCCCTCCCCACACCGCCACCGCAAATACAAACCCCGCATTCTCCGAGGAGATTAGCACGGTATGCATTCTTCATTTCAGGGGGCGGGGGGCAGAAATAAAAAAATGAAGAGATGGCACACTTCACCATCGTATATTTGCGCGGAGTTAAGGATATATCACTGCAAACCGCCTGCTTCAGGGCGGTGGGGAGAGCAGAGAGATCTCTCGAAATGTTCCCCGGATTGAACAAAACCTTCTCCCTCTTATTTAAAAGCATAAAACCAAATCCTGAGGGCCCAGGGGAAAAAAATGAGTAAAGTACACGACAAAACTCGGGAGGAGCGTTGTTAGGCCGAAACATTTTCCTTCAGCGAAATAAATGGGCCTTCAAAAATATCCACCCCCCAACAAAAAAAAAATTAAAATGCAATTATTCATTTTAAAACAAAAAAAAAACGGCGGAGATGGAATACCCCACAAGGTGTCTCAGGTACAGATTTATTTAGTCAGGGACAAGGCTTAAAGAGAGATTTTGGGAGGGGGGGTGGGGAGGGAAAGAAAAACATTCGTTCAGGCCAAAGTAATTCTATTTAAGAAGAGTATTTAGTCGCTGTTGATGCCTTACCTCGTCCGGGCTCGGTGGATCCTGGGCGGCCGTTAATCCTGTGCACGGAGCAGGAAAGGGAAGCTCTTGCTCGCTCTCGCAAAACCCATTTGAAAATACAAACGCAGCCTATCAGCAAAGCAAAGGGATCAGAGGAGGGGAGGATAGGTTGACAGAGGGGCGAATTGCAAACGCCCCACGTTTTTTTTTTGCCCGCTCACAACACATTAAAATCAACCGTAAGTGCATTCGCCCTGTGGTGCAGAATTTATGGTCATAAACAGATTTCGTTGCTTTGCGGCAGCATCACAGAGCAACCTTTATATATATATAGATAGATATCTATATCTAAATCTATCTATAGATATAGATGTCTATAGATATCTATATATATCTATATAGATATCTATCTATCTATATAGATATCTATCTATATAGATAGATAGATATCTATCTATATAGTGCACGGAAAGACAAAGTCATTCAGGGATCTGATGGCAGAGGGGAAGAAGCTGTCGTTGAGGGCTTGTCCTCAGGCTCCTGTACCTTTTTTCCACCATGGTAACCGAGTGAAGAGGGCGCGCATGGCCCTTGATGGTGGGAGTTCTTCTAAGCCGCTTTCAGGTGGCCAGAATACCCCAACGTAAAGCCGCCTAAAATACCCAAATGCGGCTGTTGGGAGGTCACCTGAAAGCAGAAAGCTCTGACCCGAGGAGTACTTACTCCTGTGTTCTCTGCTTCTGAGTGCTTCCCCCCACCCCCGGAACCTGAAAGCGGACAGGACTGCGGCCATTGTCGGCAGGAGCCAGCGTTTGCTCCGTGGCGCCTCTCCCCGCTGCGGACCTTTCAGGTGCTAGAACAGTGCTGCCACCTGAATGTCGCTTTGCACACACCCACAGCCCGCTCCGGAGCTGCATTCTCCAATATCCACCTGAAAGTGGCTAAGTGGATAGAGGCTGCTTTCTTGAGGCACAGCCTCTTGTAAATGACCTGAACAGGGTGATGTCTCTGGTCAAGTTCACAACACTCTGGTCAAGTTCACAACACTCTGGTTGCCTAGGGTGGCTAGACAGTTCAGCTTTTGATCTCCACCTGGCACCACCTTTGGCCATTAATTTGTAGTCCATTTGGTGGTGTCGGCCCTGCAAACCCCCCCCCAATGGGGGACAAATTAAGTGAGAAAAGGCACCTACCTGTTAAATTGGCTGTTTTTTTCTCGTGCACGTGTGAGTGCCGACGCGCGCATACATGATGTAGGGGAAGTGTGATGGCGGCGCATGCACAATGAGGGGGAAGTGTTACAGCGGTGCTCCCCTCGAGAAAGTTTCCCTGCATGCCCTCCATTTTGGTAAGACAAAATGCTCCCACGGTACACCTGTTGAGGTTTGCTGCAAGTCGCCCCATTACCTCAGCAATATATCCATCTCCTTTATTCACTGCAAGACCAGCTAAGCTCTTCCAGCATTTTGATGTGTTTTTACATTGTATTCAAGATTCAATTGTCATGTATTAAAGACATTTCAATATGACATGGAATTTACTTTCATCTGCCATAAGACAGACAGATTGACCATGGGCAGAAATTTCCTAAAGTCCTCTCAGTCAGAAAGAGAGCAAAAGAGAGTCCCCACAGATTCCTCGATTGTCCGTGGATTCACCTGCAGCATTCTCGCCGCCCCTGCATCCACATAGTCCAGTCCAAACCATCAGCAGCCCGAGCTCCAGATCCGAACATCTAACATGATCAGGATCCCTTCAGCACCCTCGCATGTCCGTTCCCACCTGGTATCTCTTCAACCAAGTCCACAGCCCGGTGTGAATCCCTCGAGACTCCAAGAACCTGTCATCTGTGCATTCTTCAGCCTCAGAGCCCATCACAGGTCTGCCACAATGATCACCGTCCTTTGGGTCATCTCCACTATTTCTCTTGCTCCTTTTTCTCCCCCCTCTAATAGTTGAGGGACTTTTTCCCCCTCCCTCACTGTCTCTGCCCCTCAATGCCCAGTAATGGAACGACTCTAGATTGTGGTCCTTCCCCACAGTGCCCTTGCATTGGCTGCACCAAGCCTCAGTGTGACTCTCAGCAGGCAACCCTGCAGCCTCGAATGAGCCAGTCAGCAATATTCCCGCATCAACATCTATGCATGCTGAAAGACCAACATGTTTTGGGCAGACCATAGTGCACCTTTCATCAAGGTGATGGTCTTCCAACAGTTCTGGATGTCAGGCTCTGAGTATGTGTCCCAGGGAACTGTCAAGGACCATATCTGTTTACTTTTTATGTTTAAGAAACTCAACAGGCCAAACAGTGTACTTTTATGTAGCAAAGATGTCAGTTATGTATTTTTACTTAAAATGTCAGTTATGTATTTTTACCTTTGCAATATAAAGGACACTGACCTGCTGAGTTTTTCTAACATTGTGTTTTTACTTCAATCTCAAAGTGTCTAGAGACTTTGGTGTTTTACTTCCACAGTATTGAGTTTATACTTCATTCAGAAGTAAAATGCAGACTTTTGTGTTTAATTCCTGTCAACTGAAAAATCTCTTTAAGGGATACCTACCCTGAAGAAGCTCTCCTTTGCTATCCAGAGAGAGTTGTGTGAGATGCTCTCTCACTGCTCCCCTTTTGTAACTCCTGCTGCATTCAAGCTTTATGACCATATACTTACTCAGACTTGCTTCCACAGCCACATTGCCTTCCTTTCTCTCCTCTTCCACCACTCCCCTCCCCATTTTGTTTTGATGCCTGGCCTACATTTTGCTCATACCTTGATGAAGGGCTCAGGCCAGAAACATTGGTTATATATCAAAAATACAATGCTGGAGAAACTCAATTGATCAAACAGTGTACTTTATGTCATATCTTGTTGAAGGGCTCAAGCCCTAAATGTTATGTATTTTTATCGTTGCTATAAAACTTGACTGGCTGAGTTTCTCCAGCATTGTGTTTCAACTTCAAGCCCCACCACAGCAGGTGTGAATTCCAAATTCAGATTAATAATATGTAATTTAAAATTCTTCTTTGGCTTGGCTTCGCAGACGAAGATTTATGGAGGGGTAATGTCCACGTCAGCTGCAGGCTCGTTTGTGGCTGACAAGTCCGATGCGGGACAGGCAGACACGGTTGCAGCGGTTGCAGGGGAAAATTGGTTGGTTGGGGTTGGGTGTTGGGTTTTTCCTCCTTTGTCTTTTGTCAGTGAGGTGGGCTCTGCGGTCTTCTTCAAAGGAGGTTGCTGCCTGCCGAACTGTGAGGCGCCAAGATGCACGGTTTGAGGCGATATCAGCCCACTGGCGGTGGTCAATGTGCAGGCACCAAGAGATTTCTTTTTTTTTAAATTTTTTATTTTTCACACCATAAATCACATTAGCCATGATACACACTTTTTCCTTTTCACACATATACAGTGACATTTTCTCCCCCACCTCCCTCCTCCCAACCCACCCCCCCACCCACCCTCCCATCCATTTAAGGTATACAATCTAGGTTACATTAAACCAGTCAGACAATGTTGTCATTCAACAAAAATACACCAGAAATTCTACTGAGTCCATTCTTTTCTTTCCTTCTCCTTCCATCAACTTAGGTAATGATTGTCCCCGGTAGGTTTTCGCTATTGTATTTAATGTAAGGCTCCCATATTTGTTCAAATATTTCGATATTATTTCTTAAACTATATGTAATTTTTTCTAATGGAATACATTTATTCATTTCTATATACCATTGTTGTATTTTCAGATTATCTTCCAATTTCCAGGTTGACATAATACATTTTTTTGCTACGGCTAGAGCTATCTTAACAAATCTTTTTTGTGCATCCTCCAAATCAATTCCAAATTCTTTGTTTTTTATGTTACTTAGGAGAAAGATCTCTGGATTCTTTGGTATATTGTTTTCTGTTATTTTATTTAACATCTGATTGAGATCTTCCCAAAATTTTTCTACTTTCTCACATGTCCAGATTGCATGAATTGTTGTTCCCATTTCTTTTTTACATCGAAAACATCTATCAGATACTGTTGGGTCCTGTTTATTTAACTTTTGAGGTGTAATGTATAGTCTGTGTAACCAGTTATATTGTATCATACGTAGCCTCGTATTTATTGTATTTCTCATCGTTCCAGAACATAATTTCTCCCATGTTTCCTTTTTTATCTTTATATTTAAATCTTGTTCCCATTTTTGTTTAGTTTTACCATTTGTTTCCTCATTTTCCTTTTCTTGCAGTTTAATATACATATTTGTTATAAATCTTTTGATTAACATTGTATCTGTAATCACATATTCAAGGTTACTTCCCTCTGGCAAACTCAAACTGCTTCCTAATTTATCCTTCAAGTAGGATCTCAATTGGTAATATGCCAGCGCTGTATCTCCAGTTATATTGTACTTATCTCTCATTTGTTCAAAGGATAAGAATCTAACTTCCTGAAAAACAATTTTGTATTCTTTTAATCCCTTTTTTTTCCCATTCTCTAAAGGAAAGGTTATCTATTGTAAAAGGGAGTAACTTATTTTGCGTCAATATTAGTTTTGGTAATTGATAGTTTGTTTTATTTCTTTCTACATGAATCTTCTTCCAAATATTGAGGAGATGATGTAATACTGGAGAAGTTCTAATTTGTACCAATTTTTCATCCCATTTATATAATATGTGTTCAGGTATCTTTTCCCCTATTTTATCTAATTCTAATCTCGTCCAGTCTGGTTTTTCCCTTGTTCGATAAAAATCTGATAGGTATCTTAATTGTGTGGCTCTATAATAATTTTTAAAGTTTGGCAATTGTAAGCCTCCTTGTTTATACCATTCTGTTAATTTATCAAGTGCTATCCTCGGTTTCCCCCCTCTCCATAAAAATTTCCTTATTATTTTCTTTAACTCTGAAGAATTTTTCTGTCAGTTGTATTGGCAATGCCTGAAATAAGTATAATATCCTTGGAAAAATGCTCATTTTAATACAGTTTATCCTTCCTATTAGTGTTAGTGGTAAATCTTTCCAATGCTCTAAATCGTCCTGTAATTTTTTCATTGGTGGATAATAATTGAGTTTATATAGTTGGCCGAGATTTTTGTTTATTTGTACACCTAGGTATCTTATTGCCTGCATTTGCCATCTAAATGGAGATTCCTTCTTAAATTTTGAGAAATCCGCATTATTCATAGGCATTGCTTCACTTTTATTTACGTTTATCTTGTAACCCGACACTTCTCCATATTCCTTCAATTTCTTATATAATTCTTTTATTGATAGTTCTGGTTCTGTTAAGTACACTATAACATCATCCGCAAATAGACTGATTTTATATTCCTTGTCTTTTATTTTTATTCCTTTTATATTATTGTCTATTCTTATCAATTCTGCTAGTGGTTCTATAGCTAATGCAAACAATAAAGGTGATAGTGGGCATCCCTGCCGCGTTGACCTGCTTAAGTTAAATTGCTTTGATACATGTCCATTTACTGTCACTTTCGCTAACGGTCCCTTATATAATGCTTTAATCCAATTAATATACTTCTCCGGTAAACTGAATTTTTGCAATACTTTGAATAAATAATTCCATTCTACTCTGTCAAAGGCCTTCTCTGCGTCTAAAGCAACTGCTACTGCAGGTGCTTTATTTCCTTCTACTGCATGAATTAAGTTAATAAATTTAAAAATATTGTCTGTTGTGCGTCTTTTTTGATAAATCCAGTTTGGTCTAAATTTACCATTTTCGGTACATGCTCTGCTAATCTGTTTGCTAATAGTTTAGCTATTATCTTATAATCTGTGTTTAGTAAAGATATTGGTCTATATGACGCTGGTGAGAGTGGATCTTTCCCTTGTTTTAGTATTACTGTAATTATTGCTGTTTTACATGAATCTGGTAAGCTTTGTGTTTCATCAATCTGGTTGATTACATCCAGGAGGGGTGGAATTAATAAGTCTTCAAATATTTTGTAGAATTCTATTGGGAGTCCATCCTCTCCTGGTGACTTATTATTTGGTAATTTTTTTATTATCTCTTGTATTTCTACTATTCCAAATGGTTCTGTTAATTTATTTTGTTCCTCTATTTGTAGTTTTGGTAGTTCAATTTTAGTCAGAAATTCATCTATTTTCCCTTCTTTCCCTTATAGAATTCTCTGAAGTTTTCCTTAATTTCTTTTGGATTATATGTAATTTGTTTGTCTTTTTTCCTTGATGCCAATACCATTTTCTTAGCTTGTTCTGTCTTAAGCTGCCATGCTAGGATTTTGTGCGTTTTTTCACCCAGTTCATAATATTTCTGTTTTGTCTTCATTATATTCTTCTCTACCTTATATGTTTGTAGTGTTTCATATTTTATTTTTTTATCCGCCAATTCTCTTTTAGTTGTATCTTCCTTCATTGCTAATTCTTTTTCTATATTTACTATTTCCCTTTCCAACTGCTCTGTTTCCTGATTATAGTCCTTCTTCATCTTGGTTACATAACTTATTATTTGCCCTCTAATGAATGCTTTCATTGCATCCCATAGTATAAACTTATCTTCCACTGATTGCGTATTTATTTCAAAATACATTTTTATTTGTTTTTCAATAAATTCTCTAAAATCCTGCCTTTTAAGTAACATGGGGTTTAATCTCCATCTATACATTCTTGGAGGGATGTCCTCTAGCTTTACTGTCAATATTAAGGGTGAATGGTCCGATAGTATTCGAGCTTTATATTCTGTTTTTCTTACTCTATCTTGCATACTAGCTGATAACAAAAATAGGTCTATTCTTGAGTATGTTTTATGTCTGGCCGAGTAATACGAATATTCCTTTTCTTTTGGGTGTTGTTTCCTCCATATATCCAAAAGTTGCATTTCTTCCATTGATTTAATTATAAATTTGGTTACTTTGTTCTTTCTGTTAATTTTTTTCCCAGTTTTATCCATATTTAAATCCAAATTCAGGTTGAAATCCCCTCCTATTAATATGTTCCCTTGCGTATTTGCTACCTTCAAAAAGATATCTTGCATAAACTTTTGATCTTCTTCGTTAGGTGAATATACATTGAGTAGATTCCAAAACTCCGAATATATCTGACATTTTATCATTACATATCTCCCTGCTGGATCTATTATGTCCTCTTCTATTTTAAATGGCACATTTTTACTAATTAATATAGCCACTCCTCTTGCTTTTGAATTATACGATGCTGCTGTTACATGTCCTACCCAATCTCTTTTTAATTTCTTGTGCTCCAATTCAGTTAAGTGTGTTTCTTGCACAAATGCTATATCAATTTTTTCTTTTTTCAGTAAATTTAGCAGTTTCTTCCTTTTAATTTGGTTATGTATTCCATTAATATTCAAAGTCATATAGTTCAACGTAGCCATTTTATACTTTGTTTATCTTCCCTTTCCGTTTTTCCATCATTACCTTTCCTCCTTTTCCATTTCTGTTTTCTTATTTTAAACCCTTTATAAGACAACATTCCTAAAACATCAAACATTTTCCTTATTCTCCTATTTAAAACTTCTTTAGCCCCAATCTCCCCTTCCCCTCCTGTGTTGTCCTTTATCCCTTGTCGGACAACAACATCTCCCCTCTCCATTTGGGTTTGCGAATTCACTCGCAAGCGTCAGCTGATTTTGCAGTGACCGCAACTCCCCCCCACCCAGCCCCCCCAGAAAAGATTTCACTTTTCATATGTAACAAAGGTCACTCTTTTAGTTCCCTCCTTATTCCCTCTATTCCATTTCCTTCCCTTATTAATTCTTGTCTATACTATCTATATTTTCCTCTAAATACAGATACATTCACATATGCACATTATACATATACACACTTATACTTCTTTACCCACATACATATAAATCGTGGTCATTTTTACTCTTATTACACGTCTTCATCCCTTAGTCTATTTTGTAATTGTTCTGCAAATTTTCGTGCTTCTTCTGGATCTGAGAATAGTCTGTTTTGTTGTCCTGGAATAAATATTTTCAATACAGCTGGATGCTTTAGTATAAATTTATACCCTTTCTTCCATAAAATCGCCTTTGCTGTATTGAACTCCTTTCTCTTCTTTAGGAGTTCAAAACTTATATCTGGATAAATGAAGATTTTTTGTCCTTTGTACTCCAGTGGCTTGTTGCTCTCTCTTACTTTTTCCATTGTCTTCTCCAGTACCTTTTCTCTTGTAGTATATCTTAGGAATTTTACTAAAATAGATCTTGGTTTTTGTTGTGGTTGTGGTTTAAAGGTCAATGCTCTATGTGCCCTTTCTATTTCCATTTCTTGCTGTAGTTCTGGACATCCTAGGGATCCAGTCTTTTATAAACTCTCTCATATTCTTGCCTTCTTCATCTTCCTTAAGGCCCACTATCTTTATGTTATTTCTTCTGTTATAATTTTCCATTATATCTATTTTCTGAGCTAACAGTTCTTGTGTCTCTTTAACTTTTTTATTAGATTCCTCTAATTTCTTTTTTAAGTCCTCCACCTCCATTTCTACTGCTGCTTCTCGTTCCTGTACCTTGTCCATTCTTTTTCCCATTTCTGATAAGGTCATATCTATTTTATTCATTTTCTCTTCTGTATTGTTTATTCTTCTTCTTAAATCATCAAATTCCTGCGCTTGCCATTCTTTAAATGACTCCATGTATTCTTTAATAAGAGAAAGTAAATCCTTTATCTTGCCTTTCCCTTCTTCTTCTATCTCACTGTACTCTTCCTCTTCCTCTTCTTCTTCCTCTGGGTTGGCCACCTGCTGCTTCTTTGTTGCCCTTCTCTTCTCTTCTTTCTTGTTTCCATTGTCTTCTGTGTTCTCCTCTTGCTGCAGGTTCTCTGCAGCTGTCGTTGCCGGCTATGGAGATCGACTCCCCAGCTGGTCACCCCTCCTGTCGGTGTGTTTTTTTTTCATGCACACCGCGCATGCGCGAGGAGTCGCGCATGCGCGGTTGTGCACTTTTACTCGGCTCAGCGAGCCATTTTTGTAGTCCGATTTCTACCGACCTGAGGGAGCGGGTTTCTCTCTCCACCGCGGGCCTCTTCGAGCAGGTAAGGCCTTTTCCTTCATCTTCCGTTGTCTTCTCTTCCTCTCTTCCTACCATTGGTTTCGACTTTTCTTTTTTCGTCGCCATCTTCTTTGCACCTTTATACTCACTTTTCTTTAACTTTTATTTCTGTGCCTTTGTGTTTTCCTTTATTTTTTCCGACTTTTCTGGAGAGGGCTGGAGTTCACTGTCCGGCCACTACTCCATCACGGGACTCCCTTCCCACCAAGAGATTTCTTTAGGCAGTCCTTAAAATTATTCCTAATGATATGCACAGAAAATTTAACTGAATCTCTGATACTTGATTCTCCGCCAGTGTGAGAAACAGAAGTACCTTCACAGAAATTGCTCGAGACAAAAATTGAGAACAAAGAACATTTATTATACAACAATGCAAAGTTGGGTGCTTCCCCTTACCCTGGGAATACACACACATACTGGGGCTCACCCAACTTTTATACAGTTCATTTCAGTGTAGAGGTACCCTCCCCGCCCCTAACATTCTTCTGCCTCCTGGATAAGTGGCATTAGGCAATCCTTTCTGCCTACGTGCTGTTTCTGGAGGACCAGGTCTGTGTCGCATCATTTCTCTGGAGGACCAGGTCTGTGTCGCATCATGTCGTTGTCCTTATTGACAAACCTGCCTTTGTCCTTATTCACACCTTCCCAACCCTCAGGGCTTACTAACTTTTATATGCAAAACTTGCTAATTCTGTCTAAGGCTTACTAATTACATATGCGGAACTTGCTGACTCTGTCTAAGGCTAGAAGACCCTTATCTTATTCCGACTAACTTTACTTCCTACATTCTATTATCTACCCTTATCCTATTCGTACAGGCTTTATTCATTACACATATATCCATACTAGCTTTTTTCATCTCTCATATTTTCATATTAGTTTTACTCATCTCTCACACCAGCAATGATGCCTCTAAAACATAATCTATTTATTTGCATCAAAATGAAACCCTTATTAACAGCTGAGTTGGTCTCACAAATTACTACTTTCAAACACCTGGGTCTAGGTTTGAGACTTGGGCCATAATCCCCTGTATTCCCTGTCACACCAGAGATAACCAGTTAAGAATAGATTCCAGCATTTTGGCCCAACTTACATATGCTTACCAAGTTTCCCACCCAAGTTAATCCCATTCGTCTGAATTTGGTCCATATCACTACAAATCTTTTCTATCCATGTATGAGTCTTTAAAACATTATAATTGTACCTATGTCCACCACATTATCTGGGATCTCAGTCTACTTACCTATTATCCTGTGTGGAAAATGTCACCTCTCAGGTCCTTTTAAGTCTTTTCCCACTCACCTTAAACCTATGCCCCCCAGCCCAGTTTTAGACTCCCTTTTCTGTGGAAAAAGTGATTCTTTTCCTTGTATATCCCTTTCATGATGTTATATACCTCATTCAGGACACAGCTTGGCTTCCTAGGTTTAAGAGAAAAAAAAAGTCTTGTCTTATCCAATTTGTCCTTGTAACTCAAGCCCTCCAGACCTGAAAAAAAATTCCTTGTGAATCTTTTGTGCACTCTTCCTTTTTTAATGACATTCATTCAATAATTAGGTGACCAGAACTGCACACAATGCTCCAAGTGTGGTCTTACTGGAGTCTTATGCAGCTGTTAAATTCTGTTGCTATTTTTGTATTTAATGGCCTGACCAATCAGAGCAAGCATGCTAAACACCTTCACCACCTGTCTTCCTGTGTTACTTCCTTCAAAGACCTATACTCCTTTTACCCCTAGGTCTTTCTTTATAACAACACTTTCTCGGGCACTGCCATTTACTGAGTCAGTCCACCCTTGTTTTACTTACCAAGATGCATTACTTTGCACTTGTCCAAGTTAAAATTCATCTGCTATTCATTGGCCCGCTTCTCAATTCATCTAGATCCAACTATAATTTGATAACTTTTTTTAAACTGTTCATTGTACCATCAATTTTGTGTCATTTGTAAACTTACTAACCACATCAACTGCATTCACAAATTAAAATAGATGATAAACAATGGCAGATCCAAGATCCTTGCATCACAGCACTGGTTCAGCTCTCCAATAAGGAAACCACTCCCTGATTCCTTTCACAAAACTAATTGGCAACCTTTGGGTTCCATGTGATCTTACCTTCTGGGACCTTGTCAAAGACCTTGCTAAAGTCCATGTCAACAATATAGAAGGTTACGTCTTCTGTCCCTAGTTACCCCTTTGAACTGAATATGTCCTGAACAATCTCTTGGGATTCTCCCTGAACATGTGGCAGAGAGGTATCTCATGTTCTTTTCTCCCAACCACCCCCCAGGACTCTGATTTCCTTCTCGTGTTCATTGTGACATCACAGAAACAGGCCCTTTGGCCCATATTGTTATTGCCAATCAAGTTGGCTATAGTTGAAAATAATATAAATTTCTGCTTGAAATGAAATCTTTAAATAATAGGTTCAACAGATGAAACCTTAATTTAGAAAGTTTAATGTGAAAGGGTGGATTCTGGCCTTCCAGTTTAGGTTGCACATTTAAGACATTTTCATTGTCTGAAAGAAATTCATGAAAATGCATATACTAGAATAAAAACACATTGACGGAAGCCCTCCACAGATTGGACAGCATCTGTGGAAAGGGAAACAAAGTTCATGTTTGTTTCAGTTTGAAGAACCTTTGTCAAAACTGGGAATGAGGGAAAACAAATCAGTTTTAAGTGGCTGAAGGAGTGATGGATAAAATGAAGGGAGTAAAGTGTCAACTATAAAGAGAATATTTTGGAATTGGGAGGTCAGGATTGCAGTGGGGCAAAAGTCTTGGTGATATAATCTCATTGACAGATTAATGAGGGAGGGCAGAGAGAGTGTGAGAGAGGGAGAGAGAAAACAAACTTAAAACTGAAATTAGGGCAGTGAGGAAGAGAAAACAAAAGCAAACAATGAAATGCAGATCTTTTGGAATACCAAAAGATCAAGGAAAAAATGTTGAATAATATCCAGATAGATGACCTCCATGAACATTGCCTGATCTACCAAGAATTTCTGGTATTTTCTTTGATTCATTCTTCCATCAAGTGCAGTATTCTGCCTCACCAGCATGTTTGTTTTGATCTATTCTTTCTCTAAGTAGATTGTTAATTAGAACTCTGAAAGTATTGCATCACCTAGACAATCTTGGTCTCAATCTGTGACAGCATTGTCCTCTACCTAGTTGGAGGACACACCAACTGCCAATCAAGGTTTGGTTAGTACACACCTTGCTGAGGGATCCATGTAAATTATCTGGACTGGACTCTCCAGCCTGCCTGTACTTGGCCTTGGGCCATTGGCTATTGTAATTGGATTAACCCTCCTGTCACTGAGCCATTTTTTAACTGCTAATGACCTGGGCTGGACCCTACAATACTATAAAGGTGCCATGTGTTCTTTGTTCTCTCTGCCAGCTTGTGACCACCCTGTTTAACTACAGGCCTAAAACTGTGGAAAGGTTTTAGAGAAACTGTGGGTAAGATGTGCACTGTTAAAAGGGTTGGGAGCATTTAATTAGTGTCCCTTGTAGCATAGAGCCATGCTATGGTGGGGCATCATAGTGATTTTTTCCCCCTTAATCATTGTTTGTATCAGTTCACTTTGTGTGTGTGTGTATTTTGTTCCCATGCTATTTTCCCCATGTTCATTATTAATCGTCCACGATTACTTTCCCATGACTGCTGTAGACTGTGTGTGTGTTGCATCTGTTATCAGTTCCTACACTTCCCTTCTGTAAATAAAATCCATCCCCATCAAAACTCCAGAGTCCTTGTCTTGGAGACCTATCAAACCTTTTTCCTCATTCACAACACATGCCCGGTTGGGTACTGAAGGACAGTGCAGACCAACTGATAGAGATCCTTATAGAGATCTTCAACACATCATTGCAGCAATCCATTGTCCCCATGGGTTTCAAAACTGCCACCATTACTCACCAAAGAGGATGCGTCACAGGCCTCAATGGTTACTGCCCAGACACTAACTTCTACCATGATGAATTGCTTCAAGCATCTGGTGATGGAACGCATTAAAGCACACCACCCAGAGACACTAGTTACATTTCAATTTGCCTAAAGATGGAACCATTTCCTCGATGATGCTCTAGCCTTGACCCTCCACTCCACTCCATTCTGTTCATTGACTTCAGCTAGACATTTAATACAATCATAACCCAGAGACTTGTGGAGAAGCTGTCCTCACTGGAACTCAATTCCCCTAACTGAATTCTGGATTTCAGACCACAGTGTCTGAATTGGCAGCAGAATGGCGAGAGCCAGCACGCTGAGCATTGGTGCACCTCAGGACTGTGCGCAGCTTGCTCTTGTTCATGTGACTGACTGACAACAACAACACCAGTTGTGATGAAGTCACGTGATGGAGTAGTGACCGGTAAGAAAATACTCCAGAAAAGTTAAAAAAAAGTAAAGAAAAAGCAAAGCCATAAACACAGAAACCATAACAAATTAAAAATAAAAGTGTGGAGAAAATGGCAGCAAAGAAAGAAAATCCAAAAACAACGGGAAGAAATGAAGAAGGAAAGACATTGGAAGAGAAAGGTGAAGGCCTTACCTGTACGAGGAGGCCCGCCGTGGAGAGAGAAGCCCGCTCCCTGAGGTCAGTGGAAACCCCGAGTGCAGGACTACAAAGATGGCTCACGGAGCCAAACAAAAGGGCGCAACAGCCCAATGCACAAGACAAAAACAACACCGACGGGAGGGGGGACCAGCTGAGGAGTAAATATCCACAGTTTAAACAGACAAGAATAACACGACAGCAAGACTCCCAGCAGGAAAACAGAAAAAAACAGGAACAAGAAGGAAGAGAATAAAAAAAGGAAATCAGAAAAACAGCAAATGACCAACCCAGAGGAAGAAGACCAACACCAAGACACCTTTAATAAAAATAATAAAAAACAAAAATACCCAACAAAATAAAATAAAAAACCCAACAAGAAAATCAGAAGAGACAGAGATAAAGGACACAGATCCTGGGGTGGACTCAGAAGAAGAGGAGGGAGAACATCAAACTCTACACAGAGAAATCGAAGATGAAGGGAAGGGACAGTACATGGATAAAAAAAAATCAAGAATATATGGAAACATTAAAAGAATGGCTGACACAAGAATTCAGTGAAATAAAAAGAAGTATGGCTCCTTAATAGACTAAGGTTACTAAGGTTACAGAAGAAAAAATGAATAGATTAGAGATGGTCATGACAGAAATAGGAAAAAGAGTAGACAAGGTGGAAAAATGAGAAACAGCCATAGAAATGGAGGTAGATGACTTAAAAAAGAAATTGGAAGAATCTGATAAAAAAGTTAAAGAAACACAGGAGCTGTTAGCTCAGAAGATGGATATAATGGAAAACTATAATAGGAGAAACAATATAAAGATAGTGGGCCTTAAGGAAGATGAAGAAGGCAAAAATATGAAAGAATTTATAAAAGAATGGATCCCCAGGGTCCAAGGAATGCCAGAATTACAGGAAAGAATGGAAATAGAAAGGGCACCCAGAACATTAGCCCCTAAACCACAGCCACAACAAAAACCAAGATCCATTCTAGTAAAATTCCTAAGATATACGAGAAGAGAAAATGTATTGGAGAAGGCAATGAAAAAAATAAGAGAAGACAAAAAAACCACTGGAATACAAAGGTCAATTTTTTTTCTACCCAGACATAAGTTTTGAACTCCTGAAGAAGAGGAAGGAGTTTAACGCAGCAAAATCGACCCGATGGAAAAAAGGTTATAAATTTATGTTAAAATATCCAGTGGTGCTTAAAATAGTTATCCTGGGGCAGCAAAGCAAACTGTTCTCAGATTCGGAAAAAGCACGAAAATTTGCAGAACACCTACAAAACAGACAGAGAGATGAAGAGATGTAACAAGATTAAAAATGACAACCAACTATATATAAAGAAGAATAAAGTATAAGTAAGAACTAAGAAGGGAAAGAAAGGGAAGAAAGGAAGTAAGGAGGGAATTAAGAGAGTGAGCTTTGTTATATGTGAAGGTTAAAATCTTTTCTGGGGGGGCTGAGTGGGGAAGAATAACAGTCACTGCGAAATCAGTTGACACTTGTGAGCAGGTTCGCAATCCAAATGGAGAGGGGAGATGTGGTTGCCCAACAAGGTACAAAGGGCAAGTCAGAGAGGGGAGGGACTATTGGGGTTAAAGGAATTTTAGCTATGGGAATAGTGGAAATATTTTATGTTTTAGAAATGTTGTCATACAACATGTTCAAAAAAAGAAAAAAGAAATGGATAAGAAGGGAAGGTGGTGATGAGGAAATGGAAAGGAAAGATAAACAAAGTATGAAATGGCCATGTTGAACTATATGACTTTAAATATTAATGGAATACATAACCAAATCAAAAGGAAGAAGCTGTTAAATTTACTGAAGAAAGAAAAAATTGATATAGCATTCGTGCAAGAAACACATCTAACTGAAGTGGAATACAAGAAATTAAAGAGAGATTGGATAGGGCATGTAACAGCAGCATCATATAATTCAAAAGCCAGAGGAGTAGCTATATTAATCAATGAAAATGTACCAATCAAAATAGAAGAGGAAATAATAGATCCAGCAGGGTGGTAAGTAATGATAAAATGTCAGATATATTCAGAATTTTGGAATTTACTCAATGTATACACACCTAATGAAGAAGATCTTTTTGAAGATCGCAGATATGCAAGGGAATATACTAATAGGAGGGGATTTTAACCTTAATTTGAACTCAAACATGGATAAAACTGGAAAAAAAAGACTAACAGAAAGAACAAAGTAACCAAATTTATAATTAAATCGATGCAGGAAATGCAACTTTTGGATACATGGAGGAAACAACACCCAAAGGAAAAGGAATATTCATATTATTCGGGTAAACATGAAACATACTCAAGGATAAACCTATTCCTGTTATCAGCCCACATTCAAGGAAGAGTTAAGAAAACGGAATATAAAGCTAGATTGTTATCGCATCACTCACCCCTGTTATTGGCAATAGAGCTGGAGGACATCCCACCAAGAATGTATAGATGGAGATTAAACTCCATGCTACTTAAAAGACAGGATTTTAGAGAATTAATTGAGCGACAAATTAAAATGTACTTTGAAATAAATACGGAATCAGTGAAAGATAAGTTTATACTATGGGACGCAATGAAAGCATTCATCAGAGGACAGATAATAAGTTATGTAACTAAGATGAAGAAGGACTACAATCAGGAAATAGAACAGTTGGAAAGGGAAATAACAAATACAGTAAAAGAATTAGCAATAAAAGAAGATACAACTAAAAGAAGAGAATTGACAGACAAAAAAAATAAAATATGAAACACTTCAAACATCTAAGGTAGAGAAGAACATAATGACAAAACAAGTATTATGAGGTAGGAGAAAAAACACAAAATACTAGCGTGGCAGCTTAAGACAGAACAAACTAAAAGAATGGTATTGACATCAAGGAAAAAGGACAAACAAATTACATATAACCCAATGGAGATCAATGAAAACTTCAGGGAATTCTACGATCAACTATATCAAACTGAAAACGAAGGGAAAGAAGACAAAATAGATGAATTTCTAACTAAAATTGAACTTCCAAAATTGCAAACAGGAGCAAAATAAATTAATAAAACCATTTAAAATAGAAGAAATACAGGAGATATTAAAAAAAACTGGGAGAGGATGAACTCCCAATAGAATTCTATAAAACATTTAAAGACTTATTAATTCCTCCTCTCCTGGAAGTAATGAACCAGATTGAAAAAACAAAAAAACATACCAGATTCATACAAAACAGCAATAATTACAGTAATACCAAAGACGGGGAAAGATCCACTAACACCAGCATCGTATAGACCAATATCTCTACTTAACACAGATTATAAGATAATAGCTAAACTATTAGCAAACAGATTGGCCAACTGTGTACCAAAAATAGTAAAACTAGATCAAACTGGATTTATTAAAAAAAGACGAACAACGGACAATATCTGTAAATTCATTAACTTAATCCATGCAGTACAAGGAAACAAAACTCCAACAGTGGCGGTTGCTTTAGACACAGAGAAAGCCTTTGACAGTAGAATGGAATTATTTATTCAAAGTACTACAAAAATTCAACCTACCAGAGAAATATATTAATTGGATTAAAGCATTATATAAGGGACCATTGGCAAAAGTGACAGTAAATGGATATGTATCAAACCAATTTAAATTAAGCAGATCAACAAGGCAGGGATGTTCACTATCTCCCTTACTGTTCGCGTTAGCTATAGAACCACTAGCAGAACTGATAAGAACAGAAAATAAAATAAGAGGGATAAAAATAAAAGAGAAGGAATATAAAATCAGTCTATTTGCAGATGATGTTATAATATACTTAACAGAACCAGAAATATCAATAAAAGAATTACATAAGAAATTGAAGGAATATGGAGAAGTATCGGGGTACAAGATCAACGCAAATAAAAGTGAAGCAATGCCAATGAATAATGCGGATTTCACAAAGTTTAAGAAAGAATCACCATTTAGATGGCAAACACAAGCAATTCAATACCTAGTTATACAACTAAATCATAATCTCAGCCATCTATACAAATTAAATTATCAGCCATTAATGAAAAAATTACAAGATGACTTGGAGCACTGGAAAGACTTACCACTAACACCGATAGAAAGGATAAACTGTATTAAAATGAACATCTTCCCAAGGATATAATACCTATTTCAATCATTACCAATTCACCTAACAGAGAAATTCTTCAAGGAGCTAAAGAAAATAATAAGGAAATTCTTATGGAAAGGGGGGGAAATCAAGGATAGCGCTAGATAAATTAACAGAATAGTACAAACAAGGTGGCTTACAGCTACCAAATTTTAAGAATTATTATAGAGCAGCACAATTAAGATACCTATCATATTTTTATCAAACAAGAGAAAAACCAGATTGAACCAGATTAGAGCTAGATAAAATAGGGCAGAAGATACCTGAACATATACTATAAAAGTAGGATGAAAAATTGGTGCAACATAGGAATTCACCAGTATTGCACCATCTGCTCAACATTTGGAAGAAGATTCACATAGAAAGGAATAAAATAAATTATCAACTACCAAAATTAATACTGACACAAAATCAACTAATCTATTTCACAATAGATAACCTTTCCTTCAGAGAATAGGAGAGAAAAGGGATCAAAAGAATAGAAAATTGTTTTTCAGGAAATAAATTATTATCTTTTGAACAAATGAAGGACAAATATAGTATAACTCATGATCCAATGTTTGCATACCACCAACTGAAAACCTACTTGAAGGACAAATTGGGAAACAGTCTGAGGTTACCAGAAGGAAGCAATTTTGAATATGTGATTACAGATACAATGATAATTTAAAAAATTATAACAAACATGTACATCAAACTGCAAGAAAAGGAGAATGAGGAAACAAGCTGTAAACCTAAACAAAAATGGGAACAAGTTCTAAACATAAAGATAAAGAATGAAACATGGGAAAAGCTATGCTCCGGAACTATGAGAAATACAATAAACACGAGGTTACGCATGATACAATATAATTGGTTACACAGGCTATACATCACACCCCAAAAGTTAAATAAATGGGTCCCAACAGTATTAGACAGATGTTTTCACTGTAAAAAGGAAACTGGAACAACAACACATGCAATTTGGGCATGTGAGAAAGTGAAAACATTTTGGGAAGATCTAAACCAGATATTAAATAAAATCACGAAAAACAATATACCAAAAAACCCAGAGATCTTCCTTCTAAGTAATATAAGAAATAAAGAATTTGGACTCAATTTGGATGGAGCACAAAAAAGATTTATTATGATAGCCCAAGCTGTAGCAAAAAAATGTATTATGTCAAATTGGAAATTAGAAGACAACTTGAGAATACAACAATGGTACAGACATAAATAAATGTATTCAATTGGAAAAAAATAACATAATTTAAGAAATAACATCACAATATTTGAACAAATATGGAAACCATACATGAAACACAATAGAGAAATCCTACCACAGACCTCCACCACCTAAAATGACAGAAGGAGAAGACAATGAAATGAACTCACCCAGTATGTAAAAGTAAAAGACAAAAATTTCTTGTTTATTTTTATTAAGTGACGACATTGTTTAACAGGTTTAATGTATCTTATAGATTGAACTTTGAATAAATGGGGAGGGGGGGTGAGAGACGGAGGGAAGGGAGGGGGGAAAAAGGGGAGAAAATAACACTATATATTGAAGAGAAAAATGTCTGTATGTATTTTGGTCAGTATGGCTCCTTAATAGACTAATACCTAGTGTCGCCGAAAATGTCCTCCCAGAATCACAGTGTGGCTTTCGCGCAAACACAGGAACTACTGACATGGTCTTTGCCCTCAGACAGCTCCAAGAAAACTGCAGAGAACAAAACAAAACACTCTACATCTCCTTTGTTGACCTCACCAAAGCCTTTGACACTGTGAGCAGGAAAAGGCATTGGCAAATACTAGAGCGCCTTGGATGCCTTCCCAAGTTCCTCAACACGGTTATCCAACTGCTCGAAAACCAACAAGGTCGAGTCAGATATAGCAATGAGCTTTCCGAACCCTTCTCCATTGACAACGGCATGAAGCAAGGCTGCGTCCTCGCACCAACCCTCTTTACTATCTTCTTCAGCATGATGCTGAAGCAAGCCATGAAAGACCTCAACAATGAAGATGGTGTTTACATCCGATACCGCATGGATGGCAGTCTCTTCAATCTGAGGCACCTGCAAGATCACACCAAGACACAAGAGCAACTTGTCCATGAATTACTCTGCAGACGATGCCGCTTTAGTTGCCCATTCAGACCCAGCTCTCCAGTGCATGATGTCCTGTTTTGCGGAAACTGCCAAAATGTTTGGCCTGGAAGTCAGCCTGAAGAAAACTGAGGTCCTCCATCAGCCAGCTCCCCACAGTGACCACTAGCCCCCCCACATCTCCATCGGGCACACAGAACTCAAAACGGTCAACCAGTTTACCTACCTCAGCTGCACCATTTCATCTGATGCAAGGATCGACAACGAGATAGACACAGACTTGCCAAGGCAAATAGCGCCTTTGGAAGACTACACAAAAGAGTCTGGAAAAACAACCACCTGAAGAAACACACAAAGATCAGTGTGTACAGAGCCATTGTCATACCTACGGTCCTGTTCGGCTCTGAATCATGGGTCCTCTACCGGCATCACCTACGGCTCCTAGAACGCTTCCATCAGCGCTGTCTCCGCTCCATCCTCAACATTCATTGGAGTGACTTCATCACCAACATCGAAGTACTCGAGCTGGCAGAGTCCGCAAGCATCGAATCCATGCTGCTGAAGACCCAACTGCGCTGGGTGGGTCACATCTCAAGAATGGTGGACCATCGACTTCCCAAGATTGTGTTCTATGGCAAGCTCTCCACTGGTCACTGAGACAGAGGTGCACCAAAGAAGAGGTACAAGGACTGCTTAAAGAAATCTCTTGGTGCCTGTCACATTGACCACCGCCAGTGGGCTGATATCGCCTCCAATCGTGCATCTTGACGCCTCACAGTTCAGCAGGTAGCAACCTCCTTTGAAGAAGACCGCAGAGCCCACCTCACTGACAAAAGACAAAGGTGGAAAAACCCAACACCCAACACCAACCCACCAATTTTCCCTTGCAACCGCTGCAACCGTGCCTGCCTGTCCCGCATCGGACTTGTCAGTCACCAACGAGCCTGCAGCAGACATGGACATACCCCTCCATAAATCTTCGTCCACGAAGCCAAGCCAAAGAATGGTTTATAGTGTGAAAAATAAAAAAAAATTAAAAATCAACACCAGTTGCAGCTCCAACAAAGTCTTTGGATGACACAGCAGTGGTTGGCCTCATCAGCAATAACAAGTTGCACTACAGAGAAATGGTAGAAAATCTCATGAAATGGTGTTAGAAAAATATCTAGGTTTCAATGTGGACAAGGAGATAACTATGTACTTCAGGAGGACCAGAGTCAACCACCCTCCACTACATATTAATAGCTTGGTAGCAGAGAGAGTAGAGAGCACCAAGTTCCTCAGAGACCACACACACATCTTTTCACTTATCTGGATGGCACATATCAGTGATGAACTTCCTGAGAAGACCGATGGGGATCAAGGCTATTTGCCACCAACCTGTTCCTGGTGGGCTGCATTACAATGTAGAATGGTTGCTATAGAGCAGGGGTGTCAAACTCAAATTCACGGAGGGCCAAAATTAAAAACTTGGACTAAGTCGAGGGCCGAACTAAATATTTATTGAAAATTTTCAACAACATCTGCATGTTTTCTCTTCTTTCAACATATGTAATGTTAAACTTTTTCTTATTAAAATAAATGTTTAATAATAGTTTTGGATAAACTCTTTCCAGAAGCATTAACAAATGAGAAATAAAATATTCAATAAATAATATTTCTCTATAGAGGATTTGTCAAATGTTGCTAGTGTGCTGTCGAATAGTAAAATCTGAGGGCTATTGAGAATGTGGGAGAATAACATGATTCCTGAAACAATCAAATGGGTGACTGATTGTGGGCATGAACTCTAGCAGGGTAATTTGCCATGCCCGTTTTCCATTGGTACAGATATCCTTTGATTTACACACTTTTCAAGTTTTATGCCTAATGAGCTTGTATCCAGGTGCAGGACCATTTTTAACCAGGAATATATTTATCACTGTGACATGAAACTATTGGAAGATCGTTTTATCCTGAGATTAAAGTTCATAATCCTTACTCAGGCCTGTGTGCGGGAGGGCGGGGTTTGCGGGCGATCGGGTTGGACAACGACAGTGCGGGGGAATCGGCTCTCGCTGCAGGGTGGCATCTTGGTGGATCAGCGGCCCCGTCACCGTGAGTCGCGGATCGGCTTGCGGCAGGGAGGGGGAGTGGGCAACGGTCCTGGTGAGGTCAGGCCCGAGGCCTCCGGTTCCGGGCTCCGGGAAGCGGCCTTGGCTTCCCCTGACACCAGCCAGGCCCCAAAACCAGAGTCCACGGTGAGACCCTGCAACGTAAACAGAGGAGATGGGGGTGATTAGCAGGCTGATGCCAATGCATTCTGGGATTTGTTGTATTACTGTGCATGCGCTATACTGGCGCGGCGGCCAGTGGGCCACCTCTAATACATTTTTGAAATGATCTTGCGGGCCAAATATAATTATATCACGGGCCAAATTTGGCCCGCGGGCCAGAGTTTGACATGTGTGCTATAGAGCAGCAGATCAGAAGTCAATCCAGGAGCTAAGAGCGCAGATAGAATCACTGGGGTCTCCCTCCTGCCATTGACATGATTTACCAGAATCATCATCTCAAGAGGGCTCGCAAAATAGGTGAGGATTCCTACCACCCCACATGCAGCATCTTCCAGCTACTCCCGTCAGGAAAGAGATACAGAATTATCAGAGCCTGAACCACCAGGCTGAGAAACAATTTCTTTCCATGGGCAGTGAGACTGCTGAATGACTGATGAACTACTCATAAAAACACTCCATGTCTTCACTATTTAACAATAATATTTATGTCTGTATGTGTGTTTAGAGTGTTTTCCACCTCAGACTGGAGAATGCTGTTTCATTGGGTTGTCCTTGTACAATCAGATGATAAACAATTTGAATTTAAACTTGAAGATGTACATTAGGACCTCCATCAGTAGCGTCACACAGTCCTTCAATCTCCGACCAGGTATGTTGTCTTGTCCTGCTGTTTTGCATTGGTTCATCCTGGATAGGATCCTCCTCACCTCAGCTGTGACTATGCAGTGTATCTTTTCTTCAGGGGGCACTTGAAAGGGGCACAGATTGTGGAATCCTTTTTGGTTTCATTATAGTGCTTTCTCCTTTCATTGGGATAGTGTAATACAATTTTCCAACTTTAATGGAAAGTTTCAGACATCTTCCACTCGATTCAAAGATGCTACAAATATCTTGAGCTTCACCATGAGCAGAGCCAGATGTGTAAATACACTTTGCCATTTAACCACGAAGGCCTTAGTACCTTATTTTGCTTTAAAGATTCAGTTATGGCTGCAACAGATAGAACTTTTTAACAAAGTGTTTTGTTCCTCATTGAAATTTAGATTAGAAAATTCCTCCCTGAATACCATGAGCAGATATTGCTTCTTCTCTCCCAATTTTGTCTGTTTCTCTGTGAGCTCTTGTGTTCTTTCTCTGAAGGAGAATGGCTACAATTGCACCCATGCTTTAAAAAGTTTTCTATCTGCAGAAGCTTGAGCATTTAGTGAGAAAAATAGAGCTGTGCAATTGGATTAAGCCAAATATTGTGATGTTGATATTCCCCAGAATGAGTTAACTGATAAAAGATGAGCCATCTCAAAATTAAAATCAAGTTTTTGCTGTAAGGAGAGGCAGGTGTGGTGTGTGAAGTGAATGGATAGGATAGAAATGCAAATGGGCATGATAAAAAATAATCTAATAAACTGGAGCTACCTTTTTGAAACTGATAATGGATATTTCCACTTATCCATTCAATAATTCTTGTTCTTTTACCCTTGATGGCACTGCTACTCATATCATAATTGTCTGGATATTGCAGATATCTGTGAAACAATAATGGCTACTGCTATCCTTAAGAAAACTGCTTATAAAAATTATTGCTGTCAGTGTCATGCTCTAAGGTCCCTGGTTTCTGGCATCAATGACATAAGCTGATACTGAGTTCAGTATGAACAGTAGACAATGACGTGAGTTCTCATGTAAAATTACATTTATAGAGAAATTATTAAGATGTAATAATGGTTTTCTATGCATAATGAGCCAAAATTCACTGACATCAATAAACTGCCCCAATTTGAAATTGAATCATTTGTATTCAAGCATACCTCCCTTGAGGATTATACAAACTGCCAAAGGAGTACACAATTTAGATGGCCTAAGAATGGGATCACGTACTTGGGGATCAAAACTGATAATGATTTAAAAAAATTTGTATAAGATTAACTACCTCCCCTTACTTAAAAAACTGAAGAAGATTTAAATAAATGGGTAACTCTTACAATAACATTGCATTAAAATGAATATATTCTCATGTATACAATACCTATTTCAGACTCTTCTTTTAAAATCTGAATAAATTAATTAGGAAGTTTTTCTGGAAAGGTAAGTTATCCAGAATCTCCATGGAAAAATTAACTTGGAAATATATGGGAGGATTACAACTCCTAAATTTTAAATATTACTATTGAGCGGCCCAGATGAAATTTGTCACTTCTCTCTTTGACTGAAGAGACAAGCCTTCATGGGTGGAAATTGAACTGCACAAAGTCAGAGAGAGAGTAACAAGAGATTTCATATATATGTGGGGCACTAAATCTATTTCTCGTGGAAAATAAGCACCATTAATAAAGCATATTTTGAATATTTGGCATAAATTGAATAATGTAATTGAATCAAAATGAAAAATAACTCCAAAAATGGCCTTGATTCAAAATATCAATGGATATGATATGTAGAAGATTATAATGTACAAGGGCAATTAATGTCATTTGAACAGTTAAAAAATAAATACAATATTCATAATAATACAATCTTCTGCTACTTTCAATTAAGAGCTTTTTTCAGAGATGAATTAGGATTCTACCAGAGTGCAGTGAAATGGAGATTCTGATACAAAAGGGGAACAAAGAAGTTCACATCAGTAATGTATTTTCTACTTCAATCAGAAACTCCTAAACCAGAGTTATATAAATCAAAACAAAAATGGGAATCAGATTTGAATGTTAGTATAGATGATAAGAACTGGTCCAACTTATGTCAGGACTGCATGACTAGCACAATTAATGTAAGATACAGATTGATGCAATATAATCTTTTGCATCTGCTATATCTTAACCTGAGAAGTTGCATAAATTCTATTGTATCGGAAATGTTTCAGGTGCGGGAAAGTAACAGGTACCTTTTTACATTCTACCTGGTCATACTCTGAAGTGAAAACCTTTTGGGAAAACTGAAGAATTTTATTAAACCAGATCATTGGGAAATAATTGCCACAAATTCCAGAATTGTTTCTCCTAAGAAATAGTGAGGACATAAGACCTAAAATGAAGCTGTTTAAGTACCGATTAAAATTTCTTAAAGTTGCATTGGCAGTGGCCAGGAAATATATTGTGGTTACCGGAAGTCTGGTTCCCTTCTGACTTAGCCCGATAGAATGTGGAAATGCATAGTTGTGTTCCTCTAGAGAAAATTACTTAAAATGGTAATGGTTAATTCTTGATACTTGCTTAACCACAAAATTAAAATAAAATATTCAAAAAAAAGCATACCTCTTGCAGATCTACCTCTTGCAGATCTACCTCTTGCAGATCTGTCTCTTAGTGGCAGCACGGTTAGCGTAAGGGACCTATCTTCTTCTTTGGCTTGGCTTCGCGGACGAAGATTTATGGAGGGGGTAAAAAGTCCACGTCAGCTGCAGGCTCGTTTGTGGCTGACAAGTCCGATGCGGGACAGGCAGACACGATTGCAGCGGTTGCAAGGGAAAATTGGTTGGTTGGGGTTGGGTGTTGGGTTTTTCCTCCTTTGCCTTTTGTCAGTGAGGTGGGCTCTGCGGTCTTCTTCAAAGGAGGTTGCTGCCCGCCAAACTGTGAGGCACCAAGATGCACGGTTTGAGGCGTTATCAGCCCACTGGCGGTGGTCAATGTGGCAGGCACCAAGAGATTTCTTTAGGCAGTCCTTGTACCTTTTCTTTGGTGCACCTCACGGTGGCCAGTGGAGAGCTCGCCATATAACACGATCTTGGGTAGGCGATGGTCCTCCATTCTGGAGACGTGACCCATCCAGCGCAGCTGGATCTTCAGCAGCGTGGACTCGATGCTGTCGACCTCTGCCATCTCGAGTACTTCGACGTTAGGGGTGTAAGCGCTCCAATGGATGTTGAATTGGTAAATGCCAGATAAGTGAATTTTCCAGTTGCTGGAGATTGGGTGTTACATGGATTAGTGAACTGACTGCAAGAGGGTGCCAATTTTAAACTTTTGTATTTTTTCTAATTTTTGATTTGAGGCTTACTTGAATTCGATCAAGTGGATTTTATTGTAGTTAAGGTGGGAGAGGAGAATTGCTGATAAATGTCAGATAGGGTATTGAATTCCTTGCCAATTGTTGATGGTCAAGGAAAAAGCTCTGGTAAACTTAAGCAGCACATATTCTGTGTAGTCTCAAACTTTGAAATTCCAAGAGAATAAAACATGTTTTAACAGAGACTGTGTTTTAAAACCTGTGATTTTGAGCAGGCAGGGGTTGATTTTGTGTGAAATTTGGAGCTGAGGAAAAGCTAAAGATTAAACTGCGTACCAGAATTAAGGTTCCAACAACACAAGTCACACTATCATTTTTAATAAAGTCAGCTTCTTTGTAGAATATGATTTCTTGCTGTTTGTAAGGAAAAATCTTCTGTATATGTAGAAAATTAATGACATTAAAAACCAAGTGGTACAAAATGTTATTTCTTACACCAGAGGGCAGCAGTTTGCAAAAGTTAAAACTGAAGAGTTCCTCTGGATCATTGTGCATTAGATTCTTTTTCCCTTGTAGTGACTAAATTTCATGTTATCCATCCATACTTTTGCATAACATAAAGTAACCTAAAACATAGGACGCTATTCATCCCTTTGAGTCTGCCCTGCCATTCATTCATGTGCAGATCCATTTTCCCACTCACCCCCACTTGCCCGGCCTTCTCCCCATAAACTTTAATGCCCTAGCTAATCAGGAACCTATGGATCTCAGCCTTAAATGCATCCAATGACCTGGCCTCCACAACTGCCTGTGAAAACAAATACTAGATGGGCCCTTGATTCAATGTACCATTTACAGATTTAGTAATTGTGCTTAAACACAAGTCCAAATGATAACAATAATGAGTGCATTGTCATTTACATTGTACAATATATGCATATGCTGAAATTCTTACTTGCTGCAGCTGAACAGGTACGTCATTATAAAAAAACTACGAAAACAACATGGAGATTTTGTCATCTCATAAAGATCAATTTAGCATTCTGTCCTAAGAAATTACCATGAATCTCAAAAGGTCTGCAGAAATGACATAATGATAATTTTGGTAGCTATCAAAATTCAATTCAAATTCATGAGATTTTATTTCAGAGTTTTGATTGACCTACTGTGCTAAGACATGGGTGGGAGGTTTGCTCCAGATTCCAACAGGACAGGGAGATGGAAGTGATGCTGGGAGGGTGACAGTGGAAGGTATGTGGAGGAAGAAAAATGACAGCACTGCTGGAGCTGCTGTAACGGCAGCGCTGCTGCTGGTGCAGTCCCAGAAGAGCAGAATATGGAGACACAGCTCTACAGCTAAGGTTTTAACCACCCGGTCCTAATGCTAGCAGCTCCGTTCAGGCTTTAAACGGCCTGTTAAAGGAGCCAACGGTGTTTGTAAGTAAAGTCCTTCAAACGCGGAGGTATGTCCCCAAGATGGTGGTGCCTGTACTCAACAGAAGCCACGAGGGGTTGCAGACTATGGGGACCAGTGGACTAATGTAGGACATCAGGAAGGGGAAGAACTCCCCCATTGAGACAGAGAAGTAGAGGAAATATTCCTACAAGATGGTGACCATGGTAGCAAACCAGCAAGTGGCTCAGTAGCTGAGGGACCCATGCAGGCTGTGGCTGACGTGGTTGGGGGACCCACATGAGCTGTGGACTGCTGGACACTGGTTCACAGGAACCAGGTTGACGCACGATAAATAACTCGAGAGGCTGAGATTGTCACTGATTTACAGGCTTTTATTCACAATGGACAGGAACCTCATCCTGTGCTGTGACCCGTGCTTTCAGGGGTCAAGGTGTTAGAGGCTTTATGCAAGGCTAAAGAGGGGGGAGCCACAGAACAGGGTGGAGCCAGGTAATCAAGAGTGCAGCAGTTCACTACACAGGTAATAGAGCAGGGATTTGAGAGGGTGCTGAGAGCAAAATGGCTCCCAAAAGGCCTTGGGCACTGAAGGCTTCCTGATTAGTCAAAGGTTTGGATATGGAGCTTGGGTTGCTGATGAATCGAGCAGGAGTCTGTGCAGCTGCAGTGGCTGCTGGAGTGCTGGAAGGGAATTCACAGACACTCAAAAAATAGAAGGGACACTTTTTTGCTTCCCTTACTGTAAGGGGTGGAAGGTGACACTACTGGTGACTCTTTGTCTGCCTTATGGCATGCAGAAGACAATTTTGTGCACTATTACATTTTCTGTGCTATTATATAATGATAAAAGAATCTTGAATCTTGAAAGAACTAACACATTTTCTTGGAATGTAAGGTGGAAGTGAGGGTGGTATGATGAGCTGTTACTTGGGGATTTGAGGAGGAACATTTACACAGGATAGTGGTGAAGGAATTGCCTTGGTATCAGGAGGGATGCAACAAACATTCTTGAGGATCACAAATGGGAATCATTGTGCTTGGAGAATTGGGTGTGAATATTTAGTCCTCAGGGGATCAGTGAAACACTATGTTCGGAGAATGTGAGTGAAGGTTCAGTAAAATTCAGACCGAGGCACTAGTTGATAATCTCAGGATGTTGGGCCATTCAGGAATTGGTGCAGTGTTGTTAATTGGATGAGGTCAGACATCTTTTTTCATTTAATTTTCTATTTCTACTTGAGAAAACATTGTATTGTGCATTTGGATTCAGCTAATATTAGTTCTGAAACTTTGTATTTGTTACAAAAGCAATTTATATCCATGCAGCAAATGCCTTTTTAATCTCCTAAAGTTTATTTTGTTTATGAATATTATACGTGGCCCTTTTTTAAAAAAAAGATGCAGCTTTTGAAAGTATGTGTACAAATTCAACTTCATTACCTCCCAACTATTTCATGTCAAATCTGCCAAACCTGATTATGTTTTCAATATATCTGTGATGTCATTTATTACATTTACACTTTTTATATTGAGTTGAATAAAAGAAACAAAGGCTTTGAGCAGAATGATTTTTCCTGCTGAATGCAGCTCTTTCACAGAATCTCTACCCTGAACACAATTATACTGTGGGTATATAACTTCATGTTGGCTTGAGAGTGCCCCAAGATAATACGATCCAAGTTCCCCTGAAATACTCAAAAAAGGACAATATCTTGAGCTCGATGTTTGCAAATAGAGATTTATTACAGGAAATGCACAGTTAAATTACCTGATTTCAGAGATTCAATCCAGAAATATGTGCAAGGTAATTTATTCCAGGTTAAATTGTTTTTAAATTGCATGCAAAAGCCAATGCTAATTTGTAGGCCAAATGCTGATTTTTAGGCACTGGTATTATCAAATGATAATGATAAAGGTAGGGCAACTGTCAGGTCAAATATTTGAATCACATTCTAAGATTTTCCCTACTCAAAACATCATCAGTTTCATTATCATTTATCACTTGAAGATTTTCACTGAAATGTTAGTAAATGACAAGTTCATTATTAAGATTTGATGACTGAAGAGGTTACTAGCATTTGAAGTCAGAAGTATGATGGAATACAGTAGTCTGAGGAAGGGCTCAGGCCTGCCTTTTACCTTCTATGGATGCTGCATGATGTGCTTAGTGTACTGACAATAACCACACCAGCAGTGCGAGTATAATTTAATAAATTAATATGTACACTAAGAGGTCTTGTCTCTCTGCAAGATGAACCTGGAAGGCTAGACTGTAGCTCTGAACTGCTTTATATACAAGGTCACTGGGATGACCCATGGTGACCTAATGGTGTAATTGCTTATCACCACACTTTGATTCTCCAACACTTTTGTGTGCTGCACTAGACTCCAGCATCTGCAAATTTCCTTGTTTGCCTCACCATTAGTCTGGCTGATTGCTTTATGAACTTTCAGAAAGTTCACTGCTATCCAGTTAAAATCAATCTGCTTGTTTGGTACTCTATCAAACACACATTTGCTCCCTCCACTGCTACACAGTGACTTCAATGTGTATCATTTACAAAATGCTTTATCTCTCAGCTACCAACATTTTGTTTATTGGAGAAGATAACTATATTGCTCAAGAACATTGATTTTTCTATGATTTAGATCTCATTGAGTCATTAGCAAGTTGAATTAACTTTGTTGATTTTGCAAGATCCTAATTTAGAATAGGAGAGTCACAGTTGGTTGAGAGTCCCAATATCCAGCTTTTGACTTTTTTTCAGGATACTTTTGAGATTAGATAATGGCAAGGAAACAGAAAAAAAAGTTACTTTAAAAAAAACTATTAGAATATATTATAATGGTTGTAGTAAATGTGTGTTATAGAATTAAAATACCAGGCAGTCAGCAAACTTATTACAAGGCTAATACAAGAATTTTTTTGAGAAGACAACAACCAGTGTAAAAAAGGGGAAGATCCAGTCAAAATTGTGTATCTCCAGTTTCAAAATCATTTGGTAAGTTATCATCCAAAAGAGCAACAGTGCTGGTGGTAATATTGAGAAAGAACCTGTTCACATTAGCAGGTTATTACCCTTAAGGAAGGTAGGGGTCACAAAAATTAATATTAGGTTTTCAGCTATTTAATTACATTAAGAACTTAAATAAAAAGACACCAAAAAGCAATCTTCTGGAAGAATTCAGCAGGTTGAACAGCCATTGTGTGGAGGAAAATGGTTACGATTGATCACTGTTTTCATTTTATAATTCATTAGCAATTATATATTGAGAAATTATGTCAAAAATGTTTTTCAATAGTTCAATTATCTCATTTGATTAATTTAGTTGTAAGGAAATTAGACCATTGTAGATAATACAAATAATTTACAATTTTGGAATTATTTAAATATTCATGAAGCCAAGATTTATAAAGCAAGAAGATACTGTGAAGATTAGTTGTTATATTCTCTGGACAGCTTTTACAACAAAAGATCTTGGAAAAAGACTGAACACTTTCCCTTAGAATGAAACTGATAAATTTGATGATGTCAAAATAAAGGAAAAAAGATAAATTTGTAATTATTTGATGATCTCTGGGTGCCACAAATCACTTTGCATTAAATAAAGTATTTTGAAATATAATTATTATTACAATGTAGGAAATAAAGGAACCAATTTTGGACAAGGTTAATCTTGGCAAATGGTAATTAGATAATGATCAGCTAATCTGTTTGAGATGGCAGATGGGTTGAAGTTGGCCAGGGCACTGAGAAAAAGCTTGCTCATCTTTGAATGTATCTTAGTTCCTTATCATCACACTGAAAAGATATGTGGTGCTTAATTTAATGTAATGTCTGGAGAATGGCATCATCACTAGTACTGTGCTCTTTCAACACTACACTAGATTCCATAAAGAACCTGTCATCATAACTGCAGACATTGAAGCAATGTTCCATCAGGTAAAAGTACTAAATGAATACCGTGACTTGTTATGACAGGGCATCTATTTGGAGCAACTTCATCACCAAGTTGTGCAAATTTTGCTCTTAGGAAGTGTGCTGAGGACAATATGGAACAATTTAGCTCTCAAGCTATAAGCATCATCAGGAATTATTTCTATGTAGATTACTATTTCACTTTTGCAGCTACCGTAAAAGAAGCAGTAGCTCTTTATCATGAGTTAAAAGCGTACTGTTTCAAGGGATGCTTTCTTCTTTCCAAGTGGATGAATAACAGTCATCTACACTTCGCTTTGCAACGCAATGTTAAATAACAAGTTACTGTACAAGGATAGTAAAATAAGAATATTATAAGGACATTATTACAGAAAGTTACTTGTTAAGATAAATCAGTATTCCACAGACGTTAGCCTTTTTTGTTTATTATTAAAGATTGCTTGAGAAAATTTAAAAAAAAAATTTTTGAAGGACTGACTTCTCACAAGAAGGGGAATTCTATCAGCAGTCAATTTGATATATGATCCTCTAGTAATATTGGCACCAGTTGTCCTGACTGTCAAGAAGATTCTGCAAGATGTGTGTAGGAAGAGGATTGGTTGGGAAGGTGAGATGTTGTACAGGAATGGACGTGTTTGATTCAGGATCTTTGTAAACTGGAAAACTTCAAGCTTGACAGATGCTTCAAACCCACAAATTTTGGAATGGTAATATCTGCTCAATTGCATCATTTTGGAGATGCATGTGAAGATTGTTACGGAACTGTTAGTTTCCTGTTACTGCATGATAACAAGGATCAGGTACATTGTGGATTTGCAATGGGAAGGGCCCAAGTGGGTCATTGAAACCAATCACTGTTTCACAATTGGAGTTGATGGCTGTTACCATGGTGAGCAGAATGGGTACAATGTTGAAAAAAGAATTGCAGATGAAACCAACAGACTCCATTTTTTGGACCTCTGTGCTCAAATACATCAACAATGAACTTTCGTGGCAAATAGAATCACTGAAATTGATAAAGTCTCATATTCAATACAGTGCCGATATGTTAATGCATTTAACAATCCTCCCAATCTGCCTTCCCAAGGTTTGAAAGTCAAGTCTTTTCTGAAGAATGAAATGTGGTGTCAGGGCCTTGATTTTTTTTTTCTACAGCCTCAAAAGCATTGTCCTCAAAATCCTGATAAATTAAAAGAAATTTTACCAGAAGACTCTGAAATCAGGGGTAAAACTGCAAATATCTGACAAAGTGGATTCAGTTACTTGCTTAATCCATTACTTCTCATCCTGGAATAATTTGAAAAAGGCAACAGGATGGATGTTTAGATTTCAAAGATGGTTTCTGAATCGTAGCAGGCAGAACAAACAAACAAGCGATGTTCCTTCTCAATTTCAAATGGATAACAGCCACCAAAAAGATCTATCACAAAAAAGAAACAGGTGATTTTGAGACTCAAGAAAAAGGAGAACTCACAGTTGAAGAATTGATTAATGCTGAGATCTGCTTCTGCCAGAGGAAGAGATTTGCAGATTAAATTTCAAGTCTGAGAAAAAGAATGAATATTCTTATGATCAATCCTTTGTTTCTACCAGGGCAGTTTCAGAAGGAAGACATATATGCATGCCACAGATGGAACAGGTGTAATTTATATTGGATTTATTCTGGAAAAGATGGGTGAAGGAATATCTTACACTGTTGCAGGAGCGACAGAAATGGTTTAAAATCAGGTGCAATTTCACGGCTGGGGATGTTGTGATCATAATGGACCATTCAGCGCCTCGAAATTTAAGGTTGATGGGGAAGATTGTTGATACCATCCAGGACAAAAGAGGACTTGTATGACAAGTTAAGATCAAGACTAAAACTGGCTTTCTGAACAGACTAATTATCAAAATCTGTCTTTTACAAGAGGCAGAAAGCTTTGATAATTGACTTCCACTTTCCTTTGAAATTTAACCTATATATTTATATGCACTACTCTGTACTATGTTTTATTTTTTATTTGTAATGGTTTTTTTATATTTTAGACATATAATTAGGAGCCAGCATTTTAAGAGATAAAATAAATTGCAAGTTACAAGCAGTCTGGAAATAGCAATTGTTTACATTTTTTGAGTGTCTCCTAGCAACATCTTTGAGCCAAGGTCTTATGGCTTGTTAGATATTAAATGTGTTAGCTTATTTTCTTTTGTTCTATAAAATGGTATTGATTTAAAATGTCTGACAATTTTTAATGACCATTTAACAAAATTTTAGCACCATCTTACAATGTTTAACAGCTTGTTACAATGTATAGCAATTGATAATTAACAATGTTTAATAAACTCTATAAAATTCAACTCAACTTCAATACAGATTTGTTTGAACGAGTCATGGACAGCAACAACATTCTAATATCCTCTAAGCCATGGTTTTCCAAACTGGATTCCGTGGAAATGAGTAAGGGTTCTATGGAAGAAGTGACAGGGAATAATAATGTGATACCTGTTTTTCTTTAATTTACTTATTTACTCTGTCCTTAATTCAGTTTGTTTCTGGGACGGCAGCCAACTGTACGCTCCACCCAAAAAAAGGCATCATGAGGCCTGAAGTCAGCAGCGCAAATGTCAGGCCTGTGCATCATTTTTAACCAATGAGAATCCAAATTCTTCTGGCGCAAAGGAGCTGGCCATATTGTGCCCAACATTAAGAAGATCTGTGATGACAACAAATAATTTCAACTTGGAGAATGGTAAGTTTATTTATTTTCTTACCATACTTTTTTTATATAGCAGGTATTGCAAAGTGGCACACTTTTTAATTGTACTTACTTAAAAAAAATTCAAAAGAATAATCAGAAAATTATTGAATTTTAAAATTACTTTGTAATACAGAATTAATAGGGGCTAAATTAAAAACTAAATTTCTTTGAGAATAAATAAATACATGAAAGTATAAAAAGGATTCCACTTTTTCATCACTTTTTATATTTACACATGTATTATTTAAATTTACATCCCTAACGTCGAAGTACTCGAGATGGCAGAGGTCGACAGCATCGAGTCCACGCTGCTGAAGATCCAGCTGCGCTGGATGGGTCACGTCTCCAGAATGGAGGACCATCGCCTTCCCAAGATCGTGTTATATGGCGAGCTCTCCACTGGCCACCGTGACAGAGGTGCACAAAAGAAAAGGTACAAGGACTGCCTAAAGAAATCTCTTGGTGCCTGCCACATTGACCACCGCCAGTGGGCTGATATTGCCTCAAACCGTGCATCTTGGCGCCTCACAGTTTGGCGGGCAGCAACCTCCTTTGAAGAAGACCGCAGAGCCTACCTCACTGACAAAAGGCAAAGGAGGAAAAACCCAACACCCAACCCCAACCCACCAATTTTCCCCTGCAACCGCTGCAATCGTGTCTGCCTGTCCCGCATCGGACTTGTCAGCCACAAACGAGCCTGCAGCTGACGTGGACTTTTTACCCCCTCCATAAATCTTCGTCCGCGAAGCCAAGCCAAAGAAAGAAATTTAAATTTAAAAGTAAAAAGATTAATTCCCAAATCACACTCATTTCAACCTTTGTTTGAACCAAAGTAAATCCTTTTATTTATCTCATTATTATCATTACTTTCAGGGGTATTTCTCATTATTGTAATAATGAGGGAGCACTTTACTTCTGCAAACTGTACATGAAGATTAGGGTTCTACCATTTCCAAGTGCTCCCTAAAAGGGTACTGTGAGCTAAAAATGTTGGGAAATCCTGCTCCAAGCAATTATAAAGGAAAGTAGTCATTACACCTTGTGAATTGGTAATTGTGGGAACAGTTATTAAACATAATTTTCATTATTTTGAACAATTTGTGCATATTGGTTTATTGATAATTTTATGTTTAATTTACCTGCTATGCATTTTAAATTGATGTGAGATATTCAATGAGTGAAAGGTTAACTTTAGTGATGCTTTGTCAATACAGGACCACAGTTTGATAATATCTCCTGTAACATATTTTTAAGAATCATTGGTAAAATTAAATGGATTTAAGGTGTGTCTTTAAGATAGGCTGGAGGGCATTTTATTCTTTTGACTATCTACACCATTACCAATGTAAAAACATTTAGCATTTTTTTTGTTTGTTTTAATTTATACTGTCTCATTGACCTGTCCACCAATGATAAAGTTTAAAGTGATGACATTCTATCACTTGCCTGTTAGATGTATACATGATAAAATGTAAGAACCTTGATGTTGCTCAAAACAAACCAGTCTGCTTTGTCAGAACTTCATCATTTAGCTTTACTGTTATCTCCATTGGGAATAATCTGGAGGGTCATTGTTCAAAACGTGAAGATAAAGGGTTGAATGTGCGTTGGAGCATTATTAGATGCAAATTCTTCACTGAGTTCCAGACAATTTGGACAGGTATAACTATCCCAAAATCATCAAATAGTCATGGTATTCGCTACCGAACAGAACTGTGGGAGTACATTCATCATATGGACTGCAGAGTTTAAAATAAAGGATAGTTAATACCTTCATGTCGTGCTTGCCTTGCTAGCCACACACTGATCACGAGAATGAATTAAAATACATTTTCAAAGACCTGATACTGGTTGCCAATATTCAACAGAAACCTTGTTATGAAATGGACTAAATAGGATTATCAACAGGAGTCTCAATATTTTGGCATTACTGCTGAGCAAAAATAGATGTGACAGTGAATCAATACTTCCATGTGGTGCATATGATAATCCAACTAAATTCATGCGATCATGAACAAAATAAGGCATTAAAGAGAAGCGAAATTTCCTGAAGCATATCAGGTTTCAATCACGTAGTTTCCACGGTAAAAATAAACTGGAGCCACTATCACATTAATTCCAGTTGTTATTTTTAGTGTTGGCATTTAAACCTGGCTCAGATATTAGCCCCAGGAAATTTGTAGCATTTCCTCTTCCTATCAAATGATACAGCATTAGTATTTTGCTTTGGTTTGACTAACTATTAAAAATATATCATTAACTCTTTATAGATCAAATTATTCTTGATGATATTGCTGAATAATCTAGGATATTTGCAGTGTATATTAGTGTGAAAAATTATTTGAAATATATATTTTTATCATATTAGTGGCCGTTACTGTAAAGGTAGCAGCCATCCCGTTTCCATTGAAAAGTTCTAATTAACCATTGTTTATAAATTATTTAACAACATAATATTTTGAAAAAGAAATTCCAACATAAACTATGCCACTTGATGAAAATTAATCTTTAAATTGCATTTGCTAATTACAATACTCTATTGTATTCCCAAGAGTGTATTTTGGAAATTTTAAAGCATTGCTAATGTCTTCTAACATTTATTTCCAGTATATATGCTTTCCAAAGTTCCATTGAATTTGATCAGCATCAATAGTCCTATTCTTTCACTGAACTTAATATTTTTGATCACACCGAGTCGCAGATCCAGACAATTGTTGCACTGCTGTAACCTTGCAATATCAGCTGATAAACCATTGTGTTGATGCCTTGGAGTAAATACATAAATTCTAAAGAAAAATCTGACAAATGGTGAAATATTGAGCTGATTAATTAGTACATTTTTAATTAGTATATTTTAAACTAATTTTTCAGTGTGTTTGAATGAACTCTATTTTAAAATAAAGTCAATTCATGTAAAATACCACATTAAATCATAATGTTTATTGCTTACATGGTTAACACCATCAATAAGATATATTTGAGTGAACTTACAAAACCTTGAACCATTTAAATCATATCATCAGTTGGTCTTAAACTTGGTTCAATGATCTTAGCAATCCCTGTATGTTTGATGATAGGTTTGTATTAAAGATTGAGTTTCAGGAGCCCAAATTTTAGGCATGGTCACTTGAATGCCCAATCTCCCATCTACCAATATGAAAGACAGATCCATTTAAGTGCCCAAGGTATCCACTTAAAATAGATATTGGACTGTTTGAATGTGCCAGTCAGGCTTCAAATACAGTTCTGTCATGCCAGTCCCACATTTGGTATAATATGGGCAAAGCATTCACCTTACAGTTTTTTGAAACTACAACAGTTTAGCAGGATTATCTTTAGATGTTAAACTTGCAAGTTCTGAAATAGTCGAGAAAAATATCAGTTGTGACTTTGTTAGAGAATATTATAAAGAGTAATTATTATTTTTTGCTGACTTTCATGGATAAGCATAGGCTATTTTCATTTTAGTCCAGATGACTGAGACTTGGACTGAAGTGAAGTTCAGGAAAATATAAAACATGGCAGAGGAAAGCAAATAATTATTTTTTGGTGAGACATTCTGGAGAGGCAGTGGATAAATCAGACATTTAAATTTAAAATTTAAATTTAAATTTTAAAATGGAGACATACAGGACTGTGACAGGCCCTTCTGACCCATGAGCCAGGGCCACATAGATTGTGGAGACACAAGAAATTGCAGATGCTGGAATCTGAAGCAAAAACAATTAAGTTTTTGGAAAAACTCAGAGAAACAACTAAATAAGGCAAAATAAGGTTGAGATTCTGCATTTGGACTTCGGGTGGGGGGGGTGGCAGGGAAGGAGGAAGATGAAAGGATCAATATATTGAAGTGCGGCTAAGGGGTGAGGCAACCCACACATGTTCCATTCCTACTCCAATCAGTCCATTTAGGTTCTCTTTCCCTTTGTTTTCATTTTCATTCCTACTATCCTCCCGCACCTTGTTCCACCTACCCCCATTTTTCCTCCTCCATGTGGTTACACCAATCTCACACCAGCTCTTGTTCTACCCCTTCCCTACACTTCTACATATTCCCAATCTTTCCTCTTCTTCTCTTAATCTTGACCCAGAGACTCAACCCAAACCAGAAAACACTATCAAGAGCCATTGGCTTGGTCAACATAATTTCATCAAATTAGATTGGTTATTCAGTCAAGGTTTCCTGGTTATAAAGGAAAAGGAAGAAAATACTCCTGAAATGCACCTTAATTTTCTCTGACAAATCTTGAACCCCCATTAAGGTCAGCACTTCAAGGCAGATGTGCATTTATTTGCCCAGGTATGGAACTTGCAATTAATTAACTATCTTCTACAGGAATCACAGAATTTGAAAATGATTGGACTAAATAAACTTTTAGGTATATGGATAGTAATAAGTTGATATGTCAAGATTGGTTAAGGGAACAGTTATTTAGATTACAGGAAAGGGAGTAGAATAAATCATGAGATTTTCTAAAAATTGACAAATAAAAACAAGTTTCTATGCATTAACAATTTTTCAGGATTTGGTTCTTTTATGAGAAAATTTCAACAACATTACAGAAAGTGGAGAGTTGCAACCAGACTTTTGGTGTGTAGTATTCCAAGGTCCTATGGTAACCTCAATGGATGTTACAGTTCCATCCTTGTTAATATGTTTTTTCCTTGTTCATGAAAGCTCATATGAGAGCATGAAGTCCTTGGACTTGATCTTCTGCTCCACCTTAAGTAGATGGGGAGCTTATGTAGATGGGCTCTCATTCAAATGACTCATGACTTAGTTACATCGCAGATCAGCAGCAATAGAAATTCACCAAGACAGTGCAATTTAAATTTTTTTAAATTAATAATTACTAATAAATTGTGTGTGTGTGTGTGTGTGTGGGGTTGGGGGGTGGGGGAAATACCCAAACCATTACAACTTAGGCACAATTTTGGAAAGTCATTCCCAAAGTTCTGTCTTAGAAGTCCTGTGTTGAAACTCAGATTTTTAAACTGATGCTCAGAAGTAATTATGAAGGAGGTGAGAGACTGAGTGATCAGACTGCCAAAAAAACTCACAAATCCTTATCGAATTGCTTCCAGAGAAATGTCCTTTCATACGAATGGTTGTTCCAACTCCCCTTTTCCTTATGTAGTGGAAACGAAATGTGTAATTTCCATGATGCTTCCAAAACCCAGGCATGGGTCAGTCACAATGGTCATGATCCAATGAAGCAATTCTCCTGCTTCCTTTACCCAGATATGGTCAATCAAAATTACCATTACAATGGTCATGGTGGTTTAATAATTTCCCTGGCAAGGAGAAGTATCTGAACTGTCCATTTCATACAATGTTACTTCACCTCTGTTCATCAAATAGCTGGCTGGTCAATAAATGAATAATTTCTGTTTATTTAAGTGTCCCAAATACATGACTCTCTGTAAATGTCCCATCTATTTTCCTGGATAAACAACCATGTTGTCTTCTTCCAGAGCATTACTTTGTTTATAGTCAATACTTAATGGTGCCATTCCATCTTAAGCTGTGAATGGTTGCAGCTTGCACCAACCCCCAAAGTGAAACTCGCTAAGTAAAACAGGAGCTTGTAATAACTTAAACTGAATGTCCTCAGAGATCCATAAGATTGCAAATGCTGGAACTCAAATCAATCCCTGCAACTGGATCCTCAACATCCTCACTCCATTTAATGTAGATTAGTAACATCACTTCCTTCTTGCTGACCATTGACATGGGCACCTCAAAGTTGTCCTCTTCTCTATTCCCCAGACATTAATGATAACTTAGCCTCCAAAGCAATCTAAAATTTGCAGATGACTCCATTATTGTAGGCCGAATAATGGGTAATGAGTCAAAATGCAGGATGTAAATCTGATTAGGTAGTGCCAGAAAAAAATCTTTCTCTCAACATTACAAGACCAAGAAGCTTATTGTCGTTTTTTGGAGCGTGAGGATGAGGAGCTACGCAGCTATCTGCATTGAGTGGAGTGGGTTAGTACCCTCAAGTTCCTGGGAGTCCACATATTGGCGGTCCTCTCCTGGAGTGAGCACATCAAGGTATCCTTGGAAGAATGCACACCAATGCCCTCTCTTTCTAAGAAATCTAATGATATTTGGCATGTCATTGAATACTCTATCAAACTTCTATAGGTGCACAGTAGAAAATATACGGACTGATTGTATTCTAGCCTGGTTTGGTAATTCAGGTGCTGAGGAATGCAGAAGGCTGCAGAAAGTAGGCTGGATGAGTGCAGCTTCATCAAAATCAAGAAACCTGGTACTACACAGGACAAGCGCAGGTGTACCGTCGAGAGCATTCTGCCTGGTTGCATCACTGGCTGATATGGAGACACCAATTTTCAGGACAAGAATGAACTCCAGAGGGTTGCTAACTCGGCCTCAGACATCACAGGTATCAGGCTTCACTCATTTGAGGACATCCACATGAGGTGGTGTCTTACAAAAGCAGCCTTTATCCTCAAAGACCCCACCCACCACCCAGGCCATGCCCTCTTCACCCTGCTACCATTGGGGAAAAGATACAGGAGCCTAAAGATGAGCACTCAGTGGCACAAGGACAACTTCTTCCCCACTGCCATCAGATTCCTGAATGATCAATGAACCAAAGACACTGCTTTACTTTTTGTGCCCTGTTATTGTTGTTGTTATTTTATTTTTTATAGTAATATCATAAGATGGTTATTATATGTATGTTTGCACTATGATGCTGCCACAAACACCAAATTTCATGAGTTGTTTATGACAATAAATCCTTATTCTGATTCTGATTCTGAGCATATCATACCAATTCACTTACTCCACTACTAATGCACAAATAAAGGAACTCATCACCACTTCTTATACACTACCTTCTAAACCCACACCTGTACCAGATAGAAAAAGAAGGATAGCAGAAGCCTAAGAACCTCGTCAAGTAGAAGTTGCTATCCAAGATGCATCCTGACTTGGACCCACTGGCGCTGGGTCAAAGTTATGGAAGCCTCTCCCTAATAGCTTTATAGCTTTATAGGTATACACACACCTTAAGGACTTCAGTGGTCCAAGGAAGGACACTGCCAGCTTTTCAAGAGCAATAAGGGATGGCCAATTAACTGTTGCCTCAGCTTGCAAAGTTCACATCCTTGAATGAATTAAAAAAACTATAATATTTTGGTTTTGGAGCATTGACTAGATAGTACTGTTTTCATAGCTGTTGAGAGCAATGGACAACAAAAATTTGACCTGATAATGGGAAGTCTGTCTAAAATTTCAACCAATAAAATGCACAGTCATTCAACTTTTATGAAACTCAAATTAAGGTTGCCTTTAGACTATTACACCAATTGACCAAGGTACACCATGGGGCAGAACAAATAAACTATCAGTGATAACTACTTTTACTCAGCTCACACCAAGATTCTAACAGCCTGATCCTCTTGCACAGCTCCTGTTGATTCAGGCATCAGCCCTTCTGAAGGCACAGAAGGAGTCACACAAAGACATTAATTTTATGTAATTTCATACTGATTCAGCTAGAAGTCACATGAGAGGAGTTTGAAGGTCATAAATGGTGATAAATTATGACCTCACCAAGGCACTGAACTATAAAGCGCCTCTTCCCAGGGGTGGGGAGAAAATGCCTTTAAGGGTTAACATGCTTTTCATATTTGTATGCAGCAGATTTTGTAACAGGTACATCAAAATGAATGTCGTTCTGCCAAGAACCACATGGGTCTTGATTTTCTGTGTTTATAGGATAGGTGCAGACAAGAACAATTCTGGACATTTTTACAATTTTTTGCGGAGGACTCAAATACACATTAGCCCTAAATATGGTGTTGGTTTGATACACCAAAATAATGGAACCACAATTTCTAAGTATTGGTAATTGTGAGAAATTAACTTAGGTGCTTAGTTATTGCTTTTTGATATCTTTCTTGTAGTGCTTGCTAAATCTATTGTAAACAGTTGTATAAGACAATTAGATTGAGATCTACCAGTATATAAAATGGAAAAAAATTCAATTCCATAGTACAACAATGCTTTATTTACATGCACTGTTTCCTATCACCCCACTTCAAAAATATGAACTTGAAAATGTCCATCATATTTCTCTAAAAGGAAATTAATATTATATTTGTTCATCCAAATATAAGAACAACTGACTAATTCCAAATATTAACCATCGTTTGGGCCATTAGAACATGGCATGTAATTTTTTTCTTGGATCACTTTTGTGATTGTTATTCAATAATTTGTTTATATTCATTTTCATTAATTACTAGTTTTTTTTATGAACAAAGAAAATAATCCAATTTCTAAAATTCTCAGTAAAAATCTGAGTCCAGATATATTAAAAACACAGAAATGATGGAGAAACTCAACTGATCTCCCAGTGTCCATAGGAGGTAAAAATATACAAACAACGTTTCGGGCCTGAGCAATTAATTATAAATAATGCATTATATTATGTTTGCTTTCATTCACAATCAAGAAAGATGTAGAGCAATGTATGGTAGGCATTGTCTAAGTAAGTGCAGAGTGTACTTTCTAAATGAGCACAGAAAATAAAGCTATTGAATATAATTAAGGGTGAATGTGTTTTACAAAAGTTAAAATAGCAGTTGGTGAATGATCCAAATGCTTCAACAGTTGATTTTAATTTTGAGTCCCAGCACTGCCTGTCACTCAATTTGTTCTTTCTCATTTGGATGGCTTTCTTTCTTTCATGTGTAACACTCCAAATAGAACACTATGTGGAAGCAAAACACAAGGAAAACAAATCAACATTGCAAGGTATACCATGAAATCGCACTATTAAGAAGCTTCTGATAGACTGAAGAGATGAACACCAGCAGGTGACATAGCATTGTTGAAACAAAGAGGTGTTAGCTAAAAAATGGAGCTAGACGGATGCACATATGGATGAATGAAAAATAGAAATTGGAATCTCCATGACACACAACCTAGATTTAAATGGGTATTCATGCAGCTGATTACAGGTTTCTTTCAAGTGAGTCCATGGATTAAAATATTTCCTGTTAAAATAGCGTAAGCAGTTCAAGTTAGAGCTTTTATTAACTGTTGCAGGACTTTTCTCTTTGGAGCAAGGAAGGATGAGAGGTGACTTGATAGAAGTTTACAAGATTCTGAGAGGCATAGATAAGGTGGACAGCCAGTGCCTTTTTCCTAGGGCAGGAATAGCAAGCACCCGAGATCATATGTACAAACTGAAGGGAGGAATGTTTAGAGGAGACATCAGAGGTAAGTTATTTTGCACAGAGAGCTGTTGGTGTCTGAAATGAATTGCCAGGGGTGGTGGTGGAGCTTGAAATATTAGGGGCATTTAAGAAACTCTTAAACTCTTAGGCATATGGACAAAAGAAAAATAGAGGGTTACAAGGTAGGAAGGGTTTAGTTTTTTTGGTGGGAATGTTTAGGTCGGCACAACATCAAGGCCTGTACTGCACTATAATGTTCTATGTTTATTAGATGACCAAGAATTTACTCCTTTTTTTTTCCTTCAAAGCATATTGAATTAATTCCAGGAAGATGTAAGTTTATCAATCTTATATCCAAAAAGGATAAATCAGTCATGAGATTTGGATAGCTTTCTATTAAAAGTGAATAGTCAGCAATAAAAATAATAATGGAATATCTTTTTCTTCATCAAAAATGTATTAGAAAAAGAAAAGAGAAACTTATGCTTTGGATTTACAGTCTATCTGAAGAATAGTGTTCAGAATACTGGATCTTTGGAGAAATCTCGCACCTATAGAGGGAAATATCAAACAAATTAATCAAAATGATATTTGAACTTACAAGGTTAAATCTGAAAGGCATGTTGAATTAAATTATGAATACTGGAATCTAAAGCAGGTCAGGTATCATTATAGAAAGAAAACAGAGGTAGTGTTTCAGCTTGGATATGCTTCATCAGAAGTGGAAAAGGCAGAAACACTTATTTTGCTGAGAAGGAAGAGGACATGTCAGTAATGGGTAAGTTATTGGAAGGTATTCTAAGTGATGGAATATAAAAGTATTTGGATAGAGTCTACAAAGTTGTGTACATGCTTGGTCATATTTAATCAATCTTAGACCATAATTCCAGAAGACAGAGGAGCAAAACTAGGCTATTCAGACCATTGAGTCTGCCCTACAATTTAATCATGAGCTTATCCATTTTCCTACTCAGCCCCACTGCCCAGCCTTCTTCCCATAATCTTAGAGTGCTGGCTAATCAAGAACCTATCATCTCTGTCTTAAATACACCCCAATGACCTGTGGCAACAAATTCCACAGATTTACCACCCTCTCGTTAAAGAAATTCCTCCGCATCTCTGTTCTAAGCGAATGCCCTTCAATTCTGAAGTTGTGCCCGCTTGTCCTAGACTCTCTCGCCATGGGAAACAATCTTTTCTCATCAACTCTGCACCTACTTGTTGAATAGCCAGTTTGTATTTTTCATTGGAGGTGTCACACAACAATTATTAATGCATCCACTGGTAATAGAAAGTACTTCCCATGTTTGTCACTATCTCACAATAAAGCAGATTCAGGAGAGTAGAAATGTTGGAATCTGGACCAAAGATCAAGCTGCTGGAGGAAATCAATGGGTCAGACAGCATCTTTATGTAGAGTAAGGTTACAAATAACCAAGTAGAATTTTTATCTTATTAGTTCAGAAGTTCACACACATTGCAGTATTTTTTGCAATATCTTGGATCAATGTAAATATTTATTTTTAACTTTTGTCAGATATGTAAAATATGCATATAAATGCATATGAGTCCAAAATGTGATATTATTGTTGGAGCATTTAATTTTAGCTCTTGGATGTACTTAACATTAATGGCATCAATACATTTCTCGTAATAATTTCAAATACATTTACAATTACAGTAGTGGAAATAAATTGCATTATGCATTCACTATAATCAAAAGCAGCTCTGCTGAAATCATTCAAAATTACTAACAAAGCTTTAGTTTCAAATAAAATAGCTATTTAAACTATAATCTAAACGCTAATAACAACTTTAAAGAAAGAAATTTTTACATTTAAAACCTAATTGGATAGAAATTGAAAATGAAGGAAATACTTAGTAGGTCAGGGAGCTTCTGCGGTGATAACAACAGAGTTAATGTTGATGACATTTCTCTTTAGAGAAGTGATTAAACCCAAAATGTTAACCATTTTTCTATTCAAAGAAATAGGATAACTACAAGTATTTCCAGTCTTTATTCTTCAAATTCAAAATTTCCAAATTCTATAGTACTTTGTTTTGGTGTTGGTTGAAATTTATTGGAATGCCAGGCCAAATTCAATTAAATATTATTTTCTAAATCAACATTTAAAAAGAAGTAAATGTTATCAATTTTAATTTAAAATAATATGCTACATGGTATTTGCTGTGTTGCCCAAATAGCATTACAAACTTCAAGCATTAAGTGACTTTATTGGAAACATTTTCTGAAGCTTTCAATAATCTGGGATTTTTAATTGTTTTCTTTCCACAATATACCATAATATTCAGACTTCACTGTTATAATCTAAGATGCAGCAGCATGAGAAATACTAGAGGTTAACAAAAATACAATAAACCTAAACTTAAGAAAACTATTGGGCACATTATTGCACTAAATTAATCATGGACTCCTCTGACCATATTCCCAAAAGGATCGAATTGAGCCTTAACAACTGGGTTCTGTTGCATTAGAAGAAGACAACAACATAGTATGAGTTCTTGGGTTGTGTCAGCCCATATAAACGTGCCCCATGGTCAATCTAGCCCTTCCCTGCATAACCCCCTATTTTTCTTACATCCATGTACCTATCTAAGAGTCTTTTAAATGTTCGTGTTTTTATCAATCTCCACCACTATCATCCCAGCATTGTTTTTCAAGTACCCACCACTATTTATGTAAAAAAACCTACCTCTGACATCTCACCTAAACTTTCCTCTATTCAATTTAAATAGAACATCTGGTGTTGGCCATTGCCACCCTGGGAAAAAGATGATGGTCCACTCTATCTAAGTCATTCATAATCTAGGACACCTCTATAACGTCACCTCTCATTCTCTATCGCTCCAAAGAGAAAAGCCCAAGCTCGCTCAACCTTTCCTCAAAAGACATGTTCTCTCCCCCTTTCTAAAGCTTCCACATCCTTCCTATAATGAGGCAACCAGAATTGAACACAATACACTAAGTGTGGTCTAACCAGTTTTATAGAACTGCATCAATACATTGCAGCTCTTGAACTCAATCCCCTGACTAATGAGGGTCAACATACCATACACCTTCTTAAACATCCTGTCAATTTACATGACAACTTTAATTAATCCATGGATTTTGACTCCAATATCCTTTTGTTCCTCCACACTGCCAAGAATTCTGCTATTAATCTTGATAATAGAAAATCCGCTGTCAGTTTTGATCTTCCAAAATGTTTCACTTCACACTTTTCTGGAATTAATCCCATCTGTCACTTTTCTTCCCATCTCTGCATCCTGTCCATATTCTGTTGTGGCCTCCATCAATCCTCTATTATCCACAGCACCTCCATCCTTAGTATAATCTGCAAACTTACTAACCTGCCACAATCTTCTTCCTCACTGAAGTCAGAAAGTCCCAGAACTAATCCTCATGGAAAACCACTAGTCACTAACCTCCACTCAGAATATGCTCCATCTACCACCCTCTGCCTTCTGTGGGCTAGCCAATACTGAATCTATGAAGCCAAGTTTCTATGGATCTCAAATCTGATGATTTTTTTGGATGAGGTTACCATGTGGACCCTTATAGAGTCATAGCATCTTACAGTATGGAAGCAGGTCCTTCGGCCCAACTTACCCACGCTGACCAAAATGTCCCACCCACACTTGTCTTCCTTGCCTGTTTCTGGCCCATATCCCTCTAAACCTCTCCTATCCTGTTTTCATTCAATTTTTTTCCAAAAAAATGTAATAATACCTGCCTCAACCACCTCCTCTGGCAGCCTATTCCATCGACTCACCAACTTTTGTGTAAAAAAAAGTTACCCCTCATATTCCTATTAAATCTTGACCCCTCACCTTAAATGTCCTCTGGTTCTTGATTCCCCTAGTTGTCAAACACCCTACTAAGATCTATATTGCTCAAGGATTATCTGCCTTTTGTATACTCTGCCTGATTTTCTTTCCCTTTAAATTCTATCTGCTTCACTGTATTGCTCAATTGCAATGTATTCCTGAAGGAAGTATCCAAGCAGACTTTGTGAAGCAAATTGCCAGAAAGCTCCCTTGATCAATGATTGGAACTTCAAATTCAGAAAGCATGGAAAAATATTTAAATGTGAAGAACAAGGTTGTTTAATTAATAATTAATTGTCATGAATGATAATGAATCATTAAGTTTAAGTGCTGATCTAGTAGAATCAGCATCTGTCTATTTCAGCTATTTTAAACTAATTTATTGATAATTAATCAAATAATGTGTTTTTATATCATCTGTGAAAAAAAGGCTTGTTTTTGATAAGTGAAAACATATTGCAGGAGAACTCTGCAGGTCAAACAATGTCCTTTATTCTTTTTCTTTGGCTTGGCTTCGTGGATGAAGATTTATGGAGGGGGTAAAAGTCCACGTCAGCTGCAGGCTCAATTGTGGCTGACAAGTCCAATGCGGGACAGGCAGACACGGTTGCAGCGGTTGCAGGGGAAGATTGGTTGGTTGGGGTTGGGTGTTGTGTTTTTCCTCCTTTGTCTTTTGTCAGTGTGGTGGGCTCTGCGGTCTTCTTCAAAGGAGGTTGCTGCCCGCCGAACTGTGAGGCTCCAAGATGCACGGTTTGAGGCGATATCAGCCCACTGGCGGTGGTCAATGTAGCAGGCACCAAGAGATTTCTTTGGGCAGTCCTTGTACCTCTTCTTTGGTGCACCTCTGTCACGGTGGCCAGTGGAGAGCTCGCCATATAACACGATCTTGGGAAGGCGATGGTCCTCCATTCTGGAGACGTGACCCACCCAGCGCAGCTGGATCTTCATCAGCGTGGACTCGATGCTGTCGGCCTCTGCCATCTCGAGTACTTCGATGTTAGGGATGAAGTCGCTCCAATGAATTTTGAGGACGGAGCAGAGACAACGCTGGTGGAAGCGTTCTAGGAGCCGTAGGTGATGCTGGTAGAGGACCCATGATTCGGAGCCGAACAGGAGTGTGGGTATGACAACGGCTCTGTATACGCTAATCTTTGTGAGGTTTTTCAGTTGGTCGTTTTTCCAGACTCTTTTGTGTAGTCTTCCAAAGGCGCTATTTGCCTTGGAGAGTCTGTTGTCTATCTCGTTGTCGATCCTTGCATCTGATGAAATGGTGCAGCCGAGATAGGTAAACTGGTTGACCGTTTTGAGTTTTGTGTGCCCGATGGAGATGTGGGGGGGCTGGTAGTCATGGTGGGGAGCTGGCTGATGGAGGACCTCTGTTTTCTTCAGGCTGACCTCCAGGCCAAACATTTTGGTAGTTTCCGCAAAACAGGACGTCAAGTGCTGAAGAGCTGGCTCTTTATCTTCTTTGGCTTGGCTTCGCGGACGAAGATTTATGGAGGGGGTAAAAAGTCCACGTCAGCTGCAGGCTCGTTTGTGGCTGACAAGTCCGATGTGGGACAGGCAGACACGATTGCAGCGGTTGCAAGGGAAAATTGGTTGGTTGGGGTTGGGTGTTGGGTTTTTCCTCCTTTGCCTTTTGTCAGTGAGGTGGGTTCTGCGGTCTTCTTCAAAGGAGGTTGCTGCCCGCCAAACTGTGAGGCGCCAAGATGCACGGTTTGAGGCGTTATCAGCCCACTGGCGGTGGTCAATGTGGCAGGCACCAAGAGATTTCTTTAGGCAGTCCTTGTACCTTTTCTTTGGTGCACCTCTGTCACGGTGGCCAGTGGAGAGCTCGCCATATAATACGATCTTGGGAAGGCGACGGTCCTCCATTCTGGAGACGTGACCCATCCAGCGCAGCTGGATCTTCATAAGCGTGGACTCGATGCTGTCGACCTCTGCCATCTCGAGTACTTCGACGTTAGGGGTGTAAGCGCTCCAATGGATGTTGAGGATGGAGCGGAGACAATGCTGGTGGAAGCGTTCTAGGAGCCGTAGGTGGTGCCGGTAGAGGACCCATGACTCGGAACCGAACAGGAGTGTGGGTATGACAACGGCTCTGTATACGCTTATCTTTGTGAGGTTTTTCAGTTGGTTGTTTTTCCAGACTCTTTTGTGTAGTCTTCCAAAGGCGCTATTTGCCTTGGCGAGTCTGTTGTCTATCTCATTGTCGATCCTTGCATCTGATGAAATGGTGCAGCCGAGATAGGTAAACTGGTTGACCGTTTTGAGTTTTGTGTGCCCGATGGAGATGTGGGGGGGCTGGTAGTCATGGTGGGGAGCTGGCTGATGGAGGACCTCAGTTTTCTTCAGGCTGACTTCCAGGCCAAACATTTTGGCAGTTTCCGCAAAGCAGGACGTCAAGCGCTGAAGAGCTGGCTCTGAATGGGCAACTAAAGCGGCATCATCTGCAAAGAGTAGTTCACGGACAAGTTTCTCTTGTGTCTTGGTGTGAGCTTGCAGGCGCCTCAGATTGAAGAGACTGCCATCCGTGCGGTACCGGATGTAAACAGCGTCTTCATTGTTGGGGTCTTTCATGGCTTGGTTCAGCATCATGCTGAAGAAGATTGAAAAGAGGGTTGGTGCCAGAACACAGCCTTGCTTCACGCCATTGTTAATGGAGAAGGGTTCAGAGAGCTCATTGCTGTATCTGACCCGACCTTGTTGGTTTTCGTGCAGTTGGATAATCATGTTGAGGAACTTTGGGGGACATCCGATGCGCTCTAGTATTTGCCAAAGCCCTTTCCTGCTCACAGTGTCGAAGGCTTTGGTGAGGTCAACAAAGGTGATGTAGAGTCCTTTGTTTTGTTCTCTGCACTTTTCTTGGAGCTGTCTGAGGGCAAAGACCATGTCAGTGGTTCCTCTGTTTGCGCGAAAGCCGCACTGTGATTCTGGGAGAATATTCTCGGCGACACTAGGTAGAGCAAAGATAAAAGTGCATAACTGATGTTTCAGATTTGAGCTCTTCATCCAGGTAGTTTCCGAATCTGTTTTTCAAGGAAAATGTCTTTTAATGTGTACCAGTAATGCTTATCTGATTTTATAATTTAATTTTGTTTAATTAATGAAGGTTTAGTTACAAGAGGGGAGACTTTGAAATTCAAAGACTAGAAATTTATTTTATTGCTGTCCAATTTTTGTGCGAACTGTGCAAACCTCAATCAGATTGGGGAAATCTTGCACATTTCAAAAGTGAAGAAGGCACTGGGAAACTTCACAACTTATTACAATTGTTAAAATATCACTGAGATCCAAGGGTTGTACTATTTTAATGGAGTGTTTCCTCGAGCATTTAGCTGCTGAGGACACCGCCTTATTTGTAATTATTCCAGGCAAGATGTGACAGGATCTGCAAAACTGCTAGTAGTAAATACTATTTCTGCATAATGAAAGATATGATTTATTCTTAAGTGAGAAAGTATTTGAACAAAACTGATCCAATGTTCAGAATTATTTAAAACAAGAACAAAAAGATAAAAAGATCAAGAACATTTGGTTTGTTCTATAATATTGCAGAGTTTTCCCATTTCACTATCTTACATGTGGGTTTTGTGGGCCTAATGATATATCATGGTTATCTTTTGTGGCTGAATGCTGGAAGACTGCTCCTTTTCGTATTGAGTCTGCACTGCCCTTGGAACAGGATGGGATGGTTGACTGTTGAAAATAAGTGAGTTTGCTGCCAGAGCTCCTGAACTGGTGCCCAGGACATACATGTCAGAAGATTTCTCAGGGGACTGAGCAAACTATCTGTAAGCACTTAAACCACTTCAACCATAGTTGACAGACCGCAAATCACAGATGTCTAGTCCACTTTCTTCCTTCTTGTCCTCACTCAGCTCCCTGTATAATCTGAGCTTGATTCTGTTTATGTCAGACTGAAAGGGGGAGGAGCATTTTATTTCTGAATTTGTAGGAGAATGACCTGCTTAAGAATACCTCATTCAAAACAGTAACATCCTGGCATTCAACACTCATTGACAGAGACTAGTCTTCAAGCTAAATTATGGTGATGATGCATAAAAGCAGAAAGATTGTGCGTGACTTTGACTGTGCCTCTATGACAGCTGACACCAGAACCACTAGGGATTTATAAGGATTATCACTGACCTCTGCTAAAATATTCAGAAAAAAAATCATGGTCTCTTGATGACACACATCTTGAGGGAATGAAGATGGACCTACACACTTCTAATGTTATGCACCCCAGCAGCAATTGAGAGACACACATAAACAAATGGGTTAATTTAACACAAAATTTATTAATAAACTAACAATAATAGAAGTAACCCAATAAACTTAACACCTGAACACAAGCCTTATTGGCAACTCTATTATATGGTGTATGTGGAAAAAAAATACCCATACCATTACAGTCCAAACTCAAATGCCCCCCAAAAAAATCAATAAAAATTCCCCAAAACAAAACCCCAAGTCAGTCACATCAAGACGGTCAGTCAAGAAGGAACAGCTCACAGATCTGGTCTCCAGGCTTGGGATTGTTTGTTTCCTTTCCCACTGATCTTTTAGTTTGAGGCTGTATCCAGATGACTGTGGTCCCTATAGACTTTCAACCCTGTAAGGGGAACACAAGACTTGCATGAGTTTCGAATCTGGCAATAATCACCTTTACTTTCCTTCACCTGGGAATTTTCATAGTGACCTCCTAGCCACCACATGAGGCTCATGGCTCAGAAATCTTCCTTATGGTTACTAAGTGACCTTCTGTAATGCAATTTCTCTCTTTTGGACACCCTGGCTTGAGTGGCACTGGTAAATCCCACACACACTCTAGGTATCAGAGTTTCCAAAGTGCTGTCAGGACAACAGTGTTGGCACCTGTGGACAAAGTATCTCGGTTCACTAAAACTACTGGGTGAGCACACTGACATACAGCTCCAGATGGTGTGCTAGCACCCATGAACAAAGCAACTCAGCATGTGGCTTGCTGAAGCTGTCAGGTGAGCATGCACAGTCTGACTGCCTGCAGTCCAATCCACCAACTAACCTCCTCAAAATCAGCGCCCTGGGCTTTTTAAACTGCCCAGCACATGCCTCCAGCTCTCCCAATTGGTGGAGAGAAGTTAACAGCCACAGGC